>NC_072803.1:55382500-55682500 GCF_028583425.1 Eublepharis macularius | reverse complement strand
ACACAAGCGCTGATGTAAGTAATGGATCGAAATACTTGTGATTTGCCTTCACAGATGGGATAGTAGTAATTGCAATATTACTATGTCTTGGTGGGCCCTGCCTTAGACAAAGAAATGGCCCCATCTCCATTGTATGGTGTGGGGAAGAAAAGCGATTTCTCAAGGGTGGCAACATTATTCTACCGCCAAGGCCCTTCTTTAAATAAAGAAATATTTCTATCTCCATTTAATATTTAGCCTGGTGTGTTTGTGAGTGCAAAAGCTGGCTTCCCAATTATTGCAAATTGTGTGTTGGGGGAGGGGGTGAGCAGTCTGAGATTTGGGGCTCAAATGGTGGAAGTTAAGTTGGGTTTGGTATCTTGGGGCCTGGTTAAGAGAAAAATAAATGGAGGAGATTAAAATATTTCTGCCTTTAGCCATTTTTGCTTATCTCTGTGCACATGTACTGGAGCAGAGAGATATAAAGCTGGTTCCTCAAATATGGAAATTGTGATGATTCTTCGGTTCTACTGACTCTTCTTCAGCCAAACAAATGCTCCCGTATTTTCAGGCCAGGTTATCTGAGAAGCCACTATTTACTCTGAATTCTCAGATTCATGTGGACATTCAAACTGAGTATGCAGTATGTGAGCAGTATAGTTGTTAAGAGTGTTGGTCTAAGACTGGAGAAACCAGAGTTCAAATACCCATTTAGCCATGAGCCTTAGGTCAATCACATACTCTCAACCTAATCTACCTCATAGGGTCATTGTACGGAAAAGCTGTGAGGGGGAAGCATTTCCTTTCACACACAAATGAATGATCAGTATCTAATTCTCATCCCAGCCAAATCTAAGCATACTTAAATCCAGAGACTGGAGCTATGAACAAACAACATAGATCTTTCTACAAACTGAAAAGTAGCCCAGTTTTGCAGAAAAACTTGAAGTCTAAAAAAAATACATTGGTGGGGGGTATAAAAAGATTGCTGTAGCTTTAAGAAACAGATGCCCTCACTGGCCAATGCTAGGAAACCCCCAAAGTTTGGCCAGCATTCCAGGCTTGGTTTTTGCCAGTAAAAGGCAGAGGAAAGGGGCAAGGCCCTTTCTGGGGCTCTTTTAGCTGTTTGAGGGAGGGCTCACTGGGGCCAGGGCCAGCAGCAACCAGTGGGCACTTGACTTGCATGACTCAGCCAGGCTACTGCTCAACAGCAGCCACCTCAAAAGATCCAGCATGGTGTAGCGATAAGAGTTTCAGAACAGAATCATAAATCCCCATTCGTGCCTGGAAACTCCCTGGGTGACCTTGAGCCAGTTACATATTCTCAGGCAGGGGTGGATTGACCATTAAGAGCACCAATAAGATGCCTCCCAGTGGCAGATGACCTTCCCCCTCCAAAAAACTGGGCCGAGCCATCCCTGTGACAGAAGCCTCACGTGAGGGAGAGGGAGGTGGTACCGGAGCCCCACTTGAGGCGTGGGAAGAGGTGGCGGTAGACCTGTGCCAGGTACAACCCTGTATCCCCCCCGCTGAAGAAATTTACGCCTGCCCCATTGAGTTCATTAATGGAAAAGTGGGCATGCAAAGAAAGTCAAATAAATGATCAGTGGCCTGGGTTTTTTTTTTAGTCGCAAAACATTGTCACCTGTTGTGATCATAAAATGCAGGGCAGAAATTTTAACCACTCAGCTGGAGCAATACAATAATGCATCTTTTGGGGTGCCCAAGAAAAGACTGATTTAGCAAGCCTGCCTGCACAAGGAATGAGCCCCCCTCTTGTGCTGTTTTACCCCCTGCTGGTGTTGAAAAAGTTGCAACCATTTAGCATCGCCTCTCCATCTATTTTGTAGTTTAAATGGCTGCTACCTGCAAATGACAGTTCCTCACAGGAAAAATTTATACTGATGGAAAAGTATATATAAATGCCTCTGATTTTGTTTGTGAAGTATTTACACGCTGCTGGAAAGGCACACGGTTCTCACAAAATGACCACACCTGAAATAGTTCCAGCTACTTTATGGCTTCATAAAGATTCAGGGAAAGAACGTCTGTTAATGCAGCAAGCGTATATTATCTTATGCCTTCCATCCATCTCTCTGTTACTTTAGCAGATTTATTACCATGTGATGGAAAAATTCAGAGGAAAAGGAACAGGGCTACTAATGATAAGTAAGAGAGGGGACCCTCTTGCTCTTCAGGCTCTGAACATGCTGCTAGATCAAGTGCCAGATGTGCGGTTCCAATTCCAGTGCAGTAATGTGTTTGACCTCAATTTGGATGTTAACCTTCTTGCATATGTAGGAGTAACCGACACATAAGAAAGCGAGTAATGTTACTGAAATTTGTAATACCAGTCTATGTAGCTGATCACTTTTGAATGTATTACACAGCAACTGCTATTTCCTGGATAATTTTTCTATGAATCAGAATGTAAAATATGCTCTTGCACATCTGTGGAATCTGCTTTCAGTATAATTCTTCCCTCCGTCTGTGGACAGAAATGAAAGCTCAGACAAAACTAGGCAAACACACCAAAGGATATATTGAAGTCCCAGGTGAGCATAAATTCAAGGAGCTTTGGGGAGAACAGAAGCTGTGCAGTTCCTGACCTTGTCCCATCAAGATCTGGGAGGCTTCCCAACCTAGATAGCCCTTCGCTTTGCAAATATTTTTTATTGTTTTATTTGTTATTTTTCTCCCCTGCAAAAAAAAAAAAATAACACCACACACACCCATTCCTTCCAAAAGTGTAGAATGCAAATTAATGACAGATAATAGTTTTAAATGCTGGGATAAGTGATGGATTGCAGATCAGTACCTACAAAATGGCATAAGTGGTCAAGCAAGTCCTTGAGATGGTCCCAGACCACTTATTTATTTGCTTAAGCCAAGGTCAAACAAACCGCAGGGCACCATGGCGCCGAGAAATTTCAGTAGTCATTTATTGTAAGTGCCTTTTACTGATACTGAGTAGAAGTACAAAGCAGGTGATGGACAGAGGTTAGCTTTTCATTGTGATGACAACCAGAGTTACCTCATATTTAATTACATGCTACAACACTTTTGTTATAGCTTTTAAAAAGACAAAAAACTGTGAAAAGTTTAGGATTAGATTTTGTGGTAGCAATAATCAAAGTTTGGTCATAAAATATAAAATCCTGAAGGCTGAAAGGTAAGTTTGGCTCCTACATTTTTGGGGTGGCTTGTAAAACCGAAGAGAATTTATCAAAGCCTGACAAATCAATAAATAAATCCAGCAGCATCATTCATTGAAACCATTAATAGTTTTGAACCAGGGTAGTGGTAGAGGGTAGTGAAAACTTAGCAGAGAACACAACCAATCAAGATCAAATCAACAAAATGTTTAGGAGAAATGTTTGTGCCTACCATCTGGTGAATCACTATAAGAGAGAGTTCCATAACTGAGGAGCCACAACTGAAAAGGCCCTGTGCCTGGTGCTCACCGAGCTTACCTGCAAGCACTGAAACAGGCCTCTGAAGCTGATCTTAATTGATGGTTTCTGGGGAAAGAGGTGGGGGAACTCTCACCCGGGGCAACTCCCAGGAAGAGGTGGTGTGCCTCTTAATACTCCTGAAACTTCACAATGACATCACTTTCCGGGAAGTGACATCATCACGCAGGCCATGGCTGCCCCAGGAGCGCTCCTGTGCTCCATGGTGGGGTCCAATTTGGCCCAGATAAGGCTAAATTCGGCTTGGATCGGCCTGAAACCAGCCACTCTGCCGTGGGAGAGCACTCCCCTGCCCGGCAGTGGCCAGATCCAGGCCATTTCGGGCCCAAATTAGGCCAAAACAGGCCCAGAATGGCCCAGATCAACCTAGAAAGGGCTGCTGCTGCATGGGAGAGCACTCACCAACCTGGCAGCAGCCCAAACCTGCCCATGTAGCGCCCAATCCAGGCCGTTTTGGGCCCCAGATGGGCCCATAATAGTCCGGATTGGCCTGAAATGGGCTGCTGCCACATGGGAGAGCACTCCCCCGCTGGGCAGCAGCCCTATCCTGGCCATTTTGGGCCCGATCCCAGCCATTTCGGGCCCGATCCTGGCCTGAATTGGGCTCAAAATGGCTGAAAGGGACCCCAAACAGCCAGGATCTGGCGGCTGCCGGACAGGGGAGTGTTCCTCCACCTGGCAGAGACCCGATCCTGGCTGTTTCAGGCCCGATCCTGGCCATTTTGGGACTGAATTGGGGAAGTCTTCCTCTGCTTGGTAGGGGCCTGATGGTGGCCGTTTCGGTCCTGATCCTTGCCATTTTCTGCCTAAAACAGGCCCCAAATGGCCAAAACGGCCCAGATCAGTGCTGAAACAGGCAAGATCAGGCTGGTGCTGGGAGGGGGAACAGTCACCCGCCCAGCAGCAGCCCAATCCAAGCTGTTTTGTGCCCGATCCAGGCCAAAACGGGCCTTTTTAAAAATACCCTCGTGACACCAGTCACATGGGTATTTTAAAGAGGTGCTGGAACGCCGTTCTGGGGTGTTCTGGCTCACAAAAACCCTTGTTGATTCATATGAGAAAAGGTGGTCCTTTAAACACTCTGATACCAAACCGCTTAGTGCTTTAAAGGCCAACGCTAGCATTATGTTATTTATTAAGTGACATATATCCTGTTTTCCTTCTGTCATGGAACTTGAGGTGACGTATCAGGGTTCCCTGGAGATATTCAGTCCAGGTTCTCAACACGCCCTGACCTGCTTAGCTTCATCAAGGTGGCTGCATCCTGTGCTTCCATCCATACACTAGAGCGTAGCAAGGGTGAATCAGTGTCATTATTTGCAGATGTGTGCACAGTAGGGCTGCCAGGTCCCCTGGGGCTGAAAGTGGGCAGTGGGGAATTATAAGGGGGGGGGTGCACCAACAGGGCCTTACCTTGTGCATACAGCACCCGTGCTCCAGAACATTCCCATGTCAAACTGGTGATGATGTCATTCCTGGGGCAATGCTGGAGTGTTCCAATATGTGCAGGAGCACTCTTCAATGTTTCCAGCCCCATTCCCACACCTTTCCCCCTCCACCAGCCAGGTGAGAGGGGGCAGAGGTGGAGAGAGGGGGGATCCCCTTTCCTCACCAGGGGGCTGGTAACCCTAATGCAGAGTTTGCTGAAGATGCAATGAACCTGAGGGCCAAGGTGGTTTACATGGTTGGCATGAGGCTTTCAGAAAAGCACACCTTTGGATGGGCATCCCAGCTACTGTTTAAGGTTAGGTTCACGTTGATGCTTATTATGATCTTTTTTAAAAATCTCCTGTTTTTTATCACTGGTTTTAAAATTAATGATTGTGCTTCTTTTAATTATTCTATGGCTTTACTGAAAGTTGAAAGGTGCCTCAGATAAAATTTTACAGAGAGGCGGGATGTAAATGTTTTTAAATAAATAAATAATCTTAGCTACTGCGGGAAACCATGTGCTGAAGTGGATGGGCTCGGTCTGATCTTGCATAAGAACTTTTGTGTTCTTATGCAAGATGTAGAGATTCTCAGAATCTGGAAAACATATCTTGTAATTGTATCTTTCCAGGGCATAAGGCGAGCTGCAGGCATGCAGACACAGAGTATCTGTCTTGAAACGTATTTTTATACCCAAGCTGGGTTTTCAGAAATAGATCCGTAGCTGAAGCTTGTAGCAGAGGAACTGCCCTTTGAAATAATGACATTTGAAAAACACAGTGAATGTGAGCTGCTTTTCCTTGGACCCAGTTTGATCCGTTGTCACTTTCATCCATCATATCTTCAAACATCTTTGCAGCCTAGACACTGGCTTGCTTGTTATAAATAAAAGTTGGGCGTCTCAGCACTTTGGAATTGTCAGCTGTTACTTATCACCAACCAAGGCTCCCAAACTGAGTCAAGAAAAAATAGTTTGAGCTGCTTCAAGGATAATCACAACTCCAGCTGACTTCAGTGGAATGCACCTGGCAGTATCCAAGAAGACTGAGATGAAAAAGGAAGGGAGAAGTTAATTGATGAGCTCAACCCAATCTGGGGCCAGTTGCATATGAAAAATATGCAATACATATGCGCTGCCACTGAGCTATGACCCATCCCCAAAATATATGGACATTCACTTTCTTCTATTAGTGCTCTTTAGAATTTTTTCCCCAGCCCCCCTACCTGATACCCTTTGATTGGAGATCCAAGCAATTGTGCCAGAGACCTTCTACATGCAAAGCTGATCCATTACCCCTCCCTTATAAAAATGTTTTGTTCTAAATCATGCTACTGATCCAGGAAGATATGCCTGTCAGTGGCTCACTGAAATCAGGCACAGAGGTCTTTTAGCTCTTTGATGCCTGAAATTCCTGCAACTCATGAGTTCTGCCGCTGAGCTATGAGCCATCCAGCCCCAGTATTGTTTACTCAGACTGACAGTTGTTGTCTAAGGTAGAGCTTTTTGCCCTTCTCTTAAAGCTGCAGCCTCTAACTGGAGATTCCAGACACTAAACCTGGGACTGCCTGCATGCAAAACATGTGCTCCACAGCCCTTCACAAAATTTGGAGGTAGTGCAATAAGACTACAGCTGTCACACAAAGGGCTCCAGCATGCTGAACATCCCTTTGTTAGCGTGAAGCCCAGGGGATCTCTCAAACCCCATCCCAGGGACATGTTCCCTGCAAAGTTTGTATAGCCGCTGCTTGAGGAGACACAATCCCACTTACTCAGGAAGATCAACCGGGACTTACACAGCGCAGAACTCTCATCCTTCTTTGAAAAGGCAGTAATTTACAAGGCCTTGAAAATGCCTGCAATCTGTCTTTCCACAATCTCTGGCTGGAGGCCCAAGATAAGTGTGGCAATGTCTGTACCCAGCACTATTATCTGCCAGGGATAATTTGCAATTCAGTTGATATTAGCCTGGCATCAGAAGTGTTGTTAGAATGGCTTGCTCAGAGTCCACCTGAATTACCTCCCTCTGTCGTGATGATAACCTTCAGAATATATAGGGGATAAATAGCTTTCATAGCGCGTCGTGTTCTTCCCCCCACCCCTCATTGTTTAAATTGTTCTTGTCTAGGAAAGTTTAATCTTTACTGACCTCGAGATGACTCATAAATCATTTTTTATGTATATATTTATAGGTTCTGCAAACATTTGTATCCACGGCTCAGAGCAATATAATTCCCTGACTTCTGAAATTCATTTCCTGAGGAAGCAAAATCAGCTTCTGAATGTAATGCTGGCGAAAGGATCTCGAGGTGAGATAAGAAAACTCAGCGCTAAAGGAACAGGACAAAATTTGGAGAAGGCCTATCATTTTAATAAAGACCGAAAATGGGAGGGCAATATGTTTATGTGCTCAGTGGCGTGCTTCAGATACCATATTTGTTACTTTACTGTTAGGCATTATAGCAGCTGCTCTATTCAACAGATTATTAAGAGCACTCGTTTTTACCTCTTTTACAAAACATCATGGTTTCGTGCTGTATCAGTGGGCCTGCCTGGTTACGGGCACAGTCAGCAGTCCCGCAGGTGCCCATGGCACAGACCATGCACTGCTGCAGAAGTGCCCCCATGTGCAACATTCCATGATCTCCATCTCCACCTGTACTGTCAACCCTGCCCATTAAGTCCTGCCTCCTCAGCCCTGCTCTTCATGCACACGCTTCAGAGGCAAGGTGGGTAGTAACTAGAGACAGGACATTTTCAGTGGTTGTGTCTCACCGTTGGAATGCTGGGAGGGCCCCACGAAATCACTTTTCTAGAGCCCATTATATTTTTTCACACAACGGGTGTAGTTTCTAGTAAATAAATAAATATTCTAACACATTGATATGAGTGTCCCACTCAGTTCCTGCCATAGGGGATTATTTATTTATTAACACATTTCTGCTACAGTTTTTGCTGAAGGCAGCTTGCAACATTTTTAATGGGTACAATAGAGGACCTTAAAAGTATATGAAACTGGGTTATATGAAATCAGACCATGAGTCATTCTAGCTCGGTCTCCTAGTGGGGTGAGGGTTGTATAATCCCCACCCTGTCTTTTGCTATCGGTTGAACTATTGCCATTCCTCCATCACCCACCCCATAAAATGTTTAATTGGGGGCTGTGAATATGAGCCACCATCCAGAGCTGTTCTAGAGCTGTTTAGAACTGTCATTATTGAACTGTCTAATTATGGTTTTAATGGGAATTTTATTGTAAATTTTGATGTCATCTACCCTGAGGCCATTCACAGGGAGGGCGGATTATAAATGTAATCAATCAACCAGTCTGTATTATCTACTCTGATTGGCAGCAACTCTCCACCAGGGAAAACTATTTCCCAGCGGCTACTACCCACGATCCTTTAACTGGAGAAGTTTTGAATTGGCCCAGGAGCATCTGCGTGCAAAACTAGTGCTGTACTCCTGAGCGAGGGCCCTTACCAACTTAAAATTAGTCTGTACAGTTAAAAAAAGAGAGAAGTAAAAACAGTGTTTAAAAATCAAAATGTCTATAGGGAAAAACAACAAGATGAGTTTCAGCTGCATTCTACAAGGGAAAGGGGTTCCAGAGTTTCTGTGCCGTTGCTGAAAAGACCTTGCCCCCTGTCCTCCCTCGTTGCTTCTCAGGTGGTGCGGGCACAGGCAATGGAGTTTCTGAGGAATGTTTAAACTCGCTCGCATGTGAGAAGACAGTTTTATATGTAAAAGCCAGTTCTAAAAAATCCGTCCATTGTTCTTACTGGCCTTGTGGTGCAATGCCACTTTTCCCTTCTAGGAGATCACTTTTGAATTGCTGCTGCAGAAGTGGATCCATAGGTTTGGGTTATGATGCCTTTTCATTCAAATGCCTTAGTTGCAAAAATCAAAGGATCCCTAACTCACATTAATAACGTCAGTTCTGGTGTTTTCAGAATGTGGCTTTCATAGTGACAAAACTTTGTGTTGCAGTAAAAAAGAGAAGGACCCAGAAGATACCTGTCAGATATACCTCCAGCATATCTGCCATGTGTTATGAGTTTCTTGCTGCAGTGTGTACCTCTGAGAACATGCAGAGGGAACCTGTTTTGCTAACTGTTTGCTAGCTGCTTATCTTGCTGGTGTTTTGGTTACCATTTCCTGGCTGGCCTGCGAACGTGGCCTTGAAGTTCCAGCCAAGACTGCACCAACTTCATTAGAGACTGAGCAGAGCTCATCCTTTCCCCTCTCTCCTGGCTCAATGCGCCAAAATCTTAACAGTCTTTCCCATTGGGGGCAGGGACCTTGCCCTATAATTAACCTTCCTTTGCTACCTTGCATCACTTCAGCCAATGATCCTGTCTGACCATCTTGATACTGGTATTCTTCTTTAATAAAGTAACTTTAACTCATACACCTGAGTGATGCAGTGAAGTGCTTGGGGAGAATACCTGGCAAGACCTGACAATACCTGGCAGGGGCCTTTGGATGTGAGGTGGTGGAGGGACTATACAGAAGAATGGGTCATTAAAACTGCTGCCTCCAATACCTGTCCTGCAGTTTCAGCAGAGACCCGATATTGGAATTTAGGACACTGCTTGCTTGTGGGCTTCCCAGGGGTGTCTACCTGGCCACTGTTGGAAAAGGCTAGTGGACTGGGTGGGCCTTTGGTCTGGTCCCCTTAAGGCCCTGAACAGGGCTAGGGTACTTAAGGGCTGCCTTCTCCCCTACTTCCCTGCTCCCTCAGTTAAGGTCTTCTTTGTGCATCTTGCTCTCTGTGCCTCCTGCCTGCACAGGTTAGGTGGTAATCAGAGACAGGGCTCTTTCAGTGGTGACACCTCACTTTTGGAATGCCCTCCAACTTGAGGTTTGCCTGCCACCTACCTTTAGGCTCAAAGTCAAGACATGTTTTTCTACTCAAGCTTTTTACTGCAAGGTTCCATCCTTTTTAGTTTTTTCTATCCTCTGTTTCTAGCCTGAGAATGGTTTTATGGCTGCCAAATATTGATTTATGCTGTTTTTATGCCTCTGGCTTTTTTGGGCTTGTTTTCTTATTAATAATGCTGATGAAGCCATGTTGGATCAGGCGAATGGCCCATCCAGTCCAACACTCTCTGTCACACAGTGGACAAAAAACAGGTGTCCTCAGGAGGCCTGCCAGTGAGGAAGGGACACTAGAAGCCCTCCCACTGATTCCCCTCCCCCCCAAACACCAAGAATACAGAGCATCATTGCCCTAGACAGAGAGTTCCATCTATACCTTGTGGCTAATAGCCACTGATGGACCTCTGCTCCATATGTTTATCCAATCCCCTCTTGAAGCTGTCTATACTTGAAGGGTTTTGACCCTTTTGACCTTTCCTTTCAGTTTCTTCTTCACATGCCCCCTCATCTCAGAGAAGTTACCCCTATATTCAAGTTAAAAGTGGTTATGTTGGTCTTTTGGGGCAATTCCCTGTTTATGCAAATGCTGAACTCAAGCGGTGCAACCACTTTTCCCAAGTGGTGCAACCACTTTTACATCTCTCACCAGATCTTGGGCATTACTTAGGACCAAGGCCAGGATCGCTTCTCCCCTGGTAGGTTCTGCAACCATCTGCTCCATAGCTCCAGTACACCAGCTCTTATGCTGAGTTCTGTCTTGTAGCAGGGACTTGAAATTTGTTGTTCATGCTACAAGCCAGACTGTCTGTTGCAGCATTCATGAAACAAGGGAGACTTCAATTGCTTCTGACATGAAAGCTAACCACAGTCACCCCACATGAAGACTGTCAATTATAGGCTAGCTCTGAGTAGTGTATGCCTCCAACTGGGAGTTGGTGTCTGTTCATGAGCAGCAACATACTCTTCTCCTAAACTGACTTTTTCCAGTGTTGCCAAGATTATCTTTTCACGCGTATTGATAAATGGAATTCCCTTCTCAGGACATAATTGAGTAATTCCAACAGAGAGAGTATTAAGTTACAAGGCTTCATGCAGTTGAGGTATTGCATGGGTTAATTTTATGTTTATTTCTATCAAACAACTTTCTCTTCCAGAAAGAAGTGCAGAAGAAAATTGGAATGCTAAAACTGTAAACCTCAAACAAGTAGCTAATTTCAGCTGTTACTTCCTTGGTTTTGCTTCTCCCCGCCCCCCGCCCCCGGCGGCTGCAGTTTTGTTTTGCTTAAGTTCAGCTGTGGCCCTTTGAAACAATTTGAGTTTCTTTTCTTTGCAGACAAACAGAAGGAAAATGAAAAGTTGCGGGAGTCGCTTTCAAAGAAGCATGTCCTCGTTGAGCGCCTTCACAAGGACTATGAGCGCGTGAAAAAGGAAAACGAGAAGTTGCAAAAACAAGTGGGCAAGCAGGAGGAAGAGAATGGGCAGCTGACACATGACGTCTATAATACCAGAAATGAGTTAAATAGGTATTGATCCCATTGTTGCTTAAGTATCTGTTGATGACAGTCAGGCTGTGCATTCTCTGTGATTGTGAAAGTGATACCCCTTTTTAATCTGGGGCGGCCAGTACAATAGGCAGGGGTTTGGGGTAAAATGGACTTGTATCACAATGACATGACTCTGTGGGTGAGTTTTGTTTCACACTGTGGACAAAACTGGACATTATATATAAAATATTTTGAAAACCCAACTGCCACTTACTCGTTCTTTCTCCCACAAATTATCAGCAGTGTATGAAACTTGCTGCTCCTTTTCCTGCATTTAGTCCTCACAATAACACTTGAAGTAGGCCAGGCTAAGAGAGAAAAGCTCATGTATTTGTTTCACTGCTGTGTGTAGGTTGGACCCAGGTCTCCCTAGAAAGGCAAAAGTCCAACCTTTCACTACTACACCATACTTGTTTTCAAGGGAACACAGATGTGGAGTGTGTGTGTAACCCTTTTTTTTTGCCCACCATTTTTGGCTTCAAAATGCAAACCCCCCCCCTTCCCATGGTGGTCCACTTCTGTGTTTACCCTTGCAATTGGGATCTGGAACTCCACTGGAGGAAAATCGCCTAGGAGCAGAAATAAACTACCCATCAGAGGATCAAAAGACATGTTTGCGTATAGCCACTTGACTGGTTGCTCTATTTTGATGCATGTGAGCCCCTGCTATGGGAAGAGCCCTTGAAGCATAGAAAGTCAACCATGAATTAATAAGGAAGGGATTTTCCTTTAGATCATGTTGGCTAGGGGGATGGGAGGACTTTGTCTTCCTCTCCAGTAGGTTTCTGGAGCTATCTGCCTTGCAGGAATGCTGGTGTGCTCCATCATGCTTTTTCTACAAGTTGCATCATGATCTAGGTTTATGTGGTATGGGGCTGATATGGTGAAGATCTTCTTTCAGGGCAGAAATTGTAACTTTATGACCTGGTCAATTCCATCCCTGTCATTCTAGTTTCCTTCCAAAGTTGTGGCATTTACACAGTCAGGTCACAGTTAAGTTCCAGTGTCCAAGCTCTTACTAATCAGTTTGATTGGAATGTCGCAGGCTGCAGATAGAGCTGAACGCAAAACAGCACCAGCAGTCAGAGAACGACAAATTGCTGCACTCGCTACAACTTGAGCTCAAGGTGTATGAAAAACTAGATGAAACAATCAGAAGTCAAAAAGGTATGAATCAAGGTGATCTTGTCCATAGCTTTTGTTGCTGTAGTCCTCTTGTCTATGGATCCTGGTTTCCCTACTTGCAGTTCCTGGCCTTGTTTGCCCTAGCTGGAAAAAAACCAAGGGATGCTGAATCAAACTTTAATGCAGGGGGCCCTTTAACCAGGGGCCTGGAGACATATGTGATGTTCCAGGAAGAGAGAGGCTCCTAAGACAGGTCCTTCTAGCCACCCTTGATCTGGGTGTCCCCTGGCATTGGGCCTGTCCTGCTCTCTGTAGGCTGCCCTGCTCTGGACTCCTCTAGAGTAGGGCCACTGGCTAGACTCAGTAGCACAGAGTGGCTATGGGCCTACACTTGGAACTGGAGCTTGGAGCACAGGGCTTGTGCCTAGTGGAGCGGTTGATCCAGCAGTGCAGCCTTCTTGAGCCTTGGGCTAAATAGGCTGAGTGGTGATCTGGCTCAGCTATATCTGCTGGCAGGTGCTGAGACTTTTGAGGCTGTGCTACTCTCTGGCCAGGACCCTACAAGAAAGTACCACTCTGAGGGTAGAACCACACGAGACACACGGGCACATGTTGGATTTTGCAAGGATCCCTGGGAAAGGTAGTCTTTTTTTTAAAAAAACCAGCCTCTCAATGTGATTCTTAGCTAGGGAGAAGCACAACTGGAGGGACTTTCTCTCTCACACACATACTCTCTCTTTCGTTCTTTCAAAAATCCTCTGGGAGCTTGGGATGGGGCTGGGGTGGGTGTTGGGGAACGATGTAACAAGAGACAGGAAAAAAGCAGAGGTGTTTTGCGAGTGAGAGAGAAACCCAGTCCCTCCCATTCTTCTTCTGGCAGGGAATCAGCGCGCAGATCCAACACACACACACACCCCGCCAAGGGTCTCTGAGCTCCTGAAGGAAAGCTGAAGCAAGTGGATTTTTAAAAGAGAGACTCTCTCCAGTTGACCAACTGTTCTTTGTAAGAAAATCCAGTTGGCTCAGTTTTCCTCCAGGAGCTTGGGAGGGTAAGACTACCACTCCCAGAGAAGCTTGCACGACCCAACCTGCGCTCTTCGTGTGTCATTCGCCTCATGTGTTTCCACTCTGTGTTCTGTGCTGGATTGACACAGAGGTGGCACACAGCCAGCCTGGCACTTCATCTTCTCTGTGCCACCTCAGCCTGGGCCCTATGCCACCACCATTTCTGAGGAGTGGGGAAAGGTCCTGATGGGCTGCGAGTCCAGGTTTGTGTCCTACTTGGCAGAGGCCTAGTGATTATCTCAGGGTCGGTGGCGGGGGCTCACTTTCAGGCTCTGGCAGGGTGGCCTATGGTGTTGTTGGAGTATGGTTCGCAGGTGCCTCTGCAAAATCAGGCCCTCGCTGACCCTGCAGGTCCTCCTGGTTCCCCAACCTTGGTGCCTCATGCTCTGAGCTCTCCAGGTCAGAATCACTAGTCTGATCAGAAAGCAGGTGTGTTTCCTCCTGGGCAAGAACTCTGGTTCATGCTGTAGTTGTCTTGACTAAAACTTTTTCCCTTTATGGCTTCCATTCTGATATCTTGGCTCTCTCACCTTCATTATCAATTACATCTTTACCCTACCATTCCTTTGCAAATCTCAAGGTAGCTTAGTTGGTTCTCCCTTTTCTCACTAGCCTCATAATAACTCTGAGAATTAGATTGGGCTGAGAGAGAGAACCTGGCCAAAGATCACCCAGGGAGCTTTATGGGTGAGTGGGGGTTTGAAACTGGGTTTCTGCCACCAAAATCATTCACCTCTCTCTTGCCATTCTTACTAACTGACACTTTAAATCATCAAATTGCTCCTTTTAGGCTCTTGAGTCCAGTAGGCTAGTCATCCTTACCATCTAAGTCTTCCATGGCCTTGCTTGCCATTGTCTCTCTACTCTCATATCCCCATAGCCTGTGACCTTTTCCCCTCCAGTTCCATCACCCTCAACTGCAGAGTTTACCTGTTACATCAGTTGCCTCTGCTCTTTCTTCCTTGATGCCCTTTATGCCTGAATGCTTCCAGAAAACCTTTCACTTTCTCAAAATTCCTCTTCATACCCCACTTTACCATATTTGTCACAACTTCTTATTTATTTATTTTATTTTATTTATATTCCACTCTCTCTGCAGGACTATACTTGAAACTAAGGTGTAGTATGTGTAACTGAAATGTACATATGTTCTCGCTTGACTCCACTCCGTGCTCTTCTCTCCCTTTGTGATTTTGCTTGAATCAGATTTTACATTATAAACCCTTCATTTCATGAACTGAACTTTTTGTACGGTTCTTGTAGAGAAGCAAGATGCCTAGGAAGAAGCCATGCCAGTGTAAGATGTTAGATCCAGGGGTACAGCAATCTTAGGTTTAGCCTTTCTACAACATATGGCTGGTGTCATTTGCGAGAAACCATTCTCCAAGTTGATGTTTCTTATGCTGTTCAGAATATAGCCACTCATCTGGGAACTAATAAATGTTGGTTCTTCCAGATGACTAGTATCTGCTTGTTTAGGATGCAAATAACTAACATCTGCTAGTAAAATTTTTGTAGGCTAGTTAATTTAGTGGACTCCTTTTCAAGACTATGATACAGCTTAATTCCTGCAATTTGCTTCTCTGTTTTCCAGTTTGGGTGAGATAGATTCCTATTAGAAGAAAAGGAGAAAGAAAAAAATGAATATGAGAACTTAAGGATAGCTTAAGTATTCTCTTGCAACATAGATCAGTTCTGTAATGCTAGTCATTAGCTGTCTTCTATCAGATATCAACTAACACCAACATTTTGGGTGAAGTAGTACTGAACTTGTTGGGGAGGCAAATGATAGAGCAGGAGTCAAGGCAAAAACAACGTCTGCTTTTAATGTACCTGTTAGTAGGGAATGTGTTAAAATAGTGCCATTTGGTCTGTGTACTGCCCCCAGCATATTTCATTAAAGACTGTGAATGATCAAGAGTAAGTCAGATTCTTCATTTTACGATTGTAAGTGTGGGTTTTTTGTAGTCATCACTGGGTGAAATAGCTGAAGCTGAAAGATAATGACACTCCAAGCCATCAACTGAGCTTCATGGCTAAGTGGAGAACAGAATTTGGTTTCCTGCATCCAAGGCCGTTTTATTATCCACATTGATGGAACCGAGGCAGAGGGATAAGAAGAGGGGGAAGCATGATTATACCAGCAAGAGGGATGAGTTTTCACAGAAATATAACTATATAAATATTTTAAATAAGTAAATTAAATAAACAAAATCTCAGCCATAAGGATGCTGCATCCATCTTGAAACCATAATCCTCAGCCTCATTAAGAACATTTCCAGCCCTGACTCTGTTTGGCTCATGATTTCATATAGATATATATTTTACTGCTTTTTGTATTTTAAATTGTTGTAAAGAGCCTTGAAGGAACATTTTTTAAATGGAAAGGCAGCACATAAATGTGTTAAGTAAGTAAACTGGGGGGTTGATTTCTATGATTATATGATGTTCAATTATATAGTAAAAACACTGTCTTTATTTTCCTTCAGTTTCAGATAGAAAACATTTCTTTTTATCTATTAGCCGCAAGTTTGTCCTTTGTTTCTTTTTGATTTATTTTTCTCCTCTTCTTTTTTCGCTATTCTGATTGTCTTCTTTCTTTTCTCCCTCTCTCCCTCAAACTATGCTTTCAAATGCCCTTCAGAATTTACAAATCTTTTTTGTTCCAGTCCCTTATTATCCATAATTTTGCTCTGGGTATGCAACATTAGCTTTTATAGACAAATTGAAAAATAATTTTGGCTCTTATTAAATCTTTGGAGGGTAGAAGCAATTAAGATTGGTAGATCCCTCCTCCCTCTGCCTTCAGCCATTATCTACCTACTGTTTGTAGTTAATTCTTAATATCTGGCTCAAATGCACTCATTCAGCATTTAATAATGACTACTTTAATTGTTCACAACAGTGATTTATGTTTGTTAAATGTCTTCAGATCTCATCCATGATAGATCCGAGGAGTGCTGGAAAGATAAAAACAGCACACTTGACTTGCATGAACTATTAACTGAAATACGGAACTTGAGAACACAGCTCGAAAGAAGCATTCAGGCAAACAGGACATTGCATGAAAAACTAGAGGAGCAGCTTTCAAAAGGCAAGAAAGAGAAAGCCAGCTCAGGGTCAGCTGTGAATATCAACTACCTTTTGAAACAAGAACTGCAGCATTACACTGGAATAAATGGTACGGTGCAGTACACGTTCGAATGCACGACTTTGCTTTAAAGGAGTCCCCTTAGATCTGGTCCACCAAAAGCATGTTGAAAAGGAGGGGACTTGAGGATGTCTGTAGGTTGTTGTGTTTTTCTTTCTCAAACAAACTTAACTCTGTTGATACAATATTTTGAGAACTACTCACTGGTCCTTATCTCAGAAACCTTCAGCCATTTGTTCCTTTTGTTTAAGGGTGTGTGTGTTTGTGTGTGGGGGGAGCAATTTTGCAGACTTTATCTAATAGAACAGTTGGGTTACGTTTCCACACATTTTTTGCTTACCTGAATGGTTTATTTAATGCGCAAGCATAGAGCATTTGCTGCAGGCGGCAGCGCATTACTCACCAACGATCAGTATGTGCTTTGGCTGGTCTGTGAATAAATCAGCAGAATAAATTTTGTGCCCTAGAGGAATATTTTTCCTCTATTTGCATTGCTGTTAAATGAAGGACGCTAGCAATTTAAAATGTAAGGGAAGACAGAAAATACTTGCATGCCGTGAAAATCTGCCTCATAAGGGAACATCCAAAGCTTTGCAACACCATAGAACATAAATGGATGCTTCTTAGCTCATAGTGCTACAGAAACAAATACTGCAGCTCTATTGGTTGTTTTCTTTTCATATGTTTGATTTTGTTGAGTCAAGCTGAAACAAATATAGGCAGTTGCAATGTGTGCAAAATTAGTTTTGTCTGTTTTAGCCCTATGATATTTGAGTTTCATCATAAAATTCAAATTTGCAGTAAAACTTAATTCCCTTTGCAGAAATTCCAGCACTGAAAACAGATGATTTCTCATGTTAGCACCAAAATGTTATGTCTGAAAGGCCACTGGGTAGAAGAGTTGGTCGGATTTTTGCTAACTGTGGGGGGGGGGGTGGAGTTATTCAGTAGAATTGGACTGCAATCATGTCATCAACAAACTAGCATTTCTTGATGATGAAAGGAAGCCTGCTTTACTCTCCTTCCTTCCCTTATGTCCTGGCACAGAACCAAGTTCAAAGACTTCCTAGTTTAGGAAGTCTTCATCCTAACCACAACATCTGAATTGGGCACCAATAAACTGGTGTTCTTTCTTGTCCACAAATCATAGTTCCAAAACTTGTTTTTAATTCTGGTTTAGAATCCTAGTTTGCAGACAAGAAACAAACTCCATTTCACTGAAGTGGGTGAATTTGGATGTCACAACTGATTGTGGTTAGATTGAGGACTAAGTCAGGAAGTCTTCAATCTCATCTCAGCGCATAAAGGAAGAAGGAGGGAAAGGAAACATGCAAACCGAAGGACAAACCAGGTTTGTTCTAATCACAAACTGGGTTTGTTTGTAACAACTGGATACAGACAATGGAGAAGACCATGGCCGTTTCCAGACAGCTCACCTTCTGCCGCTCCATGCCGCATCGTCGCGGCTCGTCCTGGGGCGAACGCGAAATATTGCGTGAGTTTTGTGCGACGTTGCGCAAAACTCGCGCGAGAAAACACGATATTTCGCGTTTTCCCCGGCACGAGCTGCGACATTGCGGCATGGAGTGGCAAAGGTAAGCCATCTGGAAACGGCCCATGCTGGCATCCCTCAGAGCTGTGGGGAAAGTCTCTTTAGTCATCCAGTTACTTCAGACAGGAAGCAAAATCAAAAAGAGTCCAGTAGCACCTTTAAGACTAACCAACTTTACTGTAGCATAAGCTTTCGAGAATCACAGTTCTCTTCGTCAGATGCATCTGATGAAGAGAACTGTGATTCTCGAAAGCTTATGCTACAATAAAGTTGGTTAGTCTTAAAGGTGCTACTGGACTCTTTTTGATTTTGCTACTACAGACTAACACGGCTAACTCCTCTGCATTTCAGACAGGAAGGAGACTATCCTTTAGGAAAATCTAGTTTGTTTAAAATATTTATATACCTGCCTTTTCCCAAACATCTCAGGACCCAAGATGGGTTGCAACAATATAAAAACAGTATATTAAAAAAATCATATTAAATCGAATCTTAAAATCCTTTGTACCCCACCAGTAGGGTATTCCCCTTTGCCCAGGCTCAGGCTACCCCAAAAGCTCTCTGCAGTAACTCTTGTTTTGAAGACTTGCTAGAAAGGCCAAAGAGTAGAATCCTCCTGACCTCTGTCAGGCACGGGGTGGCCACAGTAAAAGTCTGAGCCCAGACCGTTGAAGAATGTTTTGTAATCGAAGGGAATACTGACGTTAAGATACTGCTAAGAAGAACGAGCCTTCCTCAAGAGAACATGCAGGAAGAGGTTCAAGTATTTGGTCTCCAGGCCATGAGGAGTTTTAACTGTCAGCACCAACACCTTGAATTAGACCTGGAAATTAATCAGCAGCCAGTGAAAGGCCTTTCAAATAGGAGTAAGATAATCCCACCAGCTAGCCTCTGATAGTGATCGGGCGGCTGCATTTTGCTGTAGTTTCCTGATCAAGGCCGGCCCCACATACAGCTTGTTGACAGTAATCTAGCCTCGAAATTCTGAGGCATGGATCAGGATAGCAAGACTGGGCTTCTGCACGTAGGCAGCTAGCTTCCTAAATAAGTGTAGCAGGGGAAAAAACTGGTTTCAGTACTTAATCATCCAATTCCATTGCAACACAGCAATTTCAAAAGGATGAGCTCTCTTTCAAGGTTGCATATGTTTCAAAGATGTTGGACATGATCGAACCAAAGCTGATCCCTTTACAGTACTATCCTATGAACATTTTCCTGGGAGTAAGACCCAGTGAATAGACCTGAGTAGCAATCTGAGTAAACCTCCTTAAGATTGCACTTTAAAAGTCTCACAATTTCAGTAGGAGGAGTTTAAACCCATACTTAACCCCCACCCCAAAATCAAAGTGGATTCACAGTAATTAACTTGACCCCTTTGTACAGAGGTTTTGAAGATAGGCTGCAAAGAGATTTCAGTCTACAAACTTCTCTGCATTGCAGCAAGGTTTGTCCATGTATTTGGTTTCTGTCCTGGTGCGCATGGGGTTCCCCTGAGATCTCTCCAGGTGCTGACCAGATCAGCTCTTGCTTAGCTTCTGCAAAGTTCTTGTGCCCTCCACCGGTATCCTGAGACACAATTATGGATGAGTAGAATATGCACAGCTGTGACATTGCCCTCTTACCGACACTCTTCTCTTTTGATAACTAGAGTTCAGATTCCCCACCGCAGACAGCAACGTCCTTGACTTACAGCAGAAATATGGGCGCTGCACTTCGCCTTTAAAAGCAGGTACTGCTACAAGCATCAACCTTCTGAGTTTTGTCTGATTGTCCGATATGATACTGTCTGATATTTTGTCTATTGTCTGATATGAAAATGATGCAAATCATTTCATTTGTGCTGCCCTACCTTGGCTAATCTGCACTGTAGGTACTTGTAAAAAAGAATACAATAATGCATTTTTTTTAAAAAAAACCTTGCTGCCTACTGTCACTTTTGAAAATGGAAAGGAAAGGATGAACAAGGGAAGAACAAGTAGAGGAGCATCCCAGAAAGCACCTCGTGAATTCAATAGTTTTCAGGTTGTGCTTTGGAAGGATACGGAGGAAGAAAAACATTCTAATGAGCCCTCAGAGAGAGAATAAAAAACCAGCCAGACATCCCTCCATCAGGATCCAAGGCCAGCTGAGAACGCTTCTCCTTCTAGCTCCATGCCAGAGATTATTAGAGAGAGGGCTGAGAGCTGCTAGGCATCCCTCCATCATGCCAGGATCTATTTCCAGCTGTGAGCTCCCACCTAGTACCTGGCATCAGCAAGGCCAGAGGGGGGTGAAGCAGAAGACGGGCACCTGATCATCATCCCTGAAGCAAACCGTAATTAAGAACCCCTTTCAAAATGATGCTGTAACTGATGCTTCTATGTTTAAAATTCTGTTCTCTTTTGAGGGCCATTGGGTCTGGCTGAATAGCTAGGTAAAAAATCCAGGAAATGAATCATCTCTGGAGAGAACAAAATTCTACATGGAGTGGCCTGCCCACCAAACGGCCTAAAAGCACATTTGTGGGATCTCCCAGTAAGCACACAAGTGCACTGGATTGAGTTGTCCCGTCTGCTCCTCTGGTCCACTCGGGCAGGCTTCTTGCTTTCTCTGGCTATCAGGACAGGGACTGTAGCCACAAATAGACTATATCAGCTTGGTCTCCTCTTCCCCCCAGGAGCTAAAGCAATGCCTGCCCCACCCATCAGTCCTCTCAGGTGTATAAGAATTATTAGAACAGGAACACTCCTTTTCCCAAACTGGGTTGGCGGTGGGGGAGGGGGGGAGTGGCAAGTCAGAGAAACCAAAATGAGATAGGAAAAGTGATGACCTGGAGCTGTAGATTTGAGCCGCTAACCATGTTGGTTAGGATTGCAGAGATCATTTGACCTTTGGCCTCTTGTGCTTCAGATGCAGAGCTGTCCTTGGATAATTCGGACAGATCCTCCCAGTGCAGCTCCTCAGCTAGCCAGTCCCACGAGCCTTGTGCTATTCCTCGCCGTTGTGTGTGGGCGGACAAAAATGGCAGACATGTCCTTGGCTTGGTGGAGGACTATAATTCTTTACAGAAGCAGCTCTGTGAAGGGCGGAAACTGTTGTTTGAAATGCAGATTTCTCTGAAAACAACGGAACATCAGGAGCTTGGAGTGAAGGTATACAGCAGGGTTGCAAGCATGAATTGGTATGACTATTCTTTAATTGTGTTTTTTTTTAATACGTGTAGTAGAATGCGATTGAGTTGGTTTTCAGAAATGAATTGAGTTTACGTCTCTCACAACGAAGAGAGTGTCAGTGAAGTTAAGAGGCAGGAGCTTTTGAAACCAAGAGAGCAGAGATTAAGTGTCCAGTCTTCTTTAGGAAGTTAATAGATTATTTAATATATAGAAACAAAACAAATGTTGTCATAAGCAATATTCTGTCATTGCCTTGCTTTTGCTTTGAGATCTCATCATGTAGCCATATGGGATGGGCTGCATGGTGCTATGATGTTCTGCTGATTGTGTGATCCTTGAGTGACTAGATTACATAGTAAGCAAAATGAGTCTTCTTTTTAAAAAAAAACAACGAAGAAAACAAAAAACAGCAGGTAAGAAAAAAGTATATCCCCATTCTTGCTGATTAAGTGTTCCAGTGGTAGAGCATCTGCAATGCCTGCCCCAACCAACCATCCCTCCAGATGAGTGAGAAGAAGTGGTATCAGGAGGCTGGAACATGAGCATCTTTGAACAGAAAAGCAGTTGACAAGAAATCTAAATAAACAAATGGAATATAAGAGATTAACAGTGTTGGCAATTGGCAGCATTGATGGGGAAGATGAAAAATATTCACCTCCCAGAAATTGTGGCCACTAAGTCAGGAGTCAAGATTAATGGTCACCCCAACAGTGTCCTTGGGTATATCCCCTTGCCATTGGAGGCATAGCTCGGTGGAACAGCATACGCCTTGCATGCAGAAGGTCCCAGGTTGCGTCCCTGGCATTTCCAGAGACCCTGGAGTGCTGCTGCTAGAATAGAGGATAGTGGGTCAACATGGACCAGTGATTTGACTGCCCTGTTGGGCAGTCCAACCTGTGCTATACCTGAAGGTTGAATCCCTGGCCTCACCTACTGGCTGTGTCAAACAGAAATAAAAATAGAAATGTTATTAAAACATATATTTTGCAGTTTGCAGTCTATAACCTCATTTATTTCTCAGTTGCTCATGGGAAAAAATGAGAGTTCCTTATTACTGTAAGAGCAATCCCACCCCATATATCCCAGTCTGCCCTGGTCCCACTCAGCATGTCCTCTCCGCATACCTCCTCATTCCTTATCTTGGCAGCTTTTCCCATTTGTTTTCTCATCTGTCTGCAGAAGAAAACATTTTGCATTGGCCCCAACAGTTAGCTTACCATTAAATGGGACAGTTTAAAGGGCCTGCTAAGGAAGAAACATCTATATTGCCTAAATTAATGTCGAGAGTCATTTGAATTTCAAATAGCATGCCATGAAATGCAAATCAGACGAGGAAAAGTATTTTCCAAGTGGCACAGCAAATGTAGTAAATGTAACCTTTTATTAATTACCGTTATTGATCAGGCTAAGTCACCATCCGCTCCATCCCCCGCCCCCAATTCTTGAATAATGTATAATTCAGCAGCCTTTTTAACCTAATAAATTAGTTTTGCCTGGCACACAATACACTTGTTCATCAAAATGAATCCAAAATTCATAGCAAATTGGATTTATGCCATTAATTAAAGCCTACGTTTTAATAATCTTTTAGGGATAAAATAGATTTTTTTTTTAATTCTGCAATGCAGATTGCTCACCAGGAATATCTGGACAGACATTCTGCAACCATCTGTGCGGCACAGCACAACTTGGAAGAAGCCGCTCGTCTCTTGAAGCTTCTCTGGAGAGTCTCCTTACCTATGAAAGTTGTGCATAATGTTGCTTACTCTCTTCAGGTATGGCAAACAAAAGTAGCAAACCCTCTTAATTGAGAGTGCAAGCTGACATTCTTATTTATTGGTTGAAAACCTATCTAGCCCAAACTCTCCAGCAAAGTGCCCAACATAGCTTGGGGGGCAGGGGTGGGGAGAAGCAGGCATCACATTGCATCTAACTTAGGGCAACACCATAGGCAAAAGTCGTTCAGAGGTGGTGCCTCTGCATAGCAACTCTGGACTTCCTTGGTGGTCTCCTATCCGCGTAGTAACCAAGGCTGGCACTGCTTAGCTTCTGAGATCTGGTAAGATTAGGCTAGGCTAGTCTGGGCTATCCAGGTTAGAGCAAACACCGCATATGATAATAAAATTTGAAAGAGTACCCAAAGGTATAAAACACACTAAAAGTAGAAAACATGAGTTAGAACCAACTCAGATAAAACTGGGGAATATCCTCAGATGGAGAGGAAGGTAATTAAAAACTCGAGAATAAAACCATTTTCACATGGCACTTAATACTGCAAATTTGGTGCCTGGCAAGCCTAAACGGGGAGAGGATTCCAAAATGGAAATGCCGTTCTTCTTGGTGTTCACACACTGTCTCAGACCATGGGGATATATAATGCAGAGCAAGACCTCTAAGTTTCATCAAACCGTCTTGCTGTCCACCTCTGAAATAGGGATGTTGGACTAGATGGACTTTCTGACTGATTCATCGGGGCTCTTTTTATGTTCTTTCTTCTCTCCTCTGACTTTCAATTGCTAGTTAAGTGGAGGAGATGAAGCCCTGTGGGAAACTCAGTCCTCTTTTCTGTGTGTGTGTGTGAGTGAGTGAGAGAGAGAGAGAGAGACTGTTTGGCATTGCAAAGAAACGCATCACATGTGCACACATGCACATGCTCAGTGGATAAGCTGACTAAGGCAATCGCATCTGAAGGGAAAGACCGTTTTCTGTGGTTCAAATGAGTCCATTTAGGAAACCTGACAAATTGACTAGGATTCCTCTGCATACTTTTTGTTACAAGCACATGAAAACAAAGAGGACTGAAGGATCTTTAACTTCAAAGGGGTGATTGACTCCCTTTGCTCATTGTCTAAGAAAGGACCCAAAAATTTGGACTTAGGACCAGTGGAGTTCACCATTCCTGACTGCCTCGCAGGACAGTCACAGTAAATACTATTTTTTTCCTTTGTGAATATAAATCCTAAGTGCTGGAGGGCCAGTGCCCCCCAGCTAGTGTTCCTAGAAGTCATCCATGTATAGATTGGAGCCAGCCCCATTTGTCCAGGGCTCTGTGCATGTATTTTAGCAAATCATCCATCGGTAACATGGGGATGAAAGTTCACATGGGTTATTTTCTCCTTCTGTAGGATGAAAGCATGAAAGCAGAGCTGCATCAGCTCCGGAGGAAATTGGCCGAGCAGGAAAAGACTTTGCACAGCACTGTGATGCGCTTGCGCTCAACCAACCAGTTGAAAGAAAACATGGAGAAAGTCATCATAAATCAGTGTGAGTGAGCTTCCTCTCACTTCCCCTTTTATTATTATTTTTTGTTTAAAAAGTCCTTTCCAGTATTCAAAGTGGGTGACAGTAATGATTAGCAAATCGAGGCAAACACTTAAAAATATAGCAGTACAATAATAGCATAACAATAACAAAACAACAACAACAACAGAGAGCCAGTTTGGTGTAGTGGTTAAGAGTGCGGGACTCTAATCTGGAGAACCGGGTTTGATTCCCCACTCCTCCGCTTGAAGCCAGCTGGGTGACCTTGGGTCAGTCACAGCTCTCTCAGAGCTCTCTCAGTCCCACCCACCTCACAGGGTGTTTTGTGGTGGGGATAATGATAACATACTTTGTAAACCACTCTGAGTGGGCGTTAAGTTGTCCTGAAGGGCAGTATATAAATCGAATGTTAATATTATTAACAACGTGTTTATATACCACCCTTCTGTACAGATTAATGCCCATTCAGAGCAGTGAAGAAAGACTGTGTAATTGTTATCCCCACAGTAGAACGGGGAACCTGAGGCTGAGAGGAGTGGCTTACCCAAGACAACCTGCAGAGCAGTAGTGAGAATCAAACCAGCGGAGTGCTGATTCGCAACCAAACTACTACTATGCTACATCACCAATGCTAAACATTTCACACCCTGAGTACGTAGTGTTCAGCCAAAAGCTAGTCATAAAAGACAGGTTGCACTCCCCATTCTGAACTGCGGTGCAGAAGAGCTAAAATCAAAATTTGAGTCCAGTAGCGCCTTAAAGACCAACAAAAATGTCCAAGGTATAACCTTTTGTAAGTTTACGAAAGGTTATACCCTAGAAATTTCTGTTGGTCTTTACGTTGCCACCGGACTTAATTTTTGTTCTATTGCTACAGACTAACACATCTGCCCCCTGGAACTATCTAAAAACAGAAGTTAGATACATGCACATGACGGTACATGCACAGTCAAGCATAAAATCGAGGACAGGACAGCAGTGAAAAGAAAAATAAAAAAGTAAAGGAAGTGTTCTCAGCAAGAAAATCGGCAGTAAAAAAAAGAGAATGAGTATGTCAGGGAATCCTCGTCATGAAATGCCTTCCTGAATGTGATGTTTTTTGCAGATATTTGGAAGGTGAGAGTGAGATGAATTCCCTGGGGCAGGGGATTCCAATGCACAGAGGTTGCTTCTGAAAATCTCTTTTTGGGGCCCAGCATGGAACCGAGCATTTTGTCTGGAAGGGAGGTGGGCTGCTTTTTCTTGCACCTTTGATAAAGTGAATTCCACCCACCCCACATTGTAGGAGGAATTTTTCACCTTCTTCAAAGGCATCTGGTTGAAGGGACAAGCTGGCTTAGTGAACTCGCCCGGCATGCAATTACGTTCTTAGGAGTAATTAATCTGGAACTGAAAATGCCATATTCGCACCCTCCTCTGAAATGTGTAGGAAATGAACCTGCATAAATGTCGCAAGTTACTCAAGCCACTGAAATGAAACATGCCCTTGCTTTTGATGTCAATTATTAGACACAAAACCTCGCAAATATACATTTTTAAAGGTTAACACGCATCCTTTCCCATCGGCTTGTCCTTTAGAGCCTATTTTTAAAGAGAAACATCTCCATTAACAAACAGTGCAAAAGAATGGGTTTTATTAGCTACGTTTCCACCACTGCACGTGGGGGAGGGGCTTTGGAGTTCTGTTTGGACCCCTTATGATGATACTTGGTATGCCACGGATCACCAGGCATAGCCCCAGACTTAGAAATAAAAGTGGCCCTGCGTGGGCCCAGAACCTTGCACGTATTCTCCCTTTCTCACTTGCCTGAGGCAGCCACCGATTAACTCTTTATTCCCTGTGGAGGAAGGGTGCCCAGGTGGGTTCCTGGATGCTTTCTGGGAAGGAAGTTCTTGACGGGCAAGGCAACAGCTTCTCCCAGCCCGCACCAAAGTAGTTTCAGGAGAGTTATTCTCTCCCTCCTGCTATTCGCCCTTCCCTGGGCCCCTGGCCTTGTGGGTGGAGTGGACTAGGCGCACGGGGAGGTTCCTGGGCCGACAGATTCATCAGTCAGAGTGGACACTCCATTTCAGCCATATGTTAGAGTACGCGGAGAGAGGGGATTCGACACAGGCTGCTCAAAAGGAAAATGTGAGAACCACAGCACGTACGCTGCAGTGAACCGTGTCTGAGTGACGTGCAGATGTACAAAATGACTGGGCCCTCTACACATTTGGAAACCTTTGGGGCTACCAGAATATTCTGAAATCCTGTGTCCAGTGGAAGTTTAGAACTCGGACCAGGGCTGTGCGGGGCTTGGAGTGAGCTGCAAAAGCAGACAAAGGTCCTAATCCTACACAGACTTATGGGGCAGTAAGTCCCCTTACTTCTAAATAAGCATGCATAGGATTGGGGCTGGACATTATGCAAAAGAAGCACGGTGGGGGTGAAGTGCAGGTTCTTTGGGCTCTGAACGTGGGGCTTGGAGGAGGAGGGTGAGAGAGCTACAGTTACAAGCTGCCCGCCTATTGTCATGACAAGAAATAAAACTCTTTTTTTTTTTTTTTTGCATTTCACATGAGGATTGTGCTTATGTGCGCGATGTGTGGGGGAAGCAGGGCATGTTCTGAGTTTGCATTTGGCCCAGAGAAGCAGCATCTGGGCCTTGAATTAAACATGCATGTCGTGGCCAGTTAAAATCATCAAGCTCGGCCTGCCGTTTTCTCCTCCAGTCCCTTCCCTGCATGCAGAGCTCTGTGAAAAAATAAAACTTGCCTGCAAACACTCTGCCCTGTATTTTCTCTTTGCAGTGGCCTTAACTCACGATGTTTTAAAGAAGGCAAGAGGAAACCTGGAAGTGAGTAAAACCTCCATGTGTGTTAATTAGCTCTTTCTGATCTCCCTCCCTCCTGCCAAGGCCTGTTCATTTATACGAGCAACATAAATTGCCTTGTTAATCATATACTTTGCAAAATGGCTGGTCATTGGCCTGGCGTGCATTTCACACCCGTACGTTGGGGGAAGACAGCTCGGTTTCTACCCACTGATTGCAACAAACGTGCCTTAATATTTAATGTTCACTTTGCACAGTCTGATTAGAGCTTTAATGGCTGTGTCCAGATAAACCGGCTCTGCCTTTTATTGTTCCTGTCCCTCTGTGGCTCATTGGGGTCCTTTTTCAACAGCCACTAATATTATTTCATGCTATAACCTTTGAGTTGTCAATTTGGGGGGGGGCACTGCAGCCTGAGTTTTAGCTTCTGAGTTGGTTAAACTGTTTTCCTGTTTCCAGCTGCCTTTTATTCAGTCCCCTATCCCTGTTTAGCTTCTCCTTGCAGGTGCCAGTATGAGCAATCATTTGTCAGCATCTTGCATCTGCTCCCAGTCAGGGCTGACTCCCTGGATAAAATGACATCCTGTTGGCCTCCCTCTGTGGGGGAGCCCCCTCCAAGGAAAGAGTGCAGTAAAGTGCAGGTTCTTTGGCCTCTGAATGTGGGGCTTGAATAATGACAAGAGAACTACAGTCGGCTTCTTCCCCCAGGCACCACTTCTAGCTAGAAATGGGAAATCACTTCCGAGGTCCTTGTGACAGATACAGCTCCCATTTCCTAGTTTGGAGAAGAGGTGCCCAGGGAGATGAAGCAGCACCAGGGAATGGCTCCTTTCCGCTGTATTGACCAGGAGCAAGCAGCAGGCTGTCTCTTGGCCCTGGCAGCTGCCTAGTCATGCCAAATCCTTACACTTTCCCTGCCCCTCATAGTTCCTCATTGGGTTCTCCCTGATGTGGCATATCTATGTCTCGGTTGTACCACCTCACACTGTAGTTGAGAAAATCATCCCCTATCAAAAATAAAATCACTGCACATAGAAAGCTATCCAGTCAGGGAGAAAGCTAGACCACAACCTTGCTATGCTAGTTTTCTGAACGGAGCCACATTTTGTACATGAATTATGAGAGCTTCCAACTGCTGTTTGAAATAGTACAATGGGATTCCCACCGACGTGAGGCTGGAGTTTTGAAGTCATCTAGCATCAGTGGTGGCCATTTCCGCAAACTTCAGATGTTGCTTTTTTCCCCAGGTTCCACCGGCTGAAAACAAAATCTCAACTGCCTCTTTCAGCACGAAAAGGGTTTTGTGAAGGCAACGCTGCCCCAATAAAAGCCATTATTCCATGCTGACCTTCTTTCGACTGTTTCCTTTCTCTCAGGGCCTTGTTATTTATTGTCTTTCAGACTGGTTTTCTTAGAATATCGTCTGCATCCCACACTTGCTTCTGGCGGAGAGGAGTGGGGAAGCATTTGGAAGAAATAACTATTCTATGTCTGATTTTACAAAAGTGGGATTCAGATATTAGTGATGACATAGTAAGAAGATTTAAAAATAGGATACGGTAGTCTGTTTTTTTAATGCTCCAGTTTCTCCTTAATTTAAAAAATAAATCCTCTAGAAGGTTCCCGGTTTTTAAGTCAAGGTACGACATTTATTAATGGTGGAAATCACAGTGCAAAATACAGATCTCTTGTCAGTGTGACAAAACAGGAACAAAAGCTGTGTGCCAGAAATTTAATTTAGGTCTGTTGTGCCTGGATGGGCTTTTTGGAATGTGGGAAAGCTTGAATAATATTTTAAAGTGTTGTGATTATTTGCTTGAAGGGTTTAGAGGAAAACTGCCGGATGCAGCATGCAAGTTTCTAATCCAGATCATCACAACAATCTGATACTGGGTTAGAAAAATGTTAACAGAACCAGATGCTTATTTTGTAATAGCAAATTGGAAAAAAAATGAGGAGATTTGTTTACCAGGAAAAAAAGTCAAGTTTTATAGGATTGCACTGTGCAGGAGTTGCTGCTTAAGTTGCCCTTGTCTAGCTGGAGAGGGAAGGTAACAGAACCTTCTTAATAGGTACACTTTCTTGGGATCTAGGAAAGGCCTAGTTTGGGCTACAGGCCCATTAGCACGGTATGATCTATTTCTGACATTTTAGAGATAAAAGAAACCTTTTCCCTTTATTACTCTTGAGATTGTATGTATGTAATAGAATCAGGGGAGGTTGGGGTCAGTTTTAGATGGTTCCGAAGAATGTCGTTTTGTGAACTGCTTCTTAGCTGTGAGGTCCCAAAAGTTGGACCATTCATCCAGGGAGTTTTTGTGTACTTGCAGACTTTTAGCTGTCCCTTTTAGAGATTGTTTATAAATTCTATAAACTGGCTTTTATAATAGTTTTTTCACTGTGTGTGAGAAATGTTTTTTGCCGAATGCAGCGCTTAATGCAGATACATATTTCTGCAGTATAGAACATCGAATACAGATGTTTTACATGTATGTAATTTGAGTGAATGATTTTTTTAAAAAAATTGAAACCACCCCATGGATAATTTATCTAGAAATGCAATGTAGGAACCTTTGGAGTCAGACATTATGGAAGTTCCCACTTTTTTTCCACTTCCTTTTTGATATCTCAAATTTTGGGTCATATGCCCATGAGAGTAAAGAAAAAATTCTAAGCATTGGAGCTAGGAAGGCCATGAAATGCAAGAAGTCCAGCCTCAGACCATCCTAGGCAATGAACCCATTGACTGTTCACAACAGCAGTAATTAATAACATAACATTCATAGTTTTACTTTTAAGAACTGTTGTGGGGGAGAGAATGCCTTGATCTTGATGAAGCCTTAAAAACCGTGGTCACTTTAGATCTTGGAAGGTTTAAATAGGAAAAGAACCACTTACATCAAGGGGATTTAAGCACTGGGTTAAGTATGCTTAGCTTTTTTTTATCACACCTGCAAAGCTGCAACTAAGGAATGATTTGAGGGAGTATATCCTTGGAGGAAAAATTGGAATAAAAATGTAGAGTAGTGGAGACTCTGACAACAAATAAGGACTGTTCGCTAGGCTGGATTTCCCAAATTTCTAAGCCTAGAGAGTAGTTTGGGCCAAAGTGTTAGAGAATTCCCATCCACAAAACCGTAGGTTTGTACTGCAGAAATCAGAGGCATACAAATACCCCTGGGTTGGATCCAGCAAGCTTTTTGTCTCAATCTCATATTTTATCTCCTTACTACTTCCCCTCTTCTATACGGCTTTTGTCCATGCAAGTCCCACGAATATACATTTTTGAGTGGTCAAAGGGGATCCTTCCTCTCCCCTTGACCAGAAGAAAAGCCGGTTGGAGCCAACTTGATGTCTGCTTTTGGCTCAGCTCTTGTATGGCACAGAACTCTCTTATCATGTTTTTCTGCAGACAGGTGGTGCCCCCAAAAGAGTAGTCCAGTGCTCCCCTGACCAATCATAATTGGCACGTAATCCATCAACAACAAAAGGCAGATGCTACTTAGAAAGAATATCAAGATTTTACTTTCTGTAAAATATTCTCTAATTTGAGTTACCTAGTCTTAAGAAAAACGTATAGCCAGGTGAAGACTGCAAATGACAGGCATCAAGCAGAATAAGACAGACCAGCTGCCAGGTGTACCTGCTGTTAGTTCTGGAAATGACTCTTCCATCAGAAATGGTTCATAGATGCTTTTTTATTATTATTATTATTCTCCAGCATTCTTTATTAGGTTGAATTATATGGTACGTGCATTACTGCAGAGGTCAAAGACCGGTTGGTTTGTTACATGGGGAATTTTATTCATGACATGTTGTATATAGCAATGTGATATTGGATGTAAAAAACTGACTGAACTGGATCAACAGAGATGATGTGCATCTGATCTAAATACTGATTCAATAAATTAATCTGTTTATTTAAAAAAAAACCTGTTTCAGTTTGTCTCCCCTGCTATCCCTTTTTGCTTCTACTTGGCTCAGTCTTTCTTCTCCTTTTCACTTGTGAACTTGCTGCAAAGTGCAAATATCTGAATCTCTGTTTTTCAGATTGCACGTCAGGCACAGCCAGATGGGATCAACCAGTATTTGACGTTTTCTAACTATGGCTTCTGCAAAGCTTAGAAATTTAGCTTATTATTTAACTATTATTATTATTTAACTATGGCTTCTGCAAAGCTTAGAAATTTAGCTTATTATTTTGGGTAACCATCAGGCTATGATATTCTCTCCTTCAGAAAGAGGATGCAGTTCATAATCAGAGCTCCTCGGCGTGTAAGTGAGAATTGGATTCCTAGGCAAGGAGGGAAGGCACTTTGAAGCTGCAATGATGCTGTGGTTAATAGCTACGAATCAAGAAATGCCTAGTTCCTGTCTCACTTCTGCCCTGAGCCTTAAGACTTTTGTGGCTTCCCATCTGCTATGTGGGGGTCATATTACCCACCTACCTAACAGGGTGGTAGGGCTGCAATGAGTTAGCTTGTGTGATGTGCTTTGAACATTCTGTAATAAAAGCAAGATACTATAATTATTATTTTGGTTTTATTAGGCAACGGTCCTCTCCCAGTCTCTGTGAGAATCTTCTCTGTTGTTCCTTAATTACTTTTGTCCAGCATCTTTGATCTTCATACATACTGACATTCCCCACCCCGGTCAATCTGAGCAAGAAATTAAACAAGTCCATGTTTCTTTGGCCAGCTAGATGGAGGGGAAGGCCTGCCATCCCTTGCCCAGCACTTCTGCTGAGAAAGCAGAAGTATCATAGAGTATTAAGACATTTTAAAAGACGCTTCCCAAAAAGGTTCACATGCCGCAGTTCTGCCACACAGGTCCCAAGTGGCAATGGACCCACAGGTACTTCTAGGAACAGCAAAAACGTCAGGCTGAAGCCAGTGTTTTTATTTTAAAAAAACCTAGCAAATGTGAAGTTTAATTTTAGATTTCAGCTAATCAAAGAGATAAAGTAGTCAGTGCCGTGTTGCACTCCACATTTTTCACACATTGTCTTCTCATCTCACAAGAAACATCAAGTTCATTTTACTAAGTAGCTAAATTATAGACACTCCAAGGTAATCAAAAATGATATAAATTCCAACTTTCAAAATTAATCACGCTATGTTTTTGGAGCTCATGGCACCTGAAAGAAACGGCTGGATCGCTATATATAGAGCGTGCCAATCTCAGGCTGCCTTTCTGCATCCTTTATTCACACCATCTGTATTTCACATTCAGCGGGCTTGTCAGAGGCTGACTGGCATTTTTGCTCAAGCCTCTTCCCCATTCCCACCCCGCAAAATGCACGCTGCTTCCATGGCTCTCAGCAGATGTATCTGACTGGTATTTCTGAGTGACGATTTCCTTTTTTAAATGGAAAAGGGTATCCTCCGCTGCTGTTGGGTCAACCAAAAAAAGCTGTTTTCTTTCAAACAAAAGACTCCAAAGAGAACAAAGTAAACTCTGAAGAGGAAACTCTTAATGAAGTAAACCATTTTGAATGCACAGTAAATACTGAAAGCACCTTGCAGATGGATGAGCTGGCACAAAAAGACTTCCTCTTCCCTGGCAGAACTTTGATCCAATTAGTTTAAATAGATCTTTAAAAACAATTACTGCACAAGGCAAAAAAAAGTAGATTGTGAGAAGAGTAACATATGTCTAATGAGTACTAACCTGGAGTTATTTGATGTTCGGAGAACACAATGGTACAATTATTTAGTGGGCTGCGCCTGGAACTGGGTTTGAAACTGACTTGAATGGGGAGTGTGTAACTTGAATTTGTGATCAGAATCTGCCTTCCGATCATGTAACCCTCACTAGCGGTCTTAATAGCTGCTCCTCCCTGCCAGCCCTCCCTGCCTTCCATCTGTTTGGGTTCCTTTCTACCACCCATATAAATATAGGGCCTCCATACAGCCAGCACTACCTGTTGTACATAGGGCTGGTATGGCAGAGTGAGAAATAGGGGCCCCCTCCCCCGGTGGATGTAAGCCTAGCCTCTATCCATTTTTGGCTAAAGCTAGCATTTAACCCACAGGGTCTGACACCCCTAGTTCTCCAAGATAATAATCTTGGGTGAAGGCTATTCATTGCAAACTACAGAGTTTGGGATTCTCTTTAGAAAATGTTCTGGAAATGAGACATGACCAAATAAAAGCAATGGTCAAACAAAGGCTGTTTGATACTGAGCGACAAAAAATACAACTGCAACGTCCCAAATTTTCTGATCTTTGAAAATCGAAGATACGTTGTCACTCTGGCTCCCTATCTCTCCCTTTGGGAGGTACCTAGTCAAAGGAGAGCTTTTATGTTGGCAAGATGGCGAGCTCTCCCCTCTACAGTTTTGGAGGGGTGATATAAAAAGGTCCCCATGAAAGAGAGAATCTGTCCCCATGGCACTGAAGGGTGGAATCAGTGAAGTATGTCCTATTCTATTGCCATTTTTATCAAGGTATTAAAAGCTATCATGGCTTTAAAAGCTTTCCAGGCTTTTCCAATGTTGATGTTTCAAAGAAGCTTCTAATGGGTGTCAATCAGCAGATTACTATTAGCTGCGCAAAAAATTTTTTCAGCAGCTTGCAAAATCCGTCAGGATTTTAAATTTTAGTAAATTTTGACTGCTGTGTAACAGGATTGACCTGTATTTTTAACATGTTCTGATGTAAATTTTTCTGATCTTTCAATTTGTACTGGTCATAGACCGAATAAAAAACTGACATTGACATTGACCCCCCGGTGGATGTAGTGGACACAGTGTTATGGAATCTGATACGAGGGAACCCTTGTACCACATGGTGGCCTGTATCCAACAATCCACAGATGTTGCAGAGTGGGACTTTCCTGCTGTACCTCACCAAGCACCCCAGCTTTTATTTTTGGTGGTTAGTAGATTGTCAGAAACTGATTAGAGACAAAGCGGGGGGGGGGCGTTGTTGTGGATTTTCCAGGCTGTATAGCTGTGGTCTTGGCATTGTAGTTCCGATGTTTCACCAGCAGCTGTGACTGGCATCTTCAGAGGTGTAGCACCAAAAGACAGAGATCTCTGAGTGTCACAGTGTGGAGAAGATGTTGGCAGGTAATTTATATCTACTCAGGAAGGTTGGTTTGGGCTGAGTCATCCTGTAAGAGTTTCCCAGGGTGTGAAATGATAATGAAGGGAGGCTTCACTGTATCCTGAGGAGGTTCTTTTGCATATGGATTGGTGCTTGATATGCTAATCTTCTCTGCAGGGCTATTGTAAAGTGTAGAGTATTTTGTTAGCCTGGTGTTTTTCAGGACTGGAAACCATGCTCTATTCATTCTTAAAGTCTCTTCTTTCCTGTTGAAATTGTGCTTATGCTTATGAATGTCAATGTGCAATCTGACGAAGTAGTTGGAAGTGTTGTTCAGTATTTTAGTGTCCTGGAATAGGATACTGTGTCCTGTTTGAGTTAGGCTACGTTCAGCCACCGCTGATATTTCCGGATGGCCAAGTCTGCAGTCTTTCATGTTCTTTTATTCTTGTCTGGATGCTACACTGTGTGGTCCCGATGTAAACTTGTCCACAGCTGCAGGGTATGCGGTATACTCCTGCAGAGGTGAGGGGGTCTCTACTGTCTTTTGCTGATTGTAGTATCTGTTGTATTTTTCTGGTGGGTCTGAATACTGTTTGTAAGTTGTGCTTTTTCATAAGCTTTCCCATCTGATCAGTGATTCCTTTGATATATGGCAAAAACACTTTTCCTGTGGGAGACTGTTTTTCCTTAGTTGTTTGAATTATCCTTGGTTTAATCGCTCTTCTGATTTCATTTCTGGAGTAGCCATTTGCTTGAAGTGCATGGTTTAGAGGGGGGGGGTATTTGGTGGAAATTGCTACTCCCTGCTTCCAAATGAAGGCTGTAGAACAACACAAAACAGTCTACCACATTTGTTCAACAAAAGGCTGTCTTGAATTGCCTTGCCCCTGCACAGGTGGCACAGTTCTGACTTTCAATGGCAACCTATTCAGGGGCATCAGTGTGATTGCTGAAGATCCTCTGGAATAGGCTGAGGCAGACTGAACTTCACAATGAGAAGAACTGTAAGAAAGAGCTATGGGGAAGAGTGCAATTGGTGTATGGGCAGATAATGCAAGAGTGTACTTCTGACAGCTGGGTCCCTGGTCATAAATGGTATTATAAGTCAAACCTTAAATTGAGCCCAAACACAAGCAGGCACTGAATGCAAGTTCTCCCAAACAGGTGGAACATGCTTATGAAAATCTGTGCTAATGGCAGTTTCCAAGCTGTCTTTCAGGAAGCCCTCTATAGTACATATTGCAAATAAGATAGCTTTGTAGTAACGACAGCATGGATTGATGCAGTGAATCCAGAAGGGGAGGTGACCTATGAGCCACAGGAAACATTTCATCAAGCCTTATGAACCTGTTCTTTTTTTCCTTGCCCACTTGTATTGTAGCAAGAAATCATGGGGGAAAATTGCTTTAACTTGAGTTTCTCCAGTGTTTGCAATGACACCTGTGAATTTAATCATCAGGTTTAATTTATGTAAGATTTTTGTACGTTGCCTAAATGTTGTCATATGACAGTAGAAAACCAAAATTTGTAAGTCATCCTAAAGTTGAGAATTGTATGGCCCAACATGTATTTAAAAAACAAAACCATGAGCCACAGGTAGATGTCAAAAGGTAGACTTAGCATAAGTGGTAAGCTGCTTGTCTAACAAGAAGGTTGGATCCAAAACTATGCCCAAATTCTTAATACAATCAAGACCACCCCCACCCCACAAGCAAAAACAAATACAGGGACTCTATTGCCTATCTGCTTGAAAGTTGGCCATCTAAACTGATTTGCATGTGACCCCAAACTTCAAAGGATATCATGAGTGATATGCTGTCTGGGATGGGAAATGAAGACGTTACACAAGGACATACATTTTTTTATCAAGTGGCCTTTACGATGGGTCTGCTTTTTCTATCTGCCAAAAATTTGGAAAGGAGGTTCCCTTGCTGGTGCCGTGCGATTCCTGCAAATCATACCTGAATTGTGCAGCAAAGAAAAAAAAACCCTACATTGTATAATCTTGCCTGCCTTGTGTGCACTGGGGCTCCACAGTGACATCCCTGCCTGACTTGAATCTCTGGAGGTTCCCTACTGTCAGCCTGTCTGCTAGGGATGCTTTCAAAGTTTGCATTATTAGGGATGCAAGAAAGAAAGACACTTTTTAGTTCCCACTTCACTCTAAAGCGAAGTGAACAAGCTGCTTGACTTTGTGTAGAGAATTTACATTAGTATTCTATACATTTTATGCACATATACTTGAAGCATAAGCCTCTTTTCAGCCCAAGTCTCTTAAGCACAAAAATCTGAGCTCAAATAGAGCTATACAAACACAGCCCGAGGGGGTTGATTTTTAAGACTCGCATGGAGGGAACTGTGCCATTTGTTCTTTGCCTCTGCCTCACTTTCTCTAGAGCAGTTCAGAGGCAGGAACAGCCTCTAACTCCAACCTGGAATCGGCTTTTAATTTTTTACTGCAGCGTTTTCTCTTGCCTTCTTTGTTTCTTGCTTGATCGTGAATTCCAGACCGTCTTTCACCTCAATTGCTAATGTACAAGTACCCAGCAGCAGCCATTTTGATACCTCTTCTGTTTGGTGTAGCTTTTCTCTCCCCCTTCTTTTCCCTGTACTCCCCCCCACCCCGGACACTACACTGACTTTTCCCCGCCCTCCTTACTGAGATTATTTTAAGTGAAAAGTTAACCTCTGGCCTGCATGGCCTCTGCCATCGAACCATCTAAACCTGGGATTGCCTTCTCTGGCTGGCAGTGGCACTCTGGAGGGTCAGATGGAGATCTTTCCATGTATTGCTGCCTCAAGATCCTTTTAACTACAGGTGCCAGAGGTTGAACCTGGAACCTTCCTGCACGCAAAGTGAGGGCTGTGCCACTGAACAGTAGCCCCACTGCCAAAATAGCCAATGGAAGGAAAGTTGAAAAATGGAAGCAGCACCACCTGCCTGAGCAGCTTGAGGATCGCCTACGGAAGATCAGTGCCCTGCAAGAAAAATGTGTGTGTGGCTGGAAATTGGCCTTGTCCCTTCCTTTCCTAGCAGCACTGTTTGCTGTAGTTTGGGTTGAGGAGGGGCTGTGTTGGGAGTGGGATTCCAGAGCCCCTGGTCACCTTGGGAGTCCCAGAGCTGGGCAAGTCGTGTTAGTGTTTGCATGATTGCCTTGGACTTTAGTAGTACGAGCAGGTCCCAGAGAGAATCTTCCCTTGGAGGCTTCTGGAGGCTCTCAGCAGCCATGCCTGCAGATCAATCACCTCCTGAACCAAAATCGAAAAGAGTCCAGTAGCACCTTTAAGACTAACCAACTTCACTGTAGCATAATCTTTCGAGAATCACAGTTCTCTTCGTCTAACACGGCTAACTCCTCTGGATCTATGGCCTCCTGAACCAAGACAAACTCGTCCCTTTTGGACCCAAACTATTGGTTAAGTTCAACATGAGAACAACAGGCTCACTGCCAGGGGGAATAAAGCTGTTGCATGCCGTGTTTTCCCAAGATTGTCGAGCATCTGCTTGGGATGCATTGGGTCCCAAGTTCAATGCGTAGCAACTCCCACTAAAAGGATCAAGTAACAGGTGATGAGAAAGATCGGTGCCTAAGATCCCAGAGATCCACTGCTAGTCTGAGCAGACAATACTGACCTTGATGGACTGATTCAGCATAGGGCAGCGTCACGTGTTCAAAGGCCATCAGATTAACAGTACTGTAGGCTGCTACTACCCAATGACCATGCCCTCCAAACACCACATGGTTTGGAGACGTTAATCTTTCTATCTGCCCATTGGATCCTTGTTTATCTTCCAAGAGAATTTTATCTTAATGGATAACATGGGTAATTAATTCTTCACAGACAGAAGGGTCAATGCCGCTACTTTCAATGGCAGCAGCGAGACCTCTGTTGGAAAAAGAAAACGTTATTGGATGTAACTGATTTAACTAAACGATCAACCTATATCTGATTTTCCTTGTTTAGGCAAACTCCTTGAAAACATGGTGGGTTTTCCACTCCACTGCTTTTGGATCATACCACATTATTTAGAGCCATGTCAGTTGGGCATCTAAGGAGGTTACGGTATGGAAACCATGCTTGTCTTATGCCAATCGGTAGACGGTAGGAGTTCACTGCTGCTGGTTCTCTGGGGCTTTCTAGCAGGGCTAAGTACCATCAGTCATGGTATTCTTCTAGGACAGCTGACCACGGTGGGTTTTGAAGGCCTTGTTTCATCTGTTGTTTGGAGAAACCTCAAAAGAAACTTGACCTTTTGGATAGAACTAGAGCTGTTATGAAGTTCAGTAACTTCCCATATGGTTGAAGACAATAAGCATAAGATAAGCAATATTTGGATGGCTTTGCCAACTGGCTTTGACATGAATCTGACTTCAACAGGAGCTGCAAACCCTCATTCCTCTGGCTTATGCTTACGGGTCAGTTTTCCATATTCATCCCAAGCCTTAGCTGACTACCGAGTCTCTGATGGGATGCAATTAACATGCTAATTATTAGCTGGAAAGACCTTGGCCACACTTAACAAATAATATTTCCTACACCTCCAGGCAAGCAAACAGTCTCAGAATTGTTGGAAGCTTTTCTATTCCCTCTATTAGTATCCAAGGCAGCTTAGGATATTTACAAACAATATAAACAAAATACACAATTAAGAATAATTAAAAACTCACAAAGTGCATCAGGCATCACACTCAGAAAAACGTCTACTGCTGAGAAAATAATCATGGTAACAGAATATCATAGGCTCGAAAAAATACTAATCCTTATCTGATATCTGAACTATGCCAGTTCCAGTCAAACATCTCCTGGCAGCGGGTTCAGAGGTGGATTAAGGAAGAACTTTGTTAATCAGACCATTTAACCCATCACCCTGTTTCTGCAGGGGCCAGCCAGATACCCTTCCATGAAGCTCCCAAACTGGGCTTAACTAAAAGCCCTCCCCTGCTCTTTGTTGTCCAACAACAGGTATTGCAGATAGATTTCCTCTGAACCTGGAGGTTTCATTGAGCACCATGGCTTCACAGCTGTTTCTCCTCAACGAATTTGTCTAATTCCCTTTTAACATAGCATTACATAAACATAACTCATTCAGTGCCTGTTCCAGAGTTTTGCTACAAGTGTTTATTGCTTGATTTTTAGCCTGCCTTTCTTGCAAAGACTTGCATCCTTCCAGTGATCCTCTGCAAGTCTCTTTGCATGTCATTTTTGTAGATGGTTGTGTATATGTGCAAATCATTAATATGTGCTGCAACCCATATTTTCATAGTGACCTTGTGGATCCAGTTTTGCACACCTCTATCCCCAACGCATACTAATGGAAAATTAGCAAAAAGGCAGATCTGTTCTATGATATAAACATCTTAGATCAGAATGGTATATTCTGGGCAGCTGAGGGAGAATTTGGAGCACAGTTTAAAACCATCAAAGATAGTAGCAGGGCTCATTTTGAGGGGGAACGCACAGGAATGCAGTTCTGGCAGTTCCCCAAAGAGGTCACATTTCAGGTGACCCCGCCCACCTGACTCTCGGCCATTTTGGGCCCGTTTCAGCCTGGATTGGAGCCTAAATGGCCCAAATCGGGCCTCTGACAGGTGGTGGATCACTCTCCCACTCAGCAGCGGCCTGATCCTGACCATTTTGGGCCCCTTTTCGGCCATTTTCAGCCCCCTATTGCCATTTTGGGCCCAATTTCGGCCCTGAATGGCCAGGATTGGGTCCAAAACCGACAGGATAGGTGATGTCAGGGGGTGTGGCATATGCAAATCAGTTATGCTTAAGACACACTTCCGGTGATGGCAAAGGGCATGGCATATGCTAATAAGTTATGCTAATGAGTTCCTCCAGCTCTTTTTCTACGAAATGATCCCTGCGTAGTAGCAACTACCATGTCCTGTGGCAGCAAATTTCATCAATTCTATGTTGCTTAAACAAATACAGTAGACTTTTGGATTTACAGTTTATGGTTTCACTTATTTGCGATCTGTGATTTGATCACAGGGTATGGTCTCTGGCCCATTTTTACTCCCATACCCCCATTGTAACGATTATATTGTTAAATTTGGTAGGAAATGTGGTTATTTTACTAATGGGAAGTAGCAGAACACTGCATCCCAATATTCACATATTTCATCATTCACAGTGATCCTGGGAATGGATTCCTAGCAAAATGGCAAGGGTCTACTATATTTTCTGTTGCCTTTCCTAGATCTGTTGCCTATCTCTGGGTGATCCTACGGATGTATTGCGAGAAAGGGAAAGTTTTCTCTCAATTTTTTAGAGAGCATGTTTAATTTTGTAAACCTCTATCACACACACACACCATACTTAATTGGAAATTTTCAGTATGAGATGAAAGAGGAAGAAATTGCTACATAAAGGAAAGAAACAGAGATGCAGAGGAGTTAGCCGTGTTAGTCTGTGGTAGCAAAATCAAAAAGAGTCCAGTAGCACCTTTAAGACTAACCAATTTTATTGTAGCATAAGCTTTCGAGGATCACCGTTCTCTTCGTCAGATGCCTGTACTAAATTTTAACACTTAAAACTGATTTATACATGAAACAATGTGGCAGAAGGGACTGTACCACTTTGCCATCTTTGAATGCTGCTCTCTATTAAAATCTCCATGCCGCAGAAAACCAGCTCCGCAAGCTGAAAGCAGAGCTACTCCCTTCTTTACTTATTTTCTACTTGCAGGAAGGTCGTTTTTTATTTGCCTTTGTAGAGAAGCATTCCAAAATGTAATCCACTCCCTGCAGTCCAAAGTGATATCGACCATGGGAAAGTCCCTCCTGATTACGGCCTGCTTTACCTCTGAGCCCAGGGCCATCTACGAAGGCCTCCATGGAAAATCTAAGCGTCGAATGTGTTGTGCAGAGTCTTGGTCCCACAGCAAATGTTTTCCCACTAGATGGCATTAGAATGCTATGCTTTTCTGCTGGCTCCCTGGCTCTGCTCATCAGGTAGCTCTGGCCTTCAAAAACAAGCTACATTCCAGAGCAGGGACAACTTCTGAGCCAGCCAGATGTGTTAAGAAACTGCAGGTGTAAATTCTGGCAGGAACAGAGAGAGATGCAGACCGACCCTGCGGAGAGTTATCTGAGACACCTTGAGGCGCGAGATCTTTCTCTTAGGATTACCAACTCTGGGTTGGGAAAGTCCAGAAGAGTTCAGGGTGAAGCCTGAGGAGGGCAGGGTCTGGGGATGAGAGAGACCCCAAAGCCATAGAGTCTACCCTCCAAAGTATCCATTTTCTCCAGAGGAACTAATCTCTCTAGTCTGGAAATCAGTTCTAGTTACATCAGGTCTCCAGGCCTCACCTGGAGGTTGGCAAACCTCACTCTTGGAGAATGATGGGGGAGAAGCTGCTCGCATGCAAGTGCCTCTTTTCCAACATCTGTATTCTGCTTATTTTATTTAAAATATTTTTATGCTTTCTTTCCACCCAAACAGGGTCCCCAGGGTTCATATGGGAGAAGATGGTCCTTATGTTGGCCCAAAGCCATAGAGGTGTAGAAAAATCTACACCTAGCACTCCAGCTTCGCAGTTATGCTGTTAGGCAACTGAGTGAGGGGGTTCCTGATTGGCTGAGCCCGAGACTGAGCACATGCCCCCAAATTGTCTGTCAAAAGAGTAAATGCTGCTAAATGCATCTGAGTTGTCGCTGCCCTGATAGACTAAGTACAACCTGACCGATTGTGAGATTAGGCTATTTTTTTAATAAAAAGCAAGCCGATTACATCTGCCTGAATATATAGTGAATTGGACTAACTCAGAACAATGCCCCCTTAGAACAAATTCCCGACAAGTGCTCTTTTAAACACCAGCCTTTAAATGGCAGCTGAAGAGATTATCTATTTAGGTATTAAAATCCCCAAAGATATTACACAACTTGTCAAATTAAATATGGATCCCTCTTATTAATCAAATAACAGCAGACTTAGAGTGTTGGAAAGTAAGCAGTTAGTCTATGGGGGGGAATTAATATCATGAAAATGAAAGCCCTGTATTCACCTCATAGACTCTAAAAGGCCTTCCGGCTTCAATTCCCCCAAAGTACTTTGATTAAAATTAATAAAGCACTCTACAACTTTTTATGGAGAGCTGAAGAAATCCACTTTTTATATATACCACAGCTTCCATGTTTTCACAAAGAGCATTATCGCGGGTGTTTAGCTAGATGTTCCCATGCTGGATTAGGGGTGTGGCTTCGGAGGACAGGGCCTTCTCGGTGGTGGCCACGTTGGCATTAGAACACCCTCCTAGATATGTCTGCTTGGTCCCAGGGTAATGGCTAAAAGAATGAGTGGAAATAATCCATGAGGTCCCCAGTTCAAATCTTTTCTGCAATAAGGGGGGATATTCTTCCCAAACAGCTGGAGAGATACAGAATTCCATCTCCTTCCTTCCTCCCATAGCAGTGGAGATCAGGGACAATGTGGGGATATTAATACTGACCTAATTTTATAGGACTGTTGTAAGAAGTACAATGAAATAAGTAAAGCATTCTAAACTATTTAAAAGTGTTCAGTGCTAAGCGCTATAAGAGCTATAAGAGCAACAATTATTATTGCTGTGTTGATTAGGTAAAGACTAGTGCATATTTTCAGGCTTTTGCTCAAACCTTACTTAATTCTCTGCAGCTGAAAGTTTTAACAATTCTTTAAATGTCTGGTCTGGTTTTGGCACTGAATTGCTAGTTCATTGACTTTATAGTACCATCCAAGCAGAATCACTCCCTTCTTAATCCTTTGGAGTCAACAGACTTCGAAAGGTGTAACTCGCTTAGGATGACACTTATATGTTCATTTTATCGTCTACCTGGGGTAGAAAGGTGGAGTGAAAGTGTCATAATGGAGAAGAGAAAATGAGAGAAGGATGCAGAAATGAAGGAAGGAGTGGTCTGTTTTAATGATTCTTCATCAATCTACATTGCTTTCATTCCATCTTGGCAATCATTAAACCCAGGGTTTTTTTCTGGGAAAAGAGGTGGTGGAACTCAGTGGTGGAACTCAAGACCACTCAATGACGTCACTTTGGGTCAGCTGGAACAAGGGGGGATTTTTTTTAAAGTTTAAATTGCCCTAGGTGAAAATGGTCACATGGCTGGTGGCCCCGCCCCCTGATCTTCAGACAGAGGGGAGTTTAGATTGCCCTCCACCCCGCCAAGCGGCGCGGAAGGCAATCTCAACTCCCCTCTGTCTGGAGATCAGGGGGCGGGGCCACCAGCCATGTGACCATTTTTAAGAGGTGCCAGAACTCCGTTCCTCCACGTTCTTGCTGAAAAAAAGCCCTGATTAAACCTCCATACCTTCTTAAGCAGGCATACTGAGCTCATGCTTCATGCATACTGGGAGATGAGGTGGCAATAAACTGGCAATGTCCAACGTTTATGTGCTGCTTAGTTGGCTCAATTGCTTGGTGAGCATCAGCTGTATCATTTATGTTCTTCCCAGGATTTAGAGGGACTGACAATGATGTCAGAGGCAACCATCTACAAGAATCAGCAACTATCCCGTTACTCTAAACCTGGCATGTAAATAGAGATGTACAAATATGTACTTTCCCCCTTATCGTGCCTATTTTGTTGGGCAAATCTCCCCCTTTTTAATATATATTTTTTATTTTCTAAACAATAAAAGAGATACAAACCAAAAAGGGAACGGGAATACAAATTACACTAAAGGAAAATTAAGGTACCTATTACCAAGATTGTCTAGAGTACAATAACCATATATCATTTAAATATGTGCGGGTTTATGACAACCATTCTCGGAAATGTTTCCTCTCTCTCTTTTACTATATCTCACTATTAAATCAAATATTAAAAATATATTATTGTATTTTAAAGTATTTAACAATATTCATTATACTTTTCTTACCTCCAAATTAATTATATAAGACATATTATAATCTAACCATTTTTAATATTAACTATATTATACTATAGTATACCAAATTATGCTAATCATCAGTCAAATTAATTTGAAATTTAAAATAAACTATTCTATAACCTCTGTTAGTCAAGACTCATGTCCAAATTTACATTGTTAGTTCATATCTTTTATTTCTCATCTTTATCTATAGGCAAATCCCCCCTTTTAACAGCAATATTGCTATCAATTTTCATTAGTATGGTAGGGGAGAAAGATGACTCCAGATTGTGGAGAATCTATAAACGAACGGTGAACTTTTCAATGGGACCAGAGTTGTCACAAAAACAAGCAAATCCCTAAACGGCAAAAGGAACAGGAGAGAGCTATCAGTTTAAAAGCCCAGTGGCACATAACTCCTAGCACCATTAAATCATCTGCCTGAGGCTTATGGCTGTGCAGAAAAAAAACTTTTCAACGGCAATGCAGGAAAATGCTTTTTCATGTTGGCATGGCACGTAGTCCAAAGCTGGTCAGTTCATACAAGGTGGGATTGCTCAGTAACGACAGAATTTGGGCTTGATTTCTGTGTTCCATATTGACAGCTCTCCCAAGCCTCATTACCGATTACTGCAAGGAATCTCCTAATGGCCTTTCATTCCAATACTATGGAACTTTCGTTCAAGCCATGCCAAATGGTTAGTACGTGCTGTCCTAATAGTGAAAACAATAGTCCTCCGGAACTGGAAACACCATCATCCTTCTGTCAATACGTGAGTGGCAGGGAGCATTCTCAGAATGTAGTATTAGAAAAACCCATCACATACTGATGAAAAGGCTGTTACAGTTAGACACTCAACAGGGGCCCTTTTCACACTACTCACCGGCTTCTGAAACGTCGCGAGATGTAGCACAAAAAACGTGGAAGATAGAGTCTTCTTGCTCAAGTTTTGCGCGATGTCGTGCAAAACTCGCGTGAGAAGATGCTATCTTCCACGTTTTTTGCGCTACATCTCGCGACGTTTCGGAAGCCAGTGAGTAGTGTGAAAAGGGCCAGGGTATGTTACATGATTGACAAGCCTTTTGACTGGTTAAAACACTGCCCCTGATTAAACCAGACAGCAGAGGATTTTTAAAAAATTAATCAGGACTTACAAAAAGTGTAAATGTCATTGGAAAAGAGGCATTCTCATTTCTCACACAGAAAGGAATGCCCCTTTTCACGGCTATAGCAAGCTACTGTGGCTTTCCAAAGATGCCCCTCACAACCAAATATGTGAAAATGATGACACGTATAAATGATGAATTCTGAAATCAAGGTAAATATATCAACCTCAATGACACTGCACCCCTTATTTCATCAGAAAGATAGTATTTTTAACATACCATTATCTTTAAGCCCCTGAATGCAAAATTATACACGCTCACAAAACAAGTTGTCCTGTTCTCATCAGCTCGTAACAGTATTTATCTTGGGTTGTCTTCATGACATACTTGTTACCTCCTCAGAAGGGTGAGGGAGAAATGTACATAAGAACAGAACGGACAAACACAACATAAATGGGTACAGAAGGTGACCCAACTCGTTGTTACAACCCACCCCGAGATAGTCATATTAAAATGATACCCAGTCATGGGAGATTCCCCCTTAGGGTAGTCCATTTATATTTCCTAGAGGAGTTTAGAGTGTTCTATCCAGTCGTCTCTGATTGTTGAGATTGCGCCTCAGTATTCTGCAAACAATTTGTACAATTTTGTTCTCTCCCTTTCGTTGATCAACAATACATCCCCTTGGCTGGAAACTCCTATTTTCTGTATATGAGAGATAGTTTCAATTAATTGCTGGAAAATCACCCTGTTTTGGTTCCAAATATGTGATATCCTTCTGGGTGTCAACATTACAGATTTTTTAATCACTCAGAAAAAGTCCGATGGCCAGGCAGTTGCCCAATAACACCACTAACCTTCACTTCACTTTCTTTAGGCCATGCTCAGAGACCAACGAGTCATAAGTAGACAAATCCAGTAATTCAAAGGTACAAAATAATACAGTTCAATAAAATAATTGACCAAATAACCAGAAATACTAAATACAAAGTATAAAATATATCATTAGGGGAAAAAAATCATTAAATCATCCAGGCTTGCTTACAGCAGATGACATTTAACAGAGAAAGATTAAAAGGGTTGACTTTGTAACAACAACAACAACATTAGATTTATATACTGCCCTGAAGGACAATTTAACACCCACTTAGAGCGGTTTACAAAGTGTTACTATCCCCACAACAATAATTGCCCTGTGAGGTGGGTGGGGCTGAGAGAGCTAGAAGTTGTGACTGACCCAAGGTCACCCAGCTTGCTCCAAGTGGAGGAGTGGGGAATCAAACCCAGTTCTCCAGATTAGAATCCTGCCACTGTTAACCACTATACCAAACTGGCTCTCAGCCGTGCAAACGTTCCAGTATTGGTAGTTTAAAGACCAGCTTGCACCTATATTAGCAAGGGTGGGAGATCCTGTGTAAGGTTACCACATAGAGCTAACTGGTTTAGTGTTTCAACTTGAAACAAGAACAAGAATTGTGAATGGCTTCCTTCTTCCACAAACCTATTTCATACAAGGCTATTCTGGACAATTCCTCTTGTCCGAGGGAAAAGGTGGCATTTGCTGGCAGAGAGGAGGACCCAGCCAGCCTGATGCAGCTTGCCCACACGTCCAGAGTAAGGGGCAGGGCAGGCGAAAGTCATTTGAGGAGCTGACTTCAGCCACCACCATCCCAGCCCCCCCCCCGAGGGGGCAGGGACATAGTGGGACAGTGATTTTTTTTACATTTTTTCCCTGTCAGCTGCAGGAGCGGCAATGGGAAACAGGCAAGGCTGGGATGTCAGCCACCCTAGGCTGCTGAGTTTGTATATAATGGATGATAATTTTGGATTATTTATCAGTACCTTATAACAAGTATGCAGTGTTTCTTCACAAGGAAGGGAACAGTGCTTCAGGCAATAGGCTGTGTCCCACAATGCATTCATTTTTCTGCTTAACAACAACAACTGTGCTCATATACCGCTCTTCTAGACAGATTAGTACCCCACCCAGAGCGGTGAAGAAGTTAGTGTTATTATTATCCCCTCAATACAGCTGGGGAGCTAGGGCTGAGAGGAGGGGGTTACCCAAGACCACCTAACTGAGCTCATGGCAGGAATGGGATTCAAACCAGTAGAATGCTGATTCGCAGCCGAACCACTTACCTGCTATGCTACAGTAGGACAGTCTCTGAGATGGGGCTGCAAGCAGGCTCAATGGTGTAGCTGAGGGAGACCTCAGTCTCCAGAACCCCCGCCTTGCTGCTTTTGCACTGTGGACTGCTCATTGGATAAATTAAATATGGTTGAGATCCAGTGACCATATAATAGAAATGTAAGAGGCTAAAGCTATTCTGTGCTTTGTAATATTGACATGAGCATTGATTACATTTTGGTGTCTACAAATTGGACAAAGAAACCTCCCAAGTTGATTATTGGTGGAAGAGTCCTTAGCTCTGTGGAAGAGCACATGCTTTGCATGCAGAAGGAAACTCAGTTCAAAAGATTTCTGACCAGTGGGTCTTGGGAAAGGCCTTTCTCTGCATGAGACGTGAGCTGGCAAGAGTCACCTTGGGTCTCCAGGCTGAGATTCCCTCTAGCCCGTTCTTATGCAACCCAGGCCCATCCCAGACATCTTATGAGCCCCAGAGGACCCTTCGTTCGTGTAATAAACATCTATTAAAGGTCTCTGGCCCTAGGGAGGCCTGCCTGGCATCGACCAGGGCCAGGGCCTTCTCGGTCCTGGCCCCAGCCTGGTGGAACGCTCTGTCTCATGAGACCAGGGCGTGGCAAGACTTGTTAACATTTCGCCGGGCCTGTAAGACAGAGTTGTTCCACCAGGCATATGGTTGATGCTAGGCGGTGCCCCCTCCCTGGGTGGGGGGGGGGGTTAAACCATATGCCCTCCCACGCAATGTCGTTGTCCGTCTTTTTATATTTTTGTTCTGGGAAGAACTGCTGTATGGAACATCCAAATCAAATTATGTGCTGCCTTGTTTCTTTGCTCTGTGTGTGTGTGTGTGTGTGTGTATAAATGTAATTTTAATGATAAGTTGTAGTATTTTTATAATTTTAATGATAGTTAAATATGTTTTAAATTGTGTTGTTATCCTCCCTGAGCCAGCTGATGTGGGGAGGGCGGAGTATAAATCCAATAAATTAAATTAAATTGAATATGAAAGCAAATCAAATGATTTACCCAGTCCCATGAGTCACTAAGGCTGCCAGAATTTTGTCCCCTTAGGCAGGGTCCTTGTAGACTCTAGGGTTACCAACTCTGGGTTGGTGAATTCCTGGAGATTTGGGGAAGGGATGGATGCCAATAAGTATAAGGCCATCAAGTCTGCCTTTCAAAGCAGCCATTTCCTCCAGGGGAGCTGATCTTTGCGGTCTGGAGATCAGTTGTAATTCCAAGCAATCGCCAGGCTCTACCTGGAGGTTGCCGACCACAGCATTCCCTGCCATCCAAAGCTGGCTTTGTCTATAGAAGGCCGTAGGTTCAGCTCTACCAGTTAAAAGGATCTCAGGTAACAGAGCTGGGAAATACCCTTTGCTGCCTGAGACTGCAGAACCATTGCCAGACAGAGTAGGTGGACACTGGCATGGATGGATTGATGGCCTACCCTGGTATATGATTACATCTTATCAGCTACACTTCTAAAACCAATTCTCCTAGAACTCCCAGAGTACTGGTGTGTTTATGTGTTAAAGCTAAGATTGTGCTGGGGTAAATCTTTGCCGTTTTAGATTGCCTCTTAAAAAAGCACGTGCTCTTGTCTGTGAGTCAGGCTTTCTGAAATAAGCTCTTCGAGCAGCTGCAGGGGGGGGGGACCCACAACTGACTCTGATCACAGGGGACAATCGTATCTGCAAATGTAGGTTGATGGCATGGAGACAGAAATTCAAAGTGGTTTGAGATAAGCCCACTGCAAGGAAACCTGGAGGTTACTAATACTAACCCGCAGCCAATGTAATACCAGGGCAGTGGCTTGGCTTCCTTCTAGAGGTATTTTAAACACAAACACAATAATGTCGGATTCATAGAACTGCAATCTTTAAATTATATTCCAAAAAGATGTTCGGCTCATATATCATGGAATTATAAAGAGATTTGGCAGCTTTATTGATGATGTTGAATCTGGCTGACAGATGCACTTACACCAGATAAGCATTCGAGATGCTGGTGTAATTGCTTATTAGTCTAGTCGCGAGGCAAAACAGCAGATTGAAATGAATAAGGGGGCTCGTGGACACGGGATTTTGCTGGCTTTGGAGGTTTTTCGGTTTTTCTCTCTTCAAGTTTCCCATCTGCTAAGCATCTGGGGATTTACAAAAAAAAATCAAAAGCCACATCATGCACAGGTGGGGATGACACGGACCAAAAAAAGAGAAACCGTAGCCGTTCAGTGCCGACCAGCGCATGGTTCGCTCTTGTCATGGAGCGTGGCTTAAATACAAAATTGCTTTCATTGGCCAGTCAGAGGAATTGGTATCAATCTCCACTGCAGATTTTGACTGGGACCATAAAATATTGCCTCACATAGTGCATTTGTTGCCACACTCAAGCTGTAGTATGATTCTGTCTGTAAAGAGGATGTGTGGGTTTCCTTCCTAATCTCTCGAGGACCTTTAAAGCTTCCCAACACACATTAAACACACTAACACCACCATCTTAAGGAGAGTTACACCTTTCTGATGCCACTGAAGTCAGTGGGGTTAGAATGGTTTAATTTGGCTTAAGAGGACCCTGTGATTCTCATAATGAGGATCACTACCCAATACCTTCTCTTCCATCACTCCAGAGGAGTTAGCCATATTAGTCTGTCATTGCAAAATAGCAAAGAGTGCAGTAGCACCTTTAAGACTAACGGTGCATCTGATGAAGAGAGCTGTGGTTCTCGAAAGCTGATGATGCATTTAATGAAGAGAACTTTGGTTCTCGAAAGCTTATACTACAAAAACACTTGGTTAGTCTTAAAGGTGCTACTGCACTCTTTACTATCTTCCATCACTGTTACACATTGCTGAGCGTTGTACTCCATATGCTGGATGACGTGACTTAGCAACTGCCTGCCCTCCTCTGATATAAAAGCCAAGAGAAACATTCTTGTCCTACAAAGCATCAACAGTTCAATGTCTGCAATGTCAGGCTGTGTATGGTGTGGTTCCTTAGCACACTAATGTTTAGATTAGAGATGGGCATGAACCGAAATATGAACCAAAATTCAGCACAAACCAGAGCCCATTTCTGACAAACCATAAAATTTAAGCTGGTTTGTTTGGTTCGTTTTTTGGTTTGTCGCTGCAGACAGCCTGGTGGTGATCAATCAATTTCCTAGGCAACAGGGGATGGACTTCCTGAAGACTTTCTGCTGACCTGGAAGTGGCCTTCTGTTGGCCCAGAAGTGGTGATTTGCCGGCCCGGAGGTCACATTTTCACGAACCAAAATGAACCGATTTGTGAACTGGGGCAGGTTTGTGAAAGTTTGTGGTTCGTGAAATGTGACGAACCACAAACCGCACGGTTCGTTTTTTCCCCAGTTCATGCCCATCTCTAGTTTAGATGCATTCCCTTCTCTAGAGGCTAAGGGAAAGAGCTGACTTTTGATGAACTACAACACTAAAAGTGCTCACAGACAAAATTGTTAAAGGGATCCCCAAAAGGCAAGAATAAGTTCAAAATATTAAAGGGATTCCCCAAAAGTAAGAATAAAGAGAAGAAATACATAAAAAAACCATTATATATAAGTAAACTAAAACAGGGACAGCAGTTTACCAATAACAAAGAAATCATGCACTGTCCTTGGGACAGTTGGAGTGTATGACTTCTGCACTGTATTGTGAGTACCATACACAGAATGTGGAAGAGTGGGGAGGAGGAACTTTGCAATTGCTTTCTTGCAATCTCAGTGGAGAGCTGAACTACCAGCCCTCCCCCTCCCCTTCTTCTGTATACTAGGGAGAGGATCCTGCAATCCTCTCTCAGTTGGAAATTGCAGGAAAACAATTTTAGAGATCCTCTCCCCCAGTGATCCTGCATGGCTGTCTTTGAAAAGCTTTCCCCCTCCCCTGCCTCCCCGTGTTAGGGACATAATGCTGTTTTCAGCTACAGTTCCCAGGTAAAATTGCGTCCCCGACATGTTAAAAAACACGTCCAGCATCACTTGTACTTTTGCTCTTCGGGGGCACTGCGTACTCCAGAATAAACACCAATCACTTGGGTCTTGTTCACTCCTGTGCCCTTCAGATGAAAGCAGCTATTGGCTGTGGCCTGAAAGCAGTGCGTATTTTGCTGAATTTCAGAATGGCAAGACAAATCTAATGGGAGTGGGAATCCTGCAAAAGTTTGCATCGGAATAAAAATAACTGTATATACACACTCACTTGAATCCTCAGCACACAATATGTGAACCAACAGAACTTCAGAGTAAGTTGTACAAACATGTCTTTTCCCTTTTTGGGGGGTATGTTATTGTTATGGACATTTTCTTTTTCCCCGTGATCTTTGATGGTGATCCAGATTTGTTTGTTTCTTTCATGCCATTTATCACATGTACAGCGCTGGTTTCTGTGCCATTTCTACATAATTGTTGTAAAAACATAAACTAATGGTAAAATTTCTATCAAATTTCATTAGTATGATTGGAGGAAAAAAAGATGACTCGTTTTCTGTGTGAAGTCTTCAATCAAATTGACATGCCAACTTGACAAAATTCAACAGTGTCATGTCCACTTAGGCAGTGAGCGTCTCCTCCACCACTGCCACTCTTGCTGCCACTAAATCACTTTGCATGTTGCTCGCAATAATTCCAAGCTTCTAGTCCTTTGTGAGAGTCGTAGACAGGTGGAGGACTTGAAATCTCTGGGGGAAAGGAAACTAGAAGGGGCTAGGGAAATGTGTGTTTTTCTCTTTCCATCCATTCCTAACCTAAAGCAGGGGCTCCAAGGTTATTCTTAAAAAACAAATTATACACATAGGCAAGGACAGGTAAATCCCAGCCTCCCTTACCTCTCTGCTCCATTGCTTTCAGCACTTTTCTTTCATTTTGGCTTCCAGACCTAGAATCAGGTTGGGGGGGGGCAGAATACCTGAAAGCAATGGAGGATAAAAAGATAAAGCACGGCAGGGGTCAGAGCTGTTAACACCCCTCATCTGCATGCTCCTTGTTTGTTTTAGAAAATCAGGAGCCTACCACTCGGCCGCTTTATATGGGCATTGATGGATGGATGTACAAATACATGTGTACTATCCTGTCTTGTCTAGTTTTACCATGAAGTTCTAACCAGGCTAGATGTTGGAAGGCCCATGATTGAATCTCCATCCTGGTTTTCCTTCAAAACTATGGTTGATGGCAGCCTCCCTCCCCCCAACCCCCAACCCCTACCACTGCTTGGTAGGCCAACAGGAAAAAATATAAGGGAAAAATTGCTGGCTGTTGCATTGAGCCAGTTTGGTGTAGTGGTTGAGAGTGGCAGGACTCTAATCTGGAGAGCCAGGTTTGATTCCCTGCTTTTCTGCTTGAAGCCAGCTGGGTGACTTTGAGTCAGTCTCAGCTCTCTCAGAGCTCTCTCAGCCCCACCTACCTCACAAGGTGATTGTTGTGAGCATAATAACAACACTTGTAAACCACTCTCAGTGGGCATTGTCCAGAAGGGCAGTATATAAATCAAATGTCATTATTGTTATGATGATGATGATGTGATGTGATGTCATGACATCACTTCAGGGTTCAACCTGGAAATGCATTCATGTTGTTGATGTAATGGTGCCCACCCATGTCCCTGCTGCCCAGTTTTTTGCTGGGTATCAGCTATTGGCGGGCAACCCTATGTTGAAGTCACAGTCACAGATCAGATCATGGAGAATAAGGAATAGTTAACTCTTTCCAGCACCTTGTTTTCCTAACCTCCGCTTCCAATGCTGATGTTTGTCTTCTTAGGGGAAATATGTAGGCAGATTACATGTTTCACCCCAGTGGGTCAAACAATAGATTCAGGGGTGAAGGAAAATAGCATAAGGGAAAGAGGGAAATCCTTCGTCCATCATCTTCCAGTTCTGAGCTGGTTCTAAGAGGCACAGGATCTATGGATGATAATCAGGGCTTTTTTTCTGGGAAAAGAGGTGGTGGAACTCAGTGGGTTGCCCTGGGAGAAAATGGTCACATGGCTGGTGGCCCCGCCCCCTGATCTCCAGACAGAGGGGAGTTTAGATTGCCCTCCGCACCGCTGAGCAGAGTGGAGGGCAATCCCAACTCGCCTCTGTCTGGAGATCAGGGGGCGGGGCCACCAGCCATGTGACCATTTTCAAGAGGTTCCAGAACTCTGTTCCACCGCGTTCCAGCTGAAAAAAAGCCCTGATGATCATTTCTTTCCTATGTAGAACTGCAGGTGGGCAGCATCAACCATCTAAAAAAAAGGCCACTCCCCCCTTCACACACTTTCTGGTCACCAAAATTTCACATCCGAATGCTTGGAAATGAAACCTTGAAATACTCATGGCTGTTAAGCCCCATGCCACGGCCAAAGGAGTTCAACCGCCTTCCTTCGTGTAGCTTGGATGTCAAATGGCTCAAGATGACGGTTACGAAATTAGCATTGTTACTATTTTCATTAACTAGGTTCATTCATCATCCATGAGCCCATTCTTGATTTTTTAATATAATAAATAACCAGAAGCTTATAGTAATAAATTCGGCAGCCTCGGTAAGCAAAATCGTAATTGCCACTATCGCTCACAGAGATTTTATTTAATATGTATTTATAAGGAGCCCTTCCTGCAAAATACCCTCATAGATTTTCTCCATTTGCACACCCCTTCATGCTGAAAGAGCACGCTGGCACTGTATGCTTAGGAATCAGCACCTTCGCCCAAGGCACTGCATGTCCCAAGTTTTTTGGTTTTGAGCCTCAATGCAGAGAAATTTAGGCAATCTCTCCCTGCCCAAGTACTGGTGTCTACACCTACTGATTTGGAGCCAAACTACATGTTATGAATGTTGGCAAGTCAAGCCCGGATTTCCTGCAGATAGTTTCACTTGGGTAGCTGTGATGGTCTTGCAGTGCACAGCAAGATTCTAGTCCAGGAGCACCTTAAAGTGCAATGAGACGTTCAATGTGTAGGCTTTTGAGAGTCAAAGTTCTCTTCATCATATAGAAGTAATCTCCCTGCAGTCACAAAGCAGCTGATGGGGCAGGGGACATCCTGCCCCCCTGTAGCCCACTCCCATTGCCCGCTTCCACTCACAGAGGTTTTATCATAGAGTTTCCAGTGACTTCTGCAGTTACCTATGTCACTTCCATTTTTTAAATCAGAAATGATATGATCAGGGCTCATTTGGAGGGGGAACGCACAGGAACGCAGTTCCAGCAGTTCCCCAAAGAGGTCACATGTCAGGTGACTCCACCCACTTGACTCTCAGCCATTTTAGGCCCGTTTTGGCCTGGATTGGGGCCGAAACGGCCCGGATTGGGCCTCTGATGGGTGGTGGATCACTCTCCTGCTCAGCAGCGGCCTGATCTTGACCATTTGGGGCCCCTTTTCGGCCATTTTCAGCCCCTTTTTGCCATTTTGGGCCCAATTTCTGCCCTGAATGGCCAGGATTGGGTCCAAAACAGCCAGGATAGGTGATGTCGGGGGTGTGGCATATGCAAACCAGTTATGCCAATGACACACTTCCGGCGATGGCAAAGGGCATAGCATATGCTAATGAGTTCTGCTAATGAGTTCCTCCAGCTCTTTTTCCACGAAATGACCCCTGGGTGTGATGCTTCGGGCCACGTCACTGCCCCCAGTATCATAGAATCATAGGGTTGGAAGGGATCTCCAAGGTCATCTAGTCCAACCCCCTGTACAAGACAGGAAATTCACAAGTACCTCCCTCCCACACACACACACCCAGTGACCCTTACTCCATGCCCAGAAGATGGTAAAAATCCGCAACCCACAGCCCTTCTGCCAGTTGCCAGACACTTCCTGCCAACTCTATAAAGGGGAAGGGATTTTTAAAGACTAGTAGGGCCCAATTTGGCCCTACTACATGCAACTCTGAAAGAGGAAAATTAACTCCCCTTGGGGCCATTTCAATTCAGGAAAATAGCACGGGAAGAAGGCAGGAGCCCTGCATGTCTCCCCCTACCCCCCTCCTCCTGGTGGCATCTTCCTGAGCCAAATTTGGCCCCAACAGACATCAAAAATTCCTTTTGTTGCAGCTGCTATACGGCTGTGGGGAAAGCGACTCAGCTCCAAAGAACCCAAATTTGACTCACCAAATTTTTTAATGTGTAATTTGGCCCTAGGCTGCACCTGAGGAGAGATGGCATTGTGGTTCAGGGCTGGGCTTGGATGCAATTTATTATTTATTTGTTTATTTTGCATTTCTATTCTGCCCTCCCTACGAAGGGCAATGTGGGAATGAGCGCAGAAATGCAAAAGCAATACATGTACCTTGGTTTCTGATTTGTTTTGCAGAATGCATTTATCTTTGCCTGCTAGGTGGGGCCAATCAAGCTCCCAGAAGCTAAAAAGTGTACTAACACATGTGGTGGGTAGAGAATCCTGTGATGGGTGGTGCACACGTTAAGCTTGGTAACGCAAAAGACTCTCGGCTAGTATGGAAAGCTCCAGCCAAAGGTTTCCAGGTACCATTTGATTAAGAGATTACGAAATCTGGAACATTGCCTTTCCACCATTCTTTTTATTATACTTTGCTAAATGTTTGAATGTTTTGATATTGAAAGTTATTGTTGCAAGGATTGATCAATTTGATTGGATGCCACAAGTAAGCAGAATGTTGCCTTTGTTTGAAAGCTGAATCAACAGGTTCTTGTGCGGGAGGTGGCAATAAACTAGGGACTTTTAAAAATTATTTAGCTTTATCCATGATCAAAAATGTCCAGTCTGAGTTGCATGTAGGCTGTGAGGTTGGATGCATGTAGGTTTGGTATATTAGTGGACCCAACAACATCAGCCATACAATCTCGGGTTCATACTCCAGGATTGGACCCAAAATGGCCCAGATACGGCCACTGCCGGGTGGGGGAGTGCTCCCCCATGGCAGAGCAGTCCGTTCCGGGCCAAATTGGAACCTCCCCCCACCATGGAGCACAGGAGCGCTCCTGGGGGTGGCCACACCTACGTCATGACATCACTTTTTGGAAGTGACATCATCATGCAGTCCAGGGAGTACTGAGAGGTGCACCACCTCTTTCCCCAGAAAACCTCACTCCAGAGCAGTAAACAATAATAAACAGTAAACAATGCCCTGACCTCTCTATCTTTTTAACTCTTTGGTTTGTTCCTCTCTGAATCTGGAGAAGAGGGACAGCACTGGATCCTCCTTTTCCAACAAGTCTGACATCAGAAACCAAAACATTCAAAAACCGGTGGGAGAACATTTTAACCTTCCAGGACATTCCGTTGCTGACCTAAAAGTAACAGTTATGCTGTAGAGGAATTTCAAAAGGAGATTAGAAAGAGATGCTGCTGAATGGCAACTGATAATGAAGCTCAAGACAATGCACCCACCTGGACTGAATCGAGACCTAGGCTTTCTGTCTGTTTACCAATGCTGATTTCTCCACACCCACCACCCCTCTGCATACCCCACCTTATCCAGTCACGCCTGCTATTATCATTCACGGGCTATTATTATTCAGCTTCTGTAATCACTCCACTCTCCAAGATATAAGGACAGATGGATTCATATTCTAGCTGTATCTGAAGAAGTGAGCTGTGACTCACAAAAGCTCATACCCTACCACAAATTGTGTTAGTCTTATAGGTGGTACTGTTGCTCTTTTCTACTCCTGTAGACAGACTAACATGGCTACCCATCCTGATCTATGTTCTGTAGGCGCGTGAAGGCCTGTGTCGTGGTTAGTACTGGCTGAGACCTGGGTTCAAATCCCACTCAGTAGGGTTGCCAGGTCCCTATACCCTCCTGGCAGGACAGGTAAGACTTGGTACTCACTGGGATGATCATTCTTTGTGTGTGTGTACTCCAAGCAGATGTGATGATGTCACTTCCAGAAATGATGTCATCACCCCGGCTGTGGGACTGCTACTGCGCTTATGCCCTTTGGGGGCCAAAATTGGCCATAAGGGAAGAGTGGGAACTGCCCTGCAGCTGGTGCTATGTCATAATTTCTGGAAGTGACGTGATCACCTCTGCTGGGAGTTCTTGCACAGGCCTCATGACTGGGATGCCTGCCAGTTTCGGCTAATCACTGGGCAGCTTGAAACCAGCAACCGGTGGGCAAATGTGCAAACTGGCAGGCACCTGGGATCCCACTCAGCCACGAAAATCACTGGATGACACTGGGCCAGCCACTGTCTCTCAGGCCAGCCTTCTATCCAGATATGTCGCGAGGCTAAAATGGCAGAGGGGTGAATTGTGCATGCTGAGCTGGATTCCTTGGAGGAAAGACTGGAGAAACATTTGAGAAAGATCCCAGATACCATCTTTTCTGCAGCACCACCATGTTTGTTTACTTGGCATCCCTCAGGAAACTCATGGCATCATATACATTTCTCTTCCTTCCAGGGCTCATTTCGAGGGGGAACGTGCAGGAACGCCATTCCGGCAGTTCCCCAAAGAGGTCACATGTCAGGTGGCCCCGCCCATCTGACTCAGCTATTTTGGACCCATTTCGTCCTGGATTGGGGCCTAAATGGCCTGGATCGGGCCTCTGATGGGTGGTGGATCCTGTTCAGCAATGGCCCAATCCTGACCAATTTTTTAGTATATGTGCTGCCGATCCTGACCATTTTGGGTCCAATTTCGGCCCTGAATGGCCAGGATTGAGTCCAAAGCAGCCAGGATAGGTGATCTCATAGGGTGTGGTATATGCAAATCAGTTATGCCAATGACACATTTCCGGTGATATCAAGGGGTGTGGCATATGCTAATGAGTTATGCTAATGAGTTTCTCCCGCTCTTTTTCTATGAAATGACCCCTGCTTCCTTCGACAAGAACCTTGTGAGGTAGGTCAAGCTGAGAAATAGTGACTGCCCCAAGGTCATCCAGTGACCTTCACAGCTGGAGTGAGGATGTGAACTTGGGTATACCTGATCCAGACATAAACAACAATAACCAAACAGATGGCATTTCTGCAGAAAATGCCACATGCTGTATCTATCTACTGGAACAAGAAAACAAATAAGTTCCTGCATAGCGCTTTCATGTTTTATGAATCGGTGATCCCTTTCAGGTGTGGGCTTTCGTTCCCCTATTGACAACAAGGTTCTCTCGCAAGAGGGGCAGGGTAATTGCTACGAGAAAAGTTCAGTGTTTGAAGATGGTTTGATTAGGGAACTGTACAAATTCAATTTCTCCCAACCAGATTCAATTCTAATCTAATCTCAAGAAAGAAAACTCCCGTGTAATAATGACAAAAGAAAGGGACAGTGCGGCAGACTATTTAAATGTTTTTCATTGCGGGGAAAAATAGAGTCTGCTGAGTGAGAGGCAATGGCCCCAAACTAACAGAGGACTCATGAAGCAGGAGCTCAGAAACCTGCTAAAATAATCTGGAAGTTCACCAAGCAGGATTTTAGAGGTGAAGGAGGAAATGAGAGATTCCAGCTGGCCCAAAATGCAATTGGCGGGACTCCAGCTTTGATTGCCTGTGTGGTTGTCCCTTCTGGAAAGTGCTCTAGAACTCAGGCTCATCCAATGAAATTAATGGGCAACAGATTCACAAGGGACAAAGCCTTCCCTCATATAGCACAGAATTAATCTGTGGGGTTTGCTGCCACAAGATGGGGCAACAGCCATTGGCTTAGAGGCCCTCTTATTAATTTATCATTTATTTACTTTCTTTATAGTCCATCTTTCTTACTGAGACTCAGGGCAGATTGCACTTAAAACAGTGCGGTAAGAACAGTATAATACACGCAACAAGCAATGCAATAAATCTAGAATACAAAAATAGAAAACACCGCACGAAACATACAGTATAATAAAAACGATAAAGCAGGATTACAATGTCAGAGAATGCAATAAAGCTAGATTAAACTGCCTTAAATTTAACAGGCATTAACTACAACCTTATCCACTTTGTGCCAATATCTTCCTGAATGGTTCTGTTTTACATATTATGTGGTTAAGTGGTTGGGATGCAAATCAGCACTCTGCTAGTTCGAATCCCACAAGTGCCATGAGCTCAGCAGGTGGCCTTGAGTAAGTGGTTGGGTTGTGAATCAGCACTCTGCTGGTTCAAATCCCGCAAGTGCCATAAGCACAGCAGGTGGCCTTGAGTAAGTGGTTGGGTTGTGAATCAGCACTCTGCTGGTTCGAATCCCACAAATGCCATGAGCTCAGAAGGTGGCCTTGAGTAAGTGGCTGGGCTGTGAATCAGCACTCTGCTGGTTTGAATCCCACAAGTGCCATGAGCTTAGCAGGTGGCCTTGAGTAAGTGGTTGGGTTGTGAATCAGCACTCTGCTGGTTTGAATCCCACAACTGCCATGAGCTCAGCAGGTGGCCTTGAGTAAGCCACTCCTCTCAGCTTCAGCTCCCCAGCTATATTGTGGGGATAATGGTAACACTGACTTTCACAGCTCTGAGTGGGGCACTAATCTGTCCAGAAGAGCAGTATATGAGCACAATTATTATTATTACTACTCTGGCTGGCAATGGCTGTCCAGAGTTTCACGGCAAGTGTGTTTGGCAGTCAGACTTACCATGTTCAGCTGTTTTAGTCAGTTATGAGCCAATTGCTGGTCTGTTTGGTTTGACGCCAAATGGCTAAAATGCCTCTGTGAACAAGCTTGCATTGGATATTTGCAAAATTGTACATGCACGATAACGCTGCTGCTCCAAATGGATCGGCGCCCATTAACATTGCTAATGGACTATTAGACAAATCCTGAATTATGGGATTATTTCTAAACACAGCATTTATTTAGAATAATAGAATCATAGGGTTGGAAGGGACCTCTAGGGTCATCAAGTCCAAACCCCTGAACAATGCAGGAAATTCAGTTACCTCCTCCTTCCCCACACCCTTACTGCGTGCCGAGAAGATGGCAAAACACCGATAGGATCCCAAGCCAAACTGGCCTGTGGAAAATTGATACCTGACCTTACCCTAGGCATGTAAGAAGGGGCCGTGAGAATTAAGTATTGATGTAACCCTTCCAGCCCTCCCTCTCATGATCTGCCTACATTCACAGAAGCAGCATTGCTGTCAGATGGCCATCTAGCCTCTGCTTAAAAACCATCAAAGAAAGAGAGCCCACCACCTCCCGAGGAAACCTGTTCCACTGAGGGTCCACTCTAACTGACAGGAAGTTCTTCCTAATGTTTAGCCAAAAACTCTTTTGATTTAATTTCAACCTGTTGGTTCTGGGTGTGACCTTCTGGGGCATTTATGACTGATGTATATGATTTGTGTTTACGTTATCTGTCTAAACAATTGCCTGCAGTGCTGAGTGGATTCGTGGCGCAGCAATATGTGGATGCAAAGTTGCATTGGGCTGTGTGAATTGTGCATGTGCAAAAAGCCATTCATGCCCTGCTGCACTGTTAGGAAGGAATTGCTAAAGCAACCTGCCCAACAGCCCTGAACAGGTTGAAGGACAAAAGAGCAGTCTGTCAAAAATCGTCTCCCTGTTGGCGAACAGAATGTGAACCAAATTGTTGGGTGTTCGAACATCCCTAGTCTCAGAGCCAAGCCACAAGTGACGCCTGACATAGGTTGGATACTTGTCAGCTTCCCTCCAGTTTTGATGGGAAATGTAGGCATCCTGGTCTTGCAGCTGTAATGGAGAGCCAAGCTGTAAAACCAGGACGCCTACATTTCCCATCAAAACTTGAGGGAAGCTGACAAGTGTCCAACCTGGGTCAGGCGTCACTTGTGGCTTGGCTCTCAGACGCAGAAAAGTCTTTCTTGCTACTTTAGGTCCTTTAATGGGAAGTGCTGAGCTGGGGGGCCTTTGGCGTGCAAGGCATAGATGCTCTACCCCAGTGATGCAACACTCCCCCTGGCTTCTAGGGTTAGCCGCAGCAGCAAGACCATTCTGGTGAAAACAGACATTCAGCAACTTGATAATGCCTTCCTGACTTGATCACACTGCGCCAAGGACAGAGGGATGAAGAAGTGCTCATGCATGAATGATAGCTATCAAGCAGAAAGAAGCAATCCGGTCATGCAGAGAGAAGTATCAACGAAACCTCCTGGACTTCTGACAAAAAGATTTTCTGCTGCTTTGCAAAGGCAGCATGAGATGTGAAAGGTATCACTAAATGCAGATCAGGGGCATGAAATGGAGCACCTTCTGCTCTGCCACAGGGGGTTGGCACCATTCCAGTGGCTGGCCTTTAGTGCTGTGTGGACAATAATGAAGAACATTTTGCGGGGGTTATGAACTGTGCTCGAGTTTTTCTGATGCCATTGCAGATGCCTCACTTTTCAGCAGCAATCACGTGCCTCCTGGCTACCGGAATCCAACATAGTCCTGAGCACTTGCTTCCCTGTCCGAGGGCTCCTCTGCAGGGGTCTTCTTACCACCAAATTTCAGAGCGGGGAAGGAGACTTGAGCCCCCCCAAGATTGGAGCTTTGTGAGAAGGGATGGTTAAATCTAGCAACTACGACAGTGGCCTCAGCAGCTCTTTCTGTCGCTGCTAGCCGCCTGTCACCTTCAGGTTCGGCTCTCTTTGGGCTGCCCTCGCTGACTCCCTCCCGTCCTTCTGTCCCTGCTGTTCTGACGTGCCCCCCCCCAACCCTTGAGCTCCCAGAGAAAAACCCAAGTGGAGCGGATTTTTGCAAGAGACAGTCTGCCAGGGTCCGACTACACGTCCCAGGTAAACTTGCAGGAACTTAACATGTGTCGGGCGTCTCATGTAGTTTAGCTCTTAGAAGGACTGTATGTCAATTAATCTTTAAAATAAGAAGGAAGTTCTGTCAGGGTAACATACTGAGCCTGCCATCACCCCCTCTTCTGCCTCACGGAGTGCTGTCTTCTTTTGCCTCTGGTCATCTCAACCTCTGTCCCACTACTAGGGTTGCCAGGTCCCCCAACCCCCTGGGCAGGAGGTTAGAGGCTTGGTACCTACGTCATGTTGTGCCTGTTGTGCACACACAAAGTGTGCATGTGCTCCCAACCTGCATGATGACATCACTTCTGGGAAGTGACATCATCATGCAGGGCACGTGCAGCCCTGGGAGCGCCAAATCTGGTCCTAATCTGGCCACTGTGGCATGGAGGAGCACACCACGCTGCCTAGGAGCACACTGCGGCACCCAGGAGCGCGCCCTGGGAGGTGCGTTCCCCTTGCTGGCCAGGTAAGCGGGGCGGGGGGGAGGGTGGGAGTGGGGGATCCCTTGTCCCCAGCAGGGGACTGGCAACTGTACCCACTACTGCCACCAATGTTACAGGGTCTCTACTTGCCTGAGGAATGAGAAGTCCAGTGTTTACCTTCTTTTGGATGAAAGCATGAACTAAATATGTATGGGAGTCACTGGTGCATAGTGGTTAGAGTGTCAGACTGGACTCTGGGAGACTCATGTTCAAGTCCCCATTCAGCTATGAAGCCATTGGGTGACTCTGAGCCAGTCACTTTCTTTCAGTGTCAAAGGGTCATTGTAAGGATAAAATAAGAAAGGGAGAGCCATGTATGCTACTCTCAGTTCCCTGCAGAAACTGCACTGAGCCTACGAAAAGTTCTCCTGAGTAAACTCTGATGCTTTTTCTTTCAGGCTGGCTTTACAGTTCTTCACTTTTTTGCTGGAATTAGCTCCTGGTTACTTCAGGAGAGCTATTATTTGTTCCTTCATGGTTCATGCACCATCTTACAATTTCTGTCAGGGCGACAAGATCCCACTTTGCCACCAACCATCCTTGTCTATTAGCAAGCAATCCGTGTAGGCTCTCAGCGATGAGTGAATAATATATGTATGCCTTCAATGGCTTAACAGGTTATATTATGTCCCATTGGACTGAACTGGATACAATTCTTGCCAGGGGTCATTTCATAGAAAAAGAGCTGGAGGAAATCATTAGCATAACTCATTAACATAACATCAGCATATGCCACACCCCTTGACATTGCTGGAAATGTTTCATTAGCATAACTGATTTGCATATGCCACACCCCCTGGCATCACCTATCCTGGCTGTTTTGAACCCAATCCTGGCCATTCAGGGCAGAAATTGGGCCCAAAATGGCAAAAAGGGGCTGAAAATGGCCGAAAAGGTGCCCAAAATGGTCAGGATCAGGCCGCTGCTGAGCAGGAGAATGATCCACCACCCAACAGAGGCCCAATTCGGGCTGTTTTGGCCCCAATCCAGGACGAAATGGGCCCAAAATGGCTGAGAGTCAGGCGGGCGGGGCCACCTAACATATGACCTTTTTGGGGAACTGCCAGAACTGCGTTCCTGCACATTCCCCCTTGAAATGAGCCCCGATCCTTGCCAATGTGATAAATAAACATGTACCCTAAGAAATTATAACACTACCAAGCAATTTCCAAAGCCAGGATTGGCTCAGGTGACTGCATGACAACATGGGTACGTGGTTTATCCTCTGTGAGGATAAAACAACACTATTATCTGAAGTTGGAATAGCTCGGTTTTGAGGCCTACATGCTCTCTGTGTGAATTTTTGACTGGCCCACTCATCCACACTGGCTAGATTTATATTTGGCTTAAATGTTTGTGACAATAGGTATAATGAGAGCTGCAATGTTCAGTAGAATAAAAATATTATAATTCATGAAAAAGTGACTCAGTTAATCATGAAGCAGGTTTTAAAAAACAGTTATGGGGGGTGGTGCCATTTTGGAAGAAGGGTTACCAATCTCAAGGAAGGGCCATTTCTCCCAGAATTACAACTGATATCCATGTTACAGAAATCCTGGTGGAAATCGCAGCTTCAGAGGGAAGACTCTATGGTACAGCTAGGGTTGCCAGGAGTCCAGTTTTCCCCTAGACAATCCATTATTTTGCTAGACTGTCCAGGGAAAACAAAGTTGAAATACTGGACTCCCAGTCCCCCCTTCAGTGCATCTGTGTGAGCGGCTGGGTGGGTGGGTGGCCCACTAGCTTTCCCAGTCTGCTATGTGGTGTGTGCACCCCCATGCCCCAACATCCCAGCGTGCTGTGCACCCGGAAAGCAGCTAGCCCACTTGCCTGCCTGGCTTGCTACACTGCGGGCACCCAAGGAGCAGCCAGCCAGTCAGCCTCTTCTTGTCCAGTGATGACATCATAGAAGTGACATCACCATGCTAGGCCGGGAGTGCATACGTGAAAGAAAGAAGAAAGGGTAAGTGCCAGGGCCCCTGTCTGGGTTTTTTTTTGTGGGAGGAAGCCGTCTGGCGATCCTAGGTACACCATTAAGTCTAGGAGAAACGGAACTCCTAGAATTACATTGAATTCCCCTGACCTCTCTCATTTCTGCGTACTCTGCCATCCCAAGGCACCAACCCCAGGAATTTCCCCTGTTGGAGCTGGCAATCCTACTTGGAAGAGGTATTCCTCCTTCTCTCTCAACTAGAAGGAAAAAACCTCACTTAGGTACCTGCCACAAAATGTGCGCATCATCCAGAAACCAAAAAAGAATGATTTTTTTTTGTCTATGCAAATATATGTAGATTAATGCTCTTGTTCATTAGAACTCATCCAATTAATTGACTCTGATTTCTTTAATCGGGGACAGCTTATGAGCTTATCCTTTTTTTTTTGGTTAATCTCTGGGAGCTTTTGGGAACAATGACTGTATGTACAGTTTGAAAAGAAGTCCTCACAGTGATTTATACCAGAAAAACTCCCATCAATGTAGGTGCTTTATGACTGGATCCCATCCAATACAAATTTCTAGATTCTACACTAATGAGTGACAAATTGGGCCAAAATCTGCCAAAATAAATTCTATAAAAAGAAAGAGGGAAAGAGACTATTTTACTCCATAGTACATGAAAAAACATCTCTATTGACACAACGCAGCTATAATGAATAAATGTTGACCTTGGCCTTATGGTGGTGGTAGAAAAGTCACTGAAAGAAGAGAAAAAGAAGTGTTTTAAATGTAATGGATGATGGATTGAAGAATTGGATTGGATGGACAGACGAAGGAAACAGATTGTCAGTGACAATTATGGACATGATTCAGTGTCCTGAACACAAGTGTGCAAGGTCAAGGATGAACTTAAGAACCTAGTAGAGTCCAGTTGGATCAGACTAGTAGTCCATTTAGTCGAGAATAGTGTTTCACCCAGCAGTCAAGTAGCTGACCTTGAGAGCCAAACACACATGGAGATGAGAAATGCAGCAGGGATAGGGGGCAGTTAAGCAGGGGGCCCCATAACCAGAGACACACCTTTGGCCATTCCCAACAGAAATCAGTGGAATAGTTGCTCAACCGCACGACTCAATTCCCACGCAATCTCTTGAACATACAAAAATGTCGTATACTGAGTCAATCTATTGATCTGTGCTTAGTCTTCTCTACTCTGACTGGGAGAGGCTCTGAGGCAAGGGAAGTTCACCCACTACCTTAAATCTCATTAAGGGATTGAACTTGTGGCCTCCGGCATACAAATCATGCTCTCTGCCCTGAACTGGAGCCCCCTCCTGGACCGTTTCCACACGTTCTTAAAGGGATGGCCCACTCACTGAATGCTGTCAACTTTTCTCCTTCACTCCGCACGTCTCCAATTTCAAAGCTGTAGCAGGCTGTTTGGATTCCATTTTTTCGGCGCCTTTTTGGGGGATCAGGAAAGTGTGGGAAATTGCGTTCTCAAAAAAGGCGCCCAAAAAACAGAAGCCAAACCGCTTTGAAATTGGAGACGTGTGGAGTGAAAGGGAAAAGCCACCAGCATTGGGTGAGTGGGCTGTCCCGTTAAGGATGTGTGGAAACGGCCCTGGTTAGTTCTGTGTCATTCTTCCCCTTATTGGAATTCCTAACTAATATGTAAACACCTGGTGTAATGTAAGGGCTAAGAGAAAGGGCTATAATAAGAGAAGACCCTGGTTCAAATCTCACTTTATTCCACAAACTCATTAGTTGACCTTGGTGAGCAACTTGGTGCAAACTCCACTCTCCCTACCCCCAGTCATAATCTGTAATATATCAACATCGGCGTCGTTCAGAGGGCTGTTGCCAGGACCACAACAAGGTGATTATGGGAAGTGCTTTGAATGCTGTGAAGGAACACTCCCCCGCCTGGCAGCAGCCCGATCCTGGCCGTTTCTGGTTCGATCCTGGCCGTTTGGAGGCGATGCCCGGTGGGGAGGCGATGCCCAGTGGGGGAGTACTTTCCCATGTGGCAGCAGCTCATTCTAGCCTGATCTGGGCCGTTTCGGGCTTGTTTGGGCCCAATTTGGGCAGTATATAAATCGATTATTATTATTATTATTATTATTATTATTATTATTATTATTATTGATATAAAGCAGCTTTGTGTGTTCATGTGTATACATAACCACTGTTTGTACCAAAAGAGTTAACAGGCTTGCTTTCATTTGCATATTGATTTTTCCCCCTTTGGTAATTATCTGTAAAAAGTCAAATATTTGTTTTATCTTATAATTCAATTTTCGAAATGCCTTTGGGGATTCAAATTAACTGCCTTGTAATATCTCCATTGAGAGAGGATACTAATTATGCTTACAAGGAACCTAATTTAACTTATCAGACCTTTAATGTTTCAGGGATCAGCAATGCATTTAAATTTAGGATTAGGAGGGTGATCTGGTTCCATTAGCCTGGCTACTTTAATATTTGCCATTATTTTTATGTGTATGGAGGTTTCATCTCTTCCAAGTAAAAATTAAAAAATCTATTATGAAGGAAATAAACATTATATATTGACATTGGTAATGCTGCTGCTGGTATTTAACAGTGCATAAAAAAGGCATTTGTGATCCATGTGGAAATTCAGAATTATTGACACCATAAGGGCTTAAACTGGATTATCCCAGAAACTGTGCTTGCCAATTTTGCTGGTGCAGGGGAAAGCAAAGAGCACTGGCAGGTTATGTACCTAGATAGATAAAAATGAGTGTTACTGCGTTCTGTGATAACGCTGGTGTGATTTGAAAGTTCTTTTATAATTTCTTCACACTCAGAACACAAGTGCTGTCATTCTTTTTTGTTGGCCAGTTTATGAAATTGGATAGAAATAATATTATTAAAAAGTGTTGCTTGATTTTGCATCAGTTGCATATAAATGGTGTAAAAAAAAGTCAGTGAATAAAGCAAATTTAAAAACTTCACACATCTTCAATAGTATATATATCATATGTCTAGTTGACAACTTGGCCCCAGAGTGTAGATTTTTAAAAAACCCTCTGCTTAATAAGGCCAGGTACAGAACGGGGAGATGTTTCTACAACCAAAATTACCGGCAGCAGCGTAGCGTGGGTTGCTGGCACCTGGGGCAACTCCTGGCAGATGGCGCCTCTGCTACCACATGTGCACGCGCACTAAGCATGCACGCGGTCCCAGCACCATATGATGATATCACTTCCAGGAAGTGACATCATTGTGAAGAGTGCACCTGCCCCCTGGGAGTGCTCCCATGATTTGGGCCACTCGCCTCCCCTCCAGTTACCTGGCTGAATGTTCCTGGCCAGCAGCTGCTGCTGGAGGGCTAGCTTGGTGTCTAGCAAGCTGGCCGCCCCTTCAGTGTAGCAAGTGGCCAGGGCAGCGTGGGCAGCCTCCCAGCCCTCCCACGCAGCCGCCCACACTGCCACCGCCAGCTCTGCATTCTCCCGGCCAGCAGCTGCGCCCACTGCCCTCTCTTTGGCGGCACTTGGGGCAAGTAACCCCCCTATTCCCCAATTTCAGGAGACCAATTTCAGGAAACCAGGTGGAGGCTGGTACTATTAAGTGCTGTGGGGTTGGAGTAGGATTGCTGGTGGTTTGCCCCTTTACTCTCTGATTGCTACCAGGCCACCCAGTGATCACCTGCCACCAGCCAACAGACTGCGCAAACATCGCAAGGGGCCAGAGACCATGCACACGAGGATTGTCCTGGTAAGTAGTACACCGACCCCTGCCTTCCCCTTGGTCGGAAGTGATGTCACAAAGCCAGGGGAAATGCCAACTCTCCAGTTCTTCTCCTAGCAAGTGGTGGCAGAGGCATTGGGCTGCCAGCAGGAGGGACCTAGCCAAAGTGGGAGACCTGAACTACATATACCATGGAGTCCACCTTCCAAAGCGGACATCTGACAAAATGAGAGCCAGGTTGGTGCAGTGGTTAAGAGTGGCAGGACCAGGGCTTTTTTTCAGGGGGAACACGGGGGAATGGAGTTTCGGAACCTCTTGAAAATGGTCACATGGCTGGTAGCCCCGCCCCCTGATCTCCAGACAGAGGGGAGTTGAGATTGCCCTCCGCGCCGCCAAGCAGCGCAAAGAGCAATCTCAACTCTCTTCTGTCTGGAGATCAGGGGGCGGGGCCACCAGCCATGTGACCATTTTCTCTGAGGGCAACCCACTGAGTTCCACCACCTCTTTTCCCAGAAAAAAAGCTCTGGGCAGGACTCTAACCTTGAGACCCAGGTTTGATTCCCCACTCCTCTGCTTGAAGCCAGCTGGGTGACCTTGGGTCAGTCACAGCTCTCCAGAGCTCTCTCAGCTCCACCCACCTCACAGGGTGATTGTTGTGAGGATAATAATGACACACTTTGTAAACCGCTCTGAGTGGGTATTAAGTTGTCCTGAAGGACTGAATATAAATCGAATGTTATTGTTATCACTATAGTTATCGTTATCATTATTGTTAAGATTCTTCATTTTATTTTCACAGCAACCTTGTGAGGCAGCCGAGGTTGAAAAAGTAACTGGCTTAAGATCAGCCTGGGAACTTAAACCAAGATCTCCCCAGATGTACCCCAGCCCTGTAACCACCATACCACACCCGCTCTCAAAACCTGGTGCCTGTTTCAGTAATGGCCTCCTTTTGCGTACTCGCCGGTACTTGGACAGTGTATGGAATTGTGGATCAAGCATAGTCTAACCTTTGTGGTAGAGAAAGAACCACAAGAGCCATTAATAAACAATGATTCTTTTGAGACTGGACGTCTGCGACCGCAGTATTGCACTTTCAAATGGATCCCGTGGACAGACCACAGAGCCGTTTTGTTTTTTGCTTCAATTGCCGGCTGACTCAGCATGCAAATGAGTTGAGTCGCCATCTGCATTAGTCTCATTAGCTCCCTTCCCCCCTTGCTTTCCCTGTTAAGTACCACTCCCTGGTTGGAAAAAAAGAGACTGAGATGGCCGTGGCATGTGGGAGTTGTAAAAGGTTGCTTGAAATTACAAGTCAGAAATAGCAGATGGGAGCTGATGAGCCTTAAGAATATGCTCGACTCTTCAAAATGGGCTCGTTAGGAAGGCACGCTCGTTGCCAGGAATGCTGAAGCCTACAAAGCAGGATTGAATACCGAGAATAGCAAAGGCGCTGATGGAGCTTATGCCTCAGGGGAGGTCTGACAATTGGGGATGGTGCCAAGGGTCAGCATGGATGTGTCGAGATCCACAGCCTGTCATAGCATCCTCCTCTGTCTCTTGGATCATCTCTTGGCGGCAAAAATACTTGCAGCAGCAAAGGAAGCAAAGAACATAAGAGAGAGATTCTGTTAATTTCTTCAATTGCCACTCTTATTTATAAAAAGAATCATAGAATCATAGAGTTGGAAGGGGCCACACAGACCATCTAGTCCAACCCCCTGCCCAGTGCAGGATCAACCTAAAGCATCTCTGACAAGTATTCATCCAGCCTCTTCTTGAAAACTGCCAGTGAAGGGGAGCTCACCACCTCCCTAGGCAGCTGATTCCACTTTTGAACTACTCTGACCGTGAAAAAGTTCTTCGGTGGAGCCACCATGTGGGAGGGTGAGGGGCGTGGAAGGGGGCTGTGAAATGGTGGGAGGCAGAATGGAAGGAAGATGTGATAGGAGCCCACTGACACCCTGTATCTGCAAGATCATAAATATATTATTTTATTTATGTAGATATTTATACCCCACTTTTCTCCCCAACGAGGATCCAAAGCAGTTTGCAATATCATTCTCTTCTCCTCCATTGTATCCTCACCAGGGCTTTTTTTCAGCTGGAACGCGGGGGAACGGAGTTCCAGAATCTCTTGAAAAAGGTCACATGGCTGGTGGCCCCGCCCCCTGATCTCCAGACAGAGGGGAGTTGAGATTGCCCCCCTCTAAACTCCCCTCTGTCTGGAGATCAGGGGGCGGGGCCACCAGCCATGTGACCATTTTCACCGAGGGTGATTTAAACTTTTAAAAACTCCCCCCTTGTTCCAGCTGACCCAAAATGACATCATTGGCCCTGGGAGCATGCATGCATTTTGCGCGCGCACATTTGGTACCAGGGGCACCACCTCCTGCCAAGAGTTGCCCCCTGTGCTGGCAACCCACAGAGTTCCACCACCTCTTTCCCCCCCAAAAAAGCCCTGTTCCTCACAACCACAATTCTGTGGAGAGACACTGGCCCAAGGTCCTCCAGCAAGGTTCTGTGAAGGAGGGATTCAAACCTAGGCTTCCCAGATACAAACCTGACACTCCGACTACTATATTGAAGTTACAGTGACTGGCCCAAGGTCAATCAGTGATTTAGGATTCAAACCTGTGTGTCTCCTGAATCCTAATGTGATACTGTAACCCAGGAGTCCCCAAACTGAGCCTGTGGGCGCCTTTGGAGTTTTGAGAGGGGTTGATGAGCGCCATAACAAAATGGATGCCAGGGGAGCCAGAGCTAAACCCCAAATGGCTAGAGGTGGAGAGCTGCTGTAGCAAAGTGGTTAAGTGGCTGGGATGCGACTCAGGACTCTGCTAATTCATCTCTCACTACTGTCATGAACATTGCAGGTGGCCTTGAGTAAGCCATTCCTCAGAGAGTCTCTCTACACAAGACATCTTACAGGGGACACTCAAAGGTAGAGAGATGCAATATTAGCCGGGAAGTATAGTTTAAAAAGATAGGCTGAGCCTGAGGAGATCACTCCTCAGAGGATTTGTTAATTTCATCTTTGCTGCCCCAAAGGGGAGGTGAAATTGACAGAGCCTTCCCGGAGGTGAAGATGAAATTAACAAACCCTCTGAGGAGTGATCTCCAATGGCTCTGTCTGTCTTTTTGAACTGTGCTTCCAGATTAACATTATGGCTTCCTACACTTGAGCATCCCCGCGTAAGATGTCTTGTGTAGAGAAGCTCTCAGCCCAGCTGTATTGGAACAATAGTAATACTTTTTTCTCTGCTCTAAGTGTGGCACTAATCTGTCCAGAAGGGTGGTATATAACCACACTGTTGTTATTATCCCTCCCTTCTCACACCTCCTGGGAAGAAGGAAAGCCTAAATGGAGAGTGGAACCACACAGTGACTAACAGAAGTCCAAGTATTTACCAGTCCCCCTGCTCCTACAGTGGAAAATGCTTTCATTTGAATGAGGGCAGCCAGTAACAATCCTGCCTTACAATGGTCCACTCACTTTCTGAAAAGCTCAGGGGGCACCAAGGGAAGTACTGATGGGCATCAGGGCACCTAGAGGCACCATGCAGGGGAACTCTGCTCTAACCACTACACCACACTGACTCTCAATATGCAATGCAATAAGAATGGAGAAATTCTGAACAGGATCAACATCTCTCATTGCCAGGTCCTCCCAGCAAACCAGCAGGAGTTTGGGGGAGTGGGGGTGGTGGGCACTTACCCCTTTTTCTGTGTGCATATGCCCCAGTTGATGATGGCACTTCTGACCTAGAAGCAACAGCAACGTGCCATTTTTGCGATGTTTGGGGCTGATTCTTCCCTGGTGCGATGCTGTCACTTCAGGGTCAACCTGGAAGTGACTTCATAAAGAAGGGTCATAGATGCACACGTGCCTGTTTCCCTAGCCTGCTTCCTCCTGTGCCGAGCTCGTGCCTCCTTCCACCAATCAGCTGGTGATTGGCAGACAAAGGCATGAATCGCCAGGAGTCTGCTTGCCATTGGTGGGCGCCTGGCATCCCTATCAACATCATGTCACTAGTTGTGTATCAGCCGCTTCGGTCAGGGATGTCCAGTTTGGGCCTAAAGGGGTGGGAAGTAGAACCCAGACCTTTTTTTTTCTTCATTGACCCCTGCAGTCTCTGTCTTGCCCTCATATCTGTTTGTCTTTTGTCCAGGATAGCCGCTATGAGGCACGGAAGAGGGTGCTTCTCCATGTTTAAGTGAAATGCTTGCTGTGTCTAAATCATTACTAGAAAGTGACCTACATCTGGCTTTCAGGGAGATTAAATTAACCCTCTGCAGTAGCTCCATATTAAAAAAAAATCAGTTAGATGTTAATAAATGGAAAGTGATAACGGCATCAAAAGCTGTCCAATCTCCCTCTTGTGCGCCTTTATTGCTGGAATGCCTCTTTCCAGCTTGTTGCTTCTGTGGGTTTTATTAGCCCATCCTCGTGGAGTAGATTTGCTCTGAAGTGATAAAAGCTGACTGTAATCAGCAAGCTTTTGTTATCGGCGGGCAACCAGTGGTAAATGCCACCTCAGAAGGCCTCCGTTCAATGCCTTTATTACATTGATTAGTCTAAGACACTAAGATAGCAACAAACTTCAAGCTTAACTGATAAGACTTGGTTAAGAGAGCTATAAAAACCTTGCACGGGGCCAGCTCGCAAAGAGAAGGAAGTGATTATGGGGAAACCAAACAGCCATCATCTCCAGTTCAACATTGGGAGGACATGGTCAATTCATGTTCTCTCTCTCTTGCCTACTTTCCCCCATAACTCTACCCTGTATACAAAGCTACCTGGCACCAAGTTATACTATGAGTCCATTGAGTTCAATATCATCTGCTCAGACTGGAAGCAGCTCTCCAGGGTCTTTAGGGCAGAGAAACTGGTGATGCTGGAGATTGAACCTACATGCAAATCATGCCCTGTGTTCCCGAACCATGTTCATAAAAATGAAAGTGACTTAGAGTCTCTCTATATGACACTTCTTTCACTAGGACTTTCAAGTGAAGGGAGATACCATATTAGCTGGGAAGCTGAGTTTTAAAGGACAGATCGGAAGGCTTTGTCAGTTTCACCTCTCTAGATCCAGCAGAGATTGCCCCTCAGAGGGTTTGTTTATTTCCTCTTTGCCTCCCAGAAGGGGAGGTGAAACTGGCAGAGCCTTCTGGGAGGTGAAGAGGAAATAAACAAACCCTCTGAGGGGCAATCTCTGCTGGATCTAGAGAGGTGAAACTGACAAAGCCTCCCAATCTATCTTTTAAAACTCAGCTTCACAGCTAACATTGGATATCCCTTCACTTGAGCATCCTAGTGTAAGAGGTCTCGGGTCGAGAGAGTATTAAATGCATGTAAACCATGGTTGGTTTGAGAAACTGTTTCCATAAACCATGATTTGGTATATGCGTGCTTTGAAAATTCTCCCCATCTGAATTTCTCCCTGGATTCTTGCACGGATGGTTTGCCGCAATATCTTCCTTTCATTTTGTGTCCTACTTTCCTTTAAACTACCGAGACACTGGTGTGTTTTGACAAAACGGTGCAGAAAAGCAATCTTCATGTGACTGCACTTATCAGTAGCATCAAGATTCTTTTTTAATTGGGCATTTCACTGGTGCATACATCTGATTTCAGTATATCTCCTGCATGAAAAGAACCTTGATACAATCTAGATGAAGATTGCTTTTTTTGCTGTGTTTTATCAACGCAGACATGTGCAACCATAACATGGAGGGGTGTGGAAATCTACTCATTCCCACCATTGTTATGAGGCCTGGAACTCAGTATACAAGCACACATGTTACCATATCAGTAAAAAAAGGACAATTCTTGCAGCACATTTCCCACTTCCCACCTTCAAGGGCTAGTCATGCTCAGAAAAGAACTAGTGTAGTTAGTTAATTTTAGACTCTGGACTTAGTAGTGTTATAGGTTTTATGGCTCCCTGCTATGCTTGGTTATGTGTACTACTTCACTCACTTGAAAGGCAACACACAGAATGATCATTCAGCATTTGTGGCTTTGAATGATAAACATGTGCTAAAATGTATGTGCAAGAAAACACACAAGGAAATGAAAAGAGATAACTTCCCCTCTCACAAGCATGTCTGGAGATCCCACAAACAGTCTGGACCCCAGAGGAAAAACTTCAGAGATCCTCTTTATGTACCGCCTTGCCCTGAATATTTAAAAATGTATTTTACAAGGCAAGAATAATACGTTGTTGGACCTCAGCATCCCAACTTGCTGTGTGCCTGGAAGTGATGTCAGTGTGTCACTGGGAGATGCTTGGGGACACTCTGGCATTTGGGCAAAGCTCTATGGTTAAATGACAGAGTTTTGCCCACATGCCAGAGTGCCCTCAGCAATACTCTGACCAGTCCTCTGGGTCACCCCTGAGTCCTGCCAAGGATTGTAACAAAACATGCCAAAGCTGAAATCTATTCCCAGCTCTCCGTGTTGCAACTGCCAAAGTGCCATCAGAGGCGACAATAGCAGCTCATCTTGCGTTCTGAAAGTCTTTTCCCAGTTTAACGATATTAGATAGCAGAAGAGATTATTACTAGAGTCTAAATGACATCGTAACTGCTGGAAGTGTAAAGCGAGAACTGTGAATTAATTTTGTTAAAAGCATCTTCCAGGGCTGGCTACTTCCAGTCAGAATGAGAAAGGAAGCTTTACCTCACGCCGCGCAGCAGCATTTGACCCGAGGCCTACTTGAGAAAGAAGCCGCTTGCTATTTCAGGAAGAGACAGCAGCCGCACACAAGAACGGTGATGCTATCCTTGGAGCGATGAAGGCAGGAAGCAGAGAATTCCTTGAATCCCGAATGTGTAAATATTTGTACATTTGTGATTGTAACACCTTGAGATATACTAAGCATGTATTCAATGTTTAATTAACATTTTAAATGTTAATGTAATGAGATGATTAATGTGGTGGTTATTGTGTTGTCTTGGAACCTGGGTCCAATCCTGAGCTGGGAAGCTTCCGTTAGGCTAGCATACCTCACAGATTTGTAATGGAGCAGAGATACTTGAATTCCTTGGTGGAAAGGTATGTTTAAAGTGATTTCAATAGGCTTAGACTGGAGTACCTGTTCTTAGGATTGTTAGTTGTTAATAAAATGCTTCCTCTCTGCCTTTCTCCCACAGAGAAAGAGGTAATTTAAGAAGACTTTAACTGTTTTGCTAGTCAAACCAAGGTAATATGCAGCTGGCACATCCACAAGTCGTCAACAGAGATGTAGCATTTCATAATGGTTAAAAACTTGGCCTAGGTCAGTCTCAACTGAGATTATCATTCCAATGACTTATAGGTGCTATCAAAAGATGGTTCTGTCAACATTGGGGTTTTTTTTCATATTCTGTAATGTATCAGCATTTTGAAAAAATATAACTAAGTAATTGTTTTATTTGATATTTGTTTTTTAAAAAGAAAAAAGAAAAGAGGATATGTTTAGAAACATAGAGCTGGAGGGGACCCAAGGATCATCTAGTCTGACTTCTTGCATAATGCAGGGAATTCACAGCTACCCCCCACTCCTCCAGTGACCCAGAGGAAGTAAAAAGAACCCTTCAGGATCTCCAGGCAATCTGGCCTGGAGTAAAATTCCTTCCTGACCCCAAAGTGGCATTACCAAGGGCTAGGAATGTGCACCCCGAAAATATTCGGGTTTCCTGCTTTGGGTTTATCTGAAGTAGAAATTTTTTTTGGAATACTTGAAGCGGCAAGCAGTTTCAGATTCAGGTATTTGAATCACTTCGGTATGCTCCGTAAATATTCAGAGCATACCAAAGTGATTCAGAGGGGAGGCTTAGCCCCCTGTCCCCTCCACCCCACTTACCTGGCCTGGCGGGGAAGACCAGAGCCACAGGAGCCAACACCGCACCACTGCCTCCTTAGCCTACGCGCCCCCGCAGGGTGGCAGAGACAGCCAGAGCCACTTCCTCAGGCCCTTCCTGTCCCTAAAATGGCCACCATGGCCACAGGGAGGTGGGGAGGGCTGCTGCTGCCACTGTCACTGCACCACCTCCTCCAGGCCCACAGTGGCTTGCAGCGTGGCGGAGAGGGCTGAAACCACCTCCTCCAGCCCTTCCTGCCACTCAAATGGCCACTGTGGCAGCCATTTGATGGGCAGGAAGGGCCTTCTCTGCCTCCTCTGCTACTATGTGGCCCCACAGGGTGGGGGGGAGGGCGGAGCTGCTGCCACCACCACCACACCACGTCCTCTGAGCCCACAGTAGCTCTCAGGGTGGCAGGGAAGACTGAATCCTCCTCCTCCATCCCTTCCTGCCCCTCAAATGGCCACTGCAGCAGCCATTTGTGGGGCAGGAAGGACCTTCTCTGCCTCCTCAGCTACTGCACAGCCCCTCAGGCTGGCAGGGAGGACTGAAGCCACCGCCGCTACCACTGTGCTGTGTCCTCCGCAGCTGCAGCGGCCTGCTGGGCAGCCGGGAAGGTCAGAGCCGCCGCTATCATTCCACCACCTCCACCACAGCAGCGACAGGGTCAAGGTAAGCAGAGGATGGGGGGTGGGGCTGGGGGGGTTGTGAAATTTAAAGGGCCCTGTCACTTGCAAGCCTTTAAACTTCAGCTGTCAGGTGGGGATGAGCCCCCTCGCCTGCCAGCTGAAGTTTAAATGGACCTGCCACTTGCAAGAGGCAGGGAAAGGGCCCTTTAAACCTGGGCCCTGAAGCTTCCCTAAGCAACCCAAATGCTTCAGGAAGCTTTGAATCGGGGTTTTTGAATTGGGGCCAGCATGTTGGCTCTGATTCAGGAATCCCGAATCTTTACAGATCGAGTCCGATTCAGGTATTTTACCCGAATCGGAAACCCGAAGTGCACACCCCTACCAGGGGCATGTAAGGAAGGGCCACGAGAGCCTAGCACTAGCCCTTCTTCCTTTTTGTCACCTGTAGTGTTTCCCCTCTTTATTGTGACCCTACACTTGCCATCCTCCCTCTCTTGGTCTCTCAGTTCTCATAGCAATTTGAACATGTTTCTCTAAGACATGTAGCCATAGTGATTGTATTGAATGTTTCTGTATCTTTTCCCATCACAGTGTTAGGAAAAGCAGTTATCTGTCATAAACATATCCCTTGAAGGTAAGGAGAATTCTCAGGATCTGGTATCTTTATGCTCCCCATTTATGACAAAGGACGTGATCCCTGTACAGTGTATTTGTGACTTAACTAGTCCTGTACGCACACCATGCATATGAGCAAGGACTATGTATCCCATGCACCTCAACTACATACACTCAGCTCATGCACCAAATATGCTCCCAAAGCTCCATACCTGCACTTCGGAATGTTTGCAAAATGTCTGTAAACAGTACAGATGCTACTGAATTTTGTGGCTGTACAGTTTCAATACAAAATTCAAGTTTCCGACATTGGTTATCCCTACTCAAGATGAAACAGCACCCTCTCCCCCATCATACTAATGAGATTAGTAATTTTAACAGCTGTTAAAACTGACGCCTGATCTTGCATTAGCTGCATATGAGAATAGCATTCTTGATTTTCCCAAGGAGGCTGCTTCCTGGTCTTAGGATTTCCTGTGTGGAAATCTGTTTTGGGGCAAGCCGATATTTATACCGCAGCCATTATGGAGAATAGCCATGGCAGCGTTCGGAAGGCGAGGTATAGGCAGGGTCAAAGTACAGCCCGGTTGTATCCACTTCTGCAGTGCAATTTTATGCAATCTCCTGTTGCTAGCTATAAATAAAATGTTTGGAAAATGTCGATTGTTTACCGGCGACACCAGCAGGCACCAAACTGAGATGTTTGTGGACCAGTCAAATAAAACCTGCTTAATTACAAAGAGCAGCCATCTACTAGAACAAAACCCAGAGAATTATGCTAATTAGAAAAATGACTGTGGGCTACAAGACTGCAGTGTTCAGCCCCTCTCAGAAGCATTACCACACCAGATCGTGTGGAAGCTGCATAGGAAATGGTCAGGCCGTTGAAACTTGGCTTGCTTGTCATTTGTCGACATTGTAGTGGCTTACATAGTTCTCCCAGCCTCCATTTTATTATCATAACAACTGTGTGAGAGAACTTAGGCCAAGAGACAAGACGATTAGTCAAAGGTCATCCAGTGAGTGTAGTGTTTGAACCCACGTCTTCCCATTCATAGCCTACCTGTCATGGGCCAGCCCAGGCTCAGTAACAGCGAGAACTCCTCGGGAGAAGAGGAGCCCCGTGTAGTCAGTCAGGACTTAGACGAAGGGGAGCTGCAGGCTGATCAGCAGCTGGGCCAGAGCCACTGTCATCTCACAGCCCTGATACAACAGGTGAAGCTCAGCCAGTCACTTCCAGCCCTCCAGGATCACCCATATCCTTTGAGTGCTGCAGATGGAGACAAAGAATAGAGCTACAGGAGAGATGATGCAATGCATGTCTCCTGATCCGACACCAGTTGCTTGCTGATGACAGCAGCGAGTAGCTGCAGGATAGCCTCCGAGCAGAGGGCTGCTAACACGGCCCTTCAAGCACAGGGCTATACAACCAGTCAGAAGGGACTTTTGGGCATGGAAGCAACATGTTGGAAACCTGCTACTGTTGTGACCGCTTCACCAGACCTTGCCTTGTTTCCTGTAACCTTCAGACTGTGACCTGACTCTGCCTACATCTAGTCTTTGAAAGTGCTGGTAACTGACCATGGAACGGACTTTGACCACGCTACTAAACTAGCCCCCGACACTACCTCTCGAAACACTACACCATCCTGGCTGCTGTTAGCTGGCAAACCTAGACCTGGTTGTGACACTGTGGTGGCTGTTTGGGCCTAGTTCTCACTGAGGGCCAAGCTACACATGACGAATGACACGTGAACGGCAAGTGTATTTCTCCCTGTTCACTTGCCCTCCACTCAATCCACTTGCCGTTCAAGTGTCATTCGTCATGTGTAGCTTGGCCCTATGAGAATCAGTATATATCCTGTCTGTATCACTTCAGACTGCAGACAGAGGGAATCACTTGATTGTATATTCTAGCCACCCCACATGGAATACATTAGGGAGTACTCGTCTGTCAGGGGAAAAGCCCAAGTGCTCCTAAGGCACCATTTTGGATTGAGAAAATGGTGTGGGGGGTGGAGGCAAGCCTGGCCTTGATCAGAATTGGACTGCTGCAATGCTTTTAAATAGTCTTTGCAACCACAAGTCCTGTAGTGGCCAAGCATAAAATATGTAATTTGGTCCTCAGGAATGCCTAGACCAGGTTGAAGTTTTTGGTTTTAGCACAGACAGACTTCTTTTTCAATCTTAAATGAGGATTTATTTTTCTACCTTTGCAACTTATATTTCAAAGTTCAGAAGAGTTTAGATATAAGGTAAGTAGCTCTGCCCTGGATAGCCCAGGTGAGCCTGATCTCATCAGATCTCAGAAGCTAAGCAGGGTCAGCCTTTGTTCGTAATTGGATGGGAGACCTCCACAGAAGAACAGGGCTGCAGAGGCTGACAATGGCAAACCACCTCTGTTAGTCTCTTGCCATGAAAACCCCACCAGGGACTGCCGTAAGTCAGCTATGACTTGAGGGTCACCACCACCAGGTAAGTAAGGAGGATTTTGTGGTTAATGCGTATGACAGAAGGTGATGCAGCTGTTCCCTTGTTGCCTAGCACGTTATTTGGCTGTGGAGTGCCCCACTCTTCCCTCACTGTGACAAAAATGTGGGGTTAGGTAGTTGCTTCAAGGCCACGCAGAAATGTTTTGGGCCCCTATTGGATTGCCTGGGTGGAGGGACCTTTTTTCTGCCTGCTTCACAGGTAGATTCCACACATTTTCCTAATCCTGAGGAGTTGGTGGTGATGCCTTAACTAGGATTGGAGGCATTTGTACATTTTAGGCTAGAGTTGCCAACCCAGTTCTGGCAACCCTTGTGAATTTTACCATAGAGATTCAGGGATAGTGTCGTATGATGCTGTGACACCGATTATGGGTATACCACTGGAAGGGATGTCAAAGTGGGCAACTTGACTACTCTAGATTAAGCGCTTGTTATTTAACTAGGGCCGTTTCCACACGGCTTACCTTATTCTGCAAAATAGCGAAATCTCGTGCAAAATCTCACAAGGAGATGCTGTTATCACGTCTTCTCGCGTGATAACGTCTTCTCGCGAGATTTTGCACGAGATTTCGCTATTTTGCAGAATAAGGTAAGCCGTGTGGAAACGGCCTAGATTGGCAAGCACCTGAGGCATCCAAGGCTGAGCAGAAATACCCATATCAGCCACTGAGAACTGCACAGTCACAGAGGGCTTGGGAGGGTTAATCCTTGAGAGCTGAACATCAACCTTCAAACCTTTGCCCTTTACAGGGTGGGAAGGTGGGGTCAATGAGTAGTATCTCAGGTGAGGAAAACCAAAAGTGTGGCCTCTGGCCATGTTGAGATTGGAGCCAGGGTGTGTTTCCCAAATACTGGCAAACCCAATGGGGAAGCCTCTTAGGGAACCCACACACTATGTGTGTGTGTGTGGGGGGGGGTGAGTTTAATTATTTGTGCAGTTCAGATTATTATTACATCAGATTATTAATTACAAACCCTAGTTTAACTCATGTGTTTTGTCTAGTGTCAAGGTATGGATGCAAAGCAGAATTACCTTTTGGAACTCTGCTACTAAAGGAATGATAGCTGCTGGCTTGCATGGCTGTAAAACAAGAAGAGAGAGATTGTGGAGGAGAGGTCTGTTATCCATAAGAGTGCAGCTGAATCTCCATGCAGTGTAATACTTAATACAAGTTGTTAGGGGAGAGGCAGCATAGCAAAGGAAGGCCTTCATGCCCTGCTTAGAGGGTCCCTAGCTGTCCATTTTGGAATCAGAAGTCCACCTTATCTGATCAGCATGCATTTTCTTATGTTTTTTCTGAGGGGAGATTTTTGGAACCTCAAAATTGTATCATATATTTTTTACAAGGAAACCAAGAAAGGAGGCCTCCTGCCTTCTGCCTGGAAAGCGAGAGGAAAGGAGGAGGGAAATGGGGAAGAAAGAGTCATTGTGCCAATGGCCAAATGTCACTTCTGACACCAAACTGAAAGTGATGCCATGATGTTAGCATGACGCTCTAGGATCCTAGAGCATCAGGCTAATATGGTGAATGATGTCACTTGCGGTTTCGCATCAAAAATGACAATGAGCTGTTGCCACAACGTCCCTGCCCCCCTCCAATGCCAGAAGCTCTTTTTTTTCAAACCATGTTACTCAGCTCTTCAAAACTGGATGCAATGCTGGGACAATCTCATCCCAGGAATCCCTTTGTTTGGATGATCACATCAGTGCTGAATCTCCCATTGCCCTTCAAGTGACCTTCAAGACTGTAAGACCAGGTGGTTGCGGCTGAGAACTGGACTCTGTATTGAGGTTTCTCTGCCATTATTTCTCATCTCCTGATCTGGCAGGTGCAGAATCTCAATATTACCCGCTGATCAATTCTCTTAACCCAATCTCTTTCTTGAGGAGGGTGACGGGTCTATGAGGTTCTGGGGCTTATCCTCCAAGTGACCTTGTGAATTCAACCATTGGTAGCAGAAAACAAACACTATGTAGTGATTGGTGAGCAAAGTCTTATCTGTTGTGAACTCTCTGATCCACAAGAAGTGAGGTTATGAAATAAGAAAACAATGCAGAATCAGGAAGGAGTGTGTCTGGGTAGACTGTACTCTATCCAGCGAGGAAAATACTGTCTTGTGGATTTATTTCTTCTGTTTCCACTGGAGGCCAGTGTAGCATTACAGTTTCTGCCCAGAAGAGCATTCTTCCTTCATTCTGCACTAGTGCAGCAGCTAAATACCACCCTTCCCCCTTAGTATTATTGTTTAAAACTAGATTTTGATGGTAATAAACATGGGCTTTGGAGCTCTGCTTTCTGGTTATATTTGTAACAGCCAGAAATATTTCGGCTGAGGCTTGTTGTGCACTGCTTGGGAATCTAAAATGGCATTTGGTTTCCTCATCCTCTTTCTATATTGGGGTGAAAAGCTCCCACCATCTGTCTTAAGAGAGTTCTTAACATGGATGATGAAGCCATGTGGGTTTGATGGGTGGGAGCTAGAGATGGGCACAAACCAAAATACGAACCAAAGTTCAGCATGAACTGGGCCAGTTTGTGCTTCATGAGAGCCCATTTCTGATGAACTGCCACAAATTTTAGGCCCATTTGTTTGGTTCCTTTTTTGGTTCGTCACTGCCTGGCGTCAGTCAATCAGTTTCCTAGGCGATGGGGGTTGGGCTTTTTGCAGACCTTCTGCTGACCCTGAAGTGATGCTTTGCTGACCTGGAAGTGACGTTTTCACGAACCAAATGAACCAGTTCATGAACTGGGGCAGGTTTGTGAACTTCGTGGTTCGTGAAACACGATAAACCACGAACCTCATGGTTTGATTTTTCCTCTGGTTCATGCCCATCTCTAGTGGGAGCATATACTGAATAAAGATAGTCTTGATTCAACACTTTTTAGAAGAGTTGAGCAGTGTGCCATTAAGACTGTGCAGGAAGTTAACCCACAAATGCTTCCAGGGTGAACATTTTGAATTTGGAGAAGGGAGTGCTGATGTCCCTCTATTTCTGAGCCTTGTTGGCTTCTCCGTCAGCAGCTGCTTCGCTGCCATTCTCTCCACCCTTAAGAAGCTGATATCCTTCCTAGGAACAGTGACATCATCTGCAGCCAATTAGATTTGGCTACGTGATCACATTTTGTTTGTTTACTGACTTCAGTTACATGCCACTTTCCTTGCTGAGACTCAAGGTGGATTACAGAAATTTTAAAAAATGTAATTGAAAAATAGTATGATACACAATAATGCAGTTCAACTGGATTACAAAAATAGAAGACAGTGCAATAGAACCGTATAATAAATGCAAAAAAACCTGCCAGTAATTTTCAAGCTACAGACATTGTTGAGGGCAAACAAAAGGGAGCTGAATCTTGTTACCTTCACCCTGAGCCATCTGATTATGGATCACATGCTGAGGGTGAGGGGTGCTATGGCAGAAGCAACACGTATTCAGAGGTATCCTCCTGTGGCTAAGAGCCACTGATGGATGAGCCAGCATTCATCACTACACGAGGCTGCAACATTTGCAGGGAGGAACACACATTCCTCGCCTGGTTTGCAAAAGGAGGAATATCCTGTCTTTCGGAGCGTGGAAGGATCCAGCCTGCAGGCTTAAGGTCCCTGCTTTAACTTACCCCTTACCTCCTTTATGCATCTTGCTATTCATAGCAGCTAAAGGAGATTTTGTAGAAAACCAGAAATTCACCAGAAAACAAGCTCCTGTTCTTTATATGGAAACTGTAACAAACCAAAAGCCTGGGACTGTGTGTGTGTGTGTGTGTGTGTGTGTGAGAGAGAGAGAGAGAGAGAGAGAGGCCGTTTCCACATGTCTTACCTACCTGCAGAACATTGTGAGAAAGACCCGGAAGACAGCATCTTCTCGCGCGAAATCGTGCCAGGAAGACGCTGTTATCTGGGAGTTTTGTGCAAAATCACGCAAAACTCCTGGATAACAGCGTCTTCCTGGCACGATTTCGCACGAGAAGATGCTGTCTTCCGGGTCTTTTGCATGATGTTCCGCAGGCAGGTAAGATGTGTGGAAACAGCCAGAGAGAGAGAGCAAAAAAATTCTAAAGGTTGAGGGAAATAGTGGCCCTAGCAGCACATCCGTTGGCCCACCACGGCGACAGCCTTGGTCCAGAAACTGGATTGCAAAAGAACAGAGTTCCGTTTAGCAATCACAGCTACATGCCAATGAAAGCTCCAGCCTCTTTCAAAAATCAGAAGCTGGAGCAAATTTCAAGTGGGGACTCTCCATGTTGGCCTGCAATAGAACAGCAAGAGTTGAGTCCAGTAGATCAACCAAGTTTTCAGGGTACGACTTTTTGAGCATCAAAGCTCCCTTTGTCTAATACCTGATGAAGGGAGCGTTGACTCTTTAAAACCTTGTACCTTGGAAATCTTGGCCTTTCAGGTTCTCCTGGTCTCTAATGAAGCTGGAACAAGTGGTTCATTCATTCCGTGATCAATCATGTGGATTTATATTAAAGAAAGGTAAGACATCTACAGTAAATGGCTTTGCAACCCATTTGAATGTTTGTGATTGTTTTAGTCAACGGCAGTTTACAAATGCAGCTAGACCTTCTGGAACTGGCCCCATACTGCTTCAAGTCTTTAATTTTACACTTTGAGGGAATTGAATTGAAGCAGTGTCTTTTATTTCTGCACTAGAAAAATGCCTTGATTCTGCTACTGACTTTGAGGACTTTTCCGTTTCCTCAGTCAATCTGCTGAGGACTCTTTAGTTGCCTAAGCTGATTGCTGAGGAAACTTACAAAGGGTCTTTTTTTTTGGTGTGTGTGTGTCTTTTTGATGGCACAAAACACAAGTTTTGATGGGAAATGCAACGGCTAGGCCTCACACTGAAGAAAGCATTCTCCACTTCAAAAAAGCCCTGGTTTGACTGCTGGGAAAAAAAACATTGGGGGTACGCGTGCAGGAAGAAAAGCCAAGGAAAGATCAGTTCTGTGGCAGTTGCAGCTTTTCTCCATGTGGAATGCAAAAAAGTCTGAAAGCAGTTTGGAGATGAACCGGGTTTTTTGACCGTACAGGCAGAAGTCTGGAGAGAAATCAATGTAGTGTGAGGCCAGAACTGAGGGAAAAGCCCCATGCGGAAAAGACGTAAGGATTGTTCCATGTATACTTTGAAATGAAATGTCACAAAAGAGAGAGGGTTAGAATGAAACTCCCAAATGACTGTCTTGGACAATTTTTATCCTAGAAGAGATTTTTGATATTGGCAGCCGCTGGCTTAAGGCCTGGTTTACAAATGCAGGAGAATGAGGTGGTATGATGGATTGAACTGAAGATGAGGTGTTCATTTCTGAATGTTTCTTTGCATTAAAAAAATCTCTTTGCAGATAGAAAACTAGCAGAGCAGGGAGAAGGGTTCTAGCTCCTCTCTTTGCTCGCTATGCTGGTTTTCTACTTGCAGTGAGTTTTTAACATAGAGAGAGTATTCTAAAATCTGATCCTCCATCAGCATTCTGAAGTGCTGCCATCCATTCTTACTACCTCATTCTCCTGCGATCACATGTGCAAATCAGGCCAAAGATGGTTTTCAAAGGGGAAGAGACATATTCGAGGAGGATTTGTCTATTATTCATGAGCGAGGAATGGAACCTCCAGACTCAGAAGCAGTGTACTGATGAGTGGCAGATGGTAGGGAAAATCAGAGGGTGGTTGCGTTCTCAAGTCTGCTTGTAGGGTTTCTGAAAGCATCAAGCCACTCACTGGTCACTACTGAAAACAGGATGCTGGAATTAGGACTGCCAGCTCTGACTTGGGAGATTTGGAAGAGTGGGGAGGGTAGAAGAGAGAGAGTTCAGCAGGAATATAATGCCATAGAGTCCACCTACTGAAACTGCCATTTTCTCCAGGGTCATAGATCCAGAGAAGTTAGCTGTGTTAGAGCCAAGCTACAAGTGACGCCTGACACAGGTTGGACACTTGTCAGCTTCCCTCAAGTTTTGATGGGAAATGTAGGCATCCTGGTCTTGCAGCTGTAATGGAGAGCCAAGGTGTAAAACCAGGACACCTACATTTCCCATCAAAACTTGAGGTAAGCTGACAAGTGTCCAACCTGTGTAAGGCGTCACTTGTAGCTTGGCTCTCAGAGCGGAACTACAAGTGACAAAAGGCACAGGTTGGACACTTGTCAGCTTCCCTCAAGTTTTGATGGGAAATGTAGGCATCCTAGTCTAGCAGCTTGGCTCTCTGACTGCTGTCCAATGGACTTTTCAACTGTCACTTGTCCAACATTCCGCCAAGCTGCCTACATTTCCCATCAAAACTTGAGGGAAGCTGACAAGTGTCCAATCTGTGCCTTTTGTCACTTGTAGTTCCGCTCTCAGTCTGTAGTAGCAAAATAGTAAAAAGTCTAGTAGCACCTTTAAGACTAACCAACTTTATTGTAGCATAAGCTTTCGAGAGCCACATAGACTGCATCTGCCAAAGAGAGCTGTGGCTCTTGAAAGCGTATGCTGCAATAAAGTTGGTTAGTCTAGGTGTTACTGGACTCTTTACTACTTTCCTCCAGGGAAACTGATCACTGTAAGTATAAGTCTGGGAAAACTCCAGGGTCCACCTGGAGGTTGGCAACCCTAGCTGGGCTAGATGGCCTTTTGGTCTTATCTAGCAGGGATTTCTATTGCCTTCAACAAAACTCCCAGCACACTTTTCCTGCACAGAGATGCCTGACCTCTTCTGCCACTCTTTAACTTTACTTTTGAAAAAGAGTGAGCTCATTCTCTTGTAATCTCTTGTAAATGTATATGTTGTTGCATATATCTCTCGTCCCGCCTTAACTTTTATTTTATGCTAATGGCGCCTCAAAGTATTTTAATTGGATTTTTTTAAAAAAAGAGAAAGTTCTTGAAAGTTAATTAAAAGTTAGCTTCCTTTAATTGTGCAAAAGCCGACTTTCTGCGCTGAAAATTAACTCCCATAATTAAAATCCTATATCTGTTTCCCGATATAAATGGGTGTTTATTACTCATTTGTTATTATTGGCTACGCAATGCAATTTGCATGAGTGTAGCTGAAGTGTAATTCCAAGAAGGCCTTGTCACAATTCCTTCCCCCTCTTGCTTTCTCTCTCTTGTCGTCTTTTGGTTGGGATCCTTACAACGTTTAGTGTCCCTGATGCTCAACAGTAAGACTTGCAGAGAAAATGATGCCTACTCTCCCATTAACAGTCACAGCATCCCCTCTTTTGTTTTTAAGTTGAAGGTGGAATATAGATTGTCCCAAACTGGAACCAAAAGCTCATAGAAGATCCAACTTGTGAGGAGTACCAGTTGGGGAGGGGCTGTGGCACAGCAACTGAGCTTTGGCTTCACATACAGAAAGTGCCCGGCTCCATCCCTGGTATTTCTAATTTAAAAATATCTCAGAAAGATCTTTGGAGAACCATAAGAAGACAGTTCTGGCCTAGACGGACAAAGACATGTAACTGAGGTGTAAGTCCCCCAAAATGTTCTTTTAAAACAGGGTGATGTTTGATAGCACAAATCCAATTCTTTGCTTTACCTCAAAGTATAAAGAGAATACAGACCAGGAATTTTCCACTAGAACCGTGACATTAAAATTACTTAAAGAAGAGTCATTTCAGTGGCCACAGAAAAAAAATCTTTTCCTGTCAGACTTGATGTTTACTGACTTATCAGGCCCACCCTCCCCTGCCCATGAATAATCTTCCATAATGGAGTTTTAGTAATTGACCCATAAGCAGAGCCAGTTGGCAACCATCATATGAAGTGAAATATCATGTAAAGGCGTGCATTGATGGAATGTGCTCTCTACAACACTCAGGCGTCCCAAACAGAAGAAGAGAAAACCTGCCTCTGAGCCAAGCTACAAGAGATGAATTACACAAGGAGGATCAAGTGAAGGGAGTTGCAAATCGCAATGTTAGCCGGGAAGCTGAGTTTTAAAAGAGAACGGAAGGCTTTGTCAATTCCCCCTCTCTATAGATCCAGGGAGATCATTGCTCAGAGTGTTTGTTAATTACCTCTTTGCCTCAGGAAGGCTCTGTCAGTTTCACCTCCCCTTCTAAGAGGGGGAAAAAACAAATCCTTTGAGCAGCTATCTATAGAGAGGGGAAATTGACAAAGCTTTCTGATCTCTTTTAAAACTCAGCTTCCCGGCTAACATTGCGACTCCCTTCATGTGATCCTCCTCATGTAATTTGTCTTTTGTAGCTTGGCTCTTTGCAGTAGATCACTTCAGTCTAGACTACAGATGGGAACTCACATGGTAGAATGCTGGGGGTCCCATTCCGCTGCTACCAGCTCTGGTGTCCCACTGCTGCTCTGAGTAGTAGTGGGAGAAATGTCACTTCAGGGGAAAAAACGGAAGTGACATAGGGTAGTGCTACTTATGCCACTTTTTTTAAAAACTGGAAGTGATGTGACATCACAGCTGCCATCGCATCCCCCTGAGACGCCCTGAGCCCATTTGTGGGGTGGGCGGGATATAAGTCAAATAAAATAAATAATTGATAAATAAATATCCCCACCCACAGCCCTCCCAACCTATTGAATGCTCTGCCACACTAGTTTTCAACATACAGGGATTTTGGGGAGAGGGGATGGAGGAGGATTCCATTTTGTGACCCCCCCTAATCCCAAATGATATTGTCCAAATACTTATTTATCTCCTTATCTGTCATTTTGCCATTTGTGAGGCCTTAATGTAACCTTAAACAATATAATATATTAATATTGTTGTGTTTTATGTGAAGCAGATGGCAGGGGGTTGGGAATAATTGCTCTTCTGATATTATCCCAGGTAAATAAAAACACATGAACAACACTTGGGAAGGAAGCTCTGCTCCGTATTCAAACATTTACTGAATAAACAGATTGTGCTTTTTCTATCGAGTTGAGTCTCTTATCCTTCCAGGCTGTAATAAGTGACCTTTTAATCCCAGACATCTCACTGAGTGAGCAGCTGGAACCTAAAAAAAGAAAAGAAAGTGTATTTCCCTTACTGCTTCCTTAACCCAATATGCACTCAATTTAAGCAGAAGGGAGGGGATAAAAAACCAGTTTGCCTTTAAAAAGAAATATTCACGGCATTATCAAATTGCAAGGCATATGGCGATATTTTTCTGCATTATAAGTGGGGCTGTCACCAACTTTCCTCTCTAGATAGGGATGAGATATTCCCAAGTGAGTTTTCTGAAGAAAATGAATGGAAAGCCAGTGGTTTCTTCCTGAAAGAACCCTCTCAATAAGCCCAGGTGTCTACTTGTATTTTAGCTTCTCCAAGCTGTTAGTGTCAAAAACATATCTATTACATTTTTACTCCACCCTTCATCCAAGGAGCTCGGGTGACATCTTGCCAACATTTCATCTTGAGGAAAACTTTGTCAAGTAGGCTAAGCAGAGAGAGAGAGAGAGAGAGAGAGAGAGAGAGAGAGAGAGAGAGAGAGAGAGAGAGAGGCTCAAGGTTAATCAATGTGAGCCAGACTAGATGTTACGTGTGACATGAATTGGGACACAAGTGCCTAACAACTCTGACTTGCTGTCATAAATATGAACTGGAGACTTACCTTGAAAGTGCTTTCAGACTCCAGAGCACTCTGAAGGGGAAGACAGGCTTCTGTTTTCCTTCCTGTGCCATTTTGTCCATTGGAAAAGGCCATGAAAGGGGCAAGCAGGTCCCTCCCTGTGGCCATTTCTGCGGACAAAAATAGCGCAGGAGGGAAATTGGAAATCTCTCTTCCCTTTCACAGTGCTCTGGAGTCCAGTAGAGCACTTTCAAAGTAAGTTCCCCAGTTCCTATATTCAACATAGAGTTGTGTTGGGCACCTGTGTCCTGACTCGTGTCACACATACTGTCTACTTTGGTTCTGAGTATCAAGGCTGACCGGGGTTTTAAACCCAGATCTTCCTGATCTTAGTCTGACACTCTAATTGCTACTATAGATTATCCATCATTTCAACGATGAAAATAAGTCCTTTTCAGATATTCCATTTTTAGCACTCCAACTGTATATAACGGGGATGCACATTACATGGAATTTTCTTGATATGCACAGTCACCATTTTGTGTGAATTGGGCAATGCGCATATTTTTTCCGTGTTCATACAGCTATGGTATGTTGGAACAGAACCTCAGATTAGGGGTATGCCCTGAAAAAAATCTGTTTCAGTTTTGGATCCAAGGGCTATGAACCAATTATCTACCATTACAGTGTTTTATCGCTGAGGAGTTGCTGATTCAAATCTGATCCATTTGTTTGTTGTTGTTTTTTAAAAATCATCATGAGTTTTGGCTCTGCTTTTTGCCATGTGGGCTTCAAGGGTGATTGCGGCAGCTGTTTTTGCACTGAACACCAACAATACAACACAGAATGTCATCCTCCCTCTATACCATCGACCCACTAAGTTTTTCCTCACTTACACCACATGCACCACTTACACACACACACAACAGACCCTGAAGAAGATGAGTGTCTGCCAGCGTACACGTCAAGAAACTGGCTGGCTAAGGGGAAGGGCGGAGGCAGAAGCATTACCTTTATTGTGCATTTAAAGTGCATTTATTGGCACTTTTTCTATAGTGCCAATAAATTATTACCTTTGGTTCTATGTTTCCTTGTACTTACTCCCAGGGAAGTGTCTTTAGAATTGCAGCCCTTGATTGAAGTCTTTCAGGACTTTTATCAAATCTGATTGATTGAACAGACACACCCATCCACCCCTAGGTGGCACTTTTCCTAACAGCGATTGTCCAACGGCCCTGATGGGGGGGTGCAGAGAGACTTGTGCCTGGGTAGCACTGAAAAACAAACGAAGATGCCCCCAGCAGGTTTACTCAAATGGAAGCCCCATGTTATTCAATAGTGTTACTCCCAGAGTAGTGTCTTTCGAATTGTGACCTATGATTGAAATCTCCCTTCCAAATATTTCTAAAGCTGGTAGGCAGGGAGGGGTCGCCCATTGAAAGGTCTTGATTGGCAGGGACAGAATGGCATTTCCCAGGTAGCAAATGGAAGGAGAGGAGAGATGCACTCATACACATTACACTCATTCCCCCTTCCTGCCAGCAGAGTTAATAATGTAATGCTTCTCTCCCCTTGGGATCTGATTGGTGAATGCTGTTCAGGAAGACAAACTGCTGCCCTGCAAGGTGAGTCTGGTGCTTGCCTGCTGCTGCTGCTGCAAAGTATGAACCGAAACAAAACAGGCAAACTTTGGGGTAGGAGGGACTCATTACAATTTAGTTTCTCAGATTTGGTCCAGCGTTCTGGAAGCTGCTTTAACAAAACAAAACAGCAATTTCTTTTCTTAAATTTTTATTTAACCTGTAAAATCCAGATATAATACATTTGGATAAACAAACATAATACAGTCATTAATCCATATGATTAATAAAGCTAAAATTACCTATCAGATCATAAATATCTAACACATCAATGAAACAATTATGAACTACTTACCAATGAAGATAAACATATAATACAATCATTTAACATAAATATAACAAATTAGTCAAACCAAAATAATAACCATTTTTGATAAGAGGGATAGCTTGGCAAAACTTCATATTCCATCAAATATTTAAGTATGCAATACCATGTCTGCTTGAACTTTTCTACTGAGTTATTAGTTGGCATGTCTAAATTGACCACAACAAAACAGTGATTTCTGGGTATATTTTCGGCATCTTTTTTCTGTTATGCACACACCTCAGATATTTGAAGTGAGTGGGCTTAGACTCCAGTAATCTTTTCCATAGGATTGCATCATTTGTTACTAACATAATTCATTTCCTCATTAGGGTTTAGCTGAGGAGTCTGTTTTCTACCTTAGGACCTGGAAGAAAAGTATTTCTGAGCATGCACAGAATGCCCTTCTCTCACTATTATACAGCTTATCTCCTGTGTCTCTATCCGACTATATAAAAGGCTAAGTGGATTCAAGACTTCCTACCCAGGTTTGCCTCCAGAGGGCGCTGCTGTAGAGAGAAGCCCAGATGAGGCAGCCAGACCTCCAGAGAGCGTGCCATGGCAGGAAGCCCAGGCTGAAATCAGGCATGGAGCGGGTGGCAATGACCACTCCCCGCCTTTACCCAGCTGGGATCAGGAGTGGAGCAGGTGTCAATGCCCGCCCTCCACCTTCACCCAGCTGGGATCAGGAGCAGAGCAGGTGGCAATGCCCGCCCTCCACCTTCACCCAGCTGGGATCAGGAGGAGCAGGTGGCAATGCCTGCCCTCCGCCTTCACCCAGCAGGGATCAGGAGCATAGAGGGGGCAATGCCCACCCTCTGCTTTCACCCAGCTGGGATCAGGAGCATAGAGGGGGCAATGCCCACTCCCCACCTTCACCCACCTGGGATCAGGAGCAGAGAAGGTGGTAATGCCAGCCCCCCCACCTTCATCCAGCTGGGATCAGGAGTGGAGCAGGTGGCAATGCCCGTCATCCTTCACCCGGCTGGGATCAAGTGAGGAGCAGGTGGCAATGTCAGCCCCCCTTCACCCAGCAGGGATCAGGAGCGGAGCAGGTGGCAATTCATACTCCCTGCCTTCATCCAGCTGGTATCAGGTATGAAGGAGGAGGCAATGCCCACTCCCCATTCAACCTGCCAGAATCAGGCGCAGAGCAGGTGGCAATGCCTACCCATGCTTAACCTGGCCAGGATCAGGCACGGAGCAGGCGGTAATGTCCTCCTTCCACTGGCCGTGATCAGGTGCGGAGCAGGAGGCAATGCCCGTCCCCCCCTTTACATGGCTGGCATCAGGTGCCAAGGAGGTGGCCATGCCCACCCTCCTGCCTTCATCCAGCCGGGATCAGTGATGGACGAGAAGGGAATGCCCACCTGCCCGCCCTGCTGTTCCTAAAGCTTATTGCATTTTTTCTCAAAATGAGCTTTGTTGCTAGTATATGTGTAATTCAGATTACCTCTGAGCAGGGACTTAGGCAGGTTTTTCTAGTTGAATAACTGAACTCCCACCCCGTATTCTTGATGCTCTCTCTCTGTTTTCTATCTCCTTTGCAAAACAGACATCTACTCACTAGCATATTGGAAGGAGCTACTTTTTATTTTTTAGTGGAAGAAGCTTTTTATTTTTTAAATATTATTTTCTGTTTTATCAATATATCATAGAACGAAACGGAAGAAAGACTTTTTTTTGCCCAGGCTTTTCCTCTTCTCTGTTCTCCATCCCTAGAGATTTCTTTTGGCTGACCCTGGCTGACTTCTCCAATCTCGGAGAAGGAAGTAAATTCATCAACATTGATGCTTTGGGGGAGAAAGTTCAGAGAGAACTCCACCCTTGAGGAAACTCGTTTACAATGATCTCTTTTATGCTAGATTCTTTGTATGCGTCAGTAATTTATATAATTTATGTGATCAACAATTACAGAGGTTATTTTAAGCGTCAATAATGCTAGGAAAAGTGGAAGGCAGTAGGAAAAGAGGAAGACCACAAATGAGATGGCTTGACTCAGTAAAAGAAGCCGGGTTGCCCGCTTTTCAGGATCTGAGCAAGTCTGTTAATGATAGGATGTTTTTGGAGGACTTTCATTCATAGGGTCAACATAGGTCAAAGGCAACTTGAAGGCACATAACACACACAAACACACATTTTAGGCATCACAATAAAGTGGTTTGGTATTAAATTATAGGGGTAAATATACCAGTTGGGGGAATAGATTTTGTTGTAATGCCGACTCTGTGCTGCAGGGCTGGATCTACGGGCGCAAGCGCCCAGGGCAACCCTGCCTGGGTTTGTGTGTGTGTGCACACACGCGTGTGCACACTCCTGGCGCTGTGTGATGATGTCACTTTTGTGATGTCATCATGCAGGGTGGGAGGCATGCCGCCCGCGTGGCAAGCTGGCCTCTCCAGCGCCCGGTGTGCTGCGGAGCTGGCGGTGGTGGCACGGGTGTGTGCTGGGGTGGCTGGCTGGCTTGCCACGTGCGGAGGGCCTAGCCCTGCGCTCAGCCGCCCATGTGGCACGCCAGCTGCCCCAGTGCATGTCCTCGCTGCCAGTTCTGTGGCGCTCTGTGTGCTGGGGCGGCTGGCTTGCTGCGCTGGTGGCTGAATGCAGGGCTAGGAAGCCCTCCGTGTGGTTCGCCTGCCCCGCTGCCCCGTGCCGCTGACGTGGCAAGCCGGCCGCCCCAGCGCACAGAGCACCATGGAGCTGGTGGTGGTGGTGGTGGCAGTGGCGGCGGTAAGAGCGTGTGCTGCCGATGGGGCAGCTGGCTTCCCATGCGGGTGGCTGAGTGCAGGGCTGGGAGGTCGTGCATGCGTGGCAAGCCAGCTGCTCCATCGGCGGGGCTGGCGAGGGCCTCCTAACCCTGTGCTCAGCCTCCTGCGTGGGAAGCTGTGGCGCGCTCCCGGGAGCTGGCAGCTGCGCCCGGCGCCCCCTCTTTGGCAGTGCTGGGGGTAGGCTACCCCCCTGCCCCCCCTCAATCCGGCCATGCTGTGCTGTAGCCCTAGTTGACGTCAGGATTCTAACATGAAAAACCTTCCAAAATTAAATAAAAGGAATTATTTATTTAGAAACACAACATTCAGAGAGTGCTATTTTCCCTGGAATCCCGACCTGGATAGCCCAGGCAAGCCTGATCTGGTCAGATCTCAGAAGCTAAGCAGGGTCAACCTAGTAAGAGCCAAGCCACAAGTGACGCCTGACACAGGTTGGACACTTGTCAGCTTCCCTCAAATTTTGATGGGAAATGTAGGCATCCTGGTCTTGCAGCTGTGATGGAGAGCCAAGCTGTAAAACCAGGACGCCTACATTTCCCATCAAATCTTGAGGGAAGCTGAGAAGTGTCCAACCTGTGTCAGGCGTCACTTGTAGCTTGGCTCTCAGTAAAGGCTTCCAACAAAACCGTGGGGTGTCCTTTGTGTATGTATTTGCATAGTCAAGTGTTATAATATGGGCAGTAGCCAGCATGGGGCCAAAGAGCCCACTGCTCTAACTAAAATGTGGAAAACGGATTTACAATTTTTTTGCAATTTAAAATTTGGGACAATTCCACTGAAAAAAATGAGCACTTTTTAAAAGAATAGGATAAATTCTGTTCTAAGAAATCAGAGGGTACTGCAGCTCCCCAAAAGTGGCGCCCAAGATACTGCCCAGTTTTTCACAATTGCCTTTCAACTGTCCCACATTAGCCAGAACTCCCTGTTTTTCAGAGCCCTGTCCAGGGAAAATGGTGGTGGTGAAAAGTGGCATCAAGTCACAGCTGAGCTGACTTATTACCAGGGCTTTTCCCCAGCCGGAACGCAGTGGAACGGAGTTCCAGCACCTCTTGACAATGGTCACATGGCCGTTGGCCCTGCCTCCTGAACTCCAGAGAGAGGGGAGTTTAGATCACCCTCCGTACTGCGGACAAGTGTCCAACTTGTGTCAGGTGTCACTTGTAGCTTGGCTCTGAGAAAACAAGGAAGAGGTTGACTTTGCTGAAGGCAAGCTGCGACACGGCATCCCACCCCTCTTTGGTTACATATACCTCCGATTGCAAGGACCCCTCCCTTAAAGCACTTATAGCAATGATTTCTTGGCATGATGGACAGACTCAGCAATAACCTGATCTTGCAATACACTGAAAACACACTTTAGCATTTAGGGCTTGAACGCTAATATGCTCCGAAGTAATTGCTTAGAGAGGGCCTCAGCTCCACAAGAAGAATGCAGAGGTTGCACTTATATACCACACCAGGGGGGGGGGGAAATGCCTCCGCACAAAATTTTCATCTTTCCATCTCTCTCTTTCTCCTTATTCTACCTCTTGCACAAATGTATTTTGATTGGTGCTGCAGGGAGCTGGGCAGCTGGAAACCAACAGCCCAGTCCTGTGAGTGCTTGCAAAGGACTGACGTTGTACCTTCCCTCCCAGCAATCATGTGTTATCAGCAAACCTAGAGGGAGAAGGTAGCGGCTAAGTATCCTTTAATCATGCCTGAATTTAGCTCCAGTTGAGAACTCCTCTCCTGCCAGCTGCCATCAGTAAGGACAGAGGAAGAAGAGAAAGCCACTAGGCACCCTTCCATCAAGCTTGGATTTAGCCCCGGTTGAGAGCTCTCCTTCTCCAAACTGCCACCCGTGAGTTCAGAGGAAGAAGGCAGCAGCTGGATAGCCTTCCATCATACTTGGACTAAGTTCTTCCTTCAGTGATATTTCAACAATAATTTATTTCATAGTTGTAGTTTTTCAATGGCTGTAAGCTGTTTTGGGAGCCAGTTTGGCGGCTGAAAAGTGAGGCATGTGTACACCCAAGGCATTTTTCAAGCTGGAACGCGGTGGAATGGAGTTCCGGAACCTCTTGAAAATGGTCACATGGCTGGTGGCCCCACCCCCTGATCTCCAGACACAGAGTTTAGATTGCCCTGCGCGCAGCGGCGTGGAGGGCAATCTAAACTCCCCTCTGTCTGGAGATCAGGGGGCGGGGCCACCAGCCATGTGACCATTTTCTCCGAGGGCAACCCACTGAGTTCCACCACCTCTTTTCCCAGAAAAAAGCCCTGTGTACACCAATTACCTTAGTACTTGTCTCCTTCAGTTCAGCAGCATACTGTTGGCACACAATACTCACCTCTTTTTGCTAATACTCAAGGATAGGTAAAACCTGGAGTGGGAAACCCAAAGGTTTATCTGATCCCTGAATTATTAGCATGTGGATTTATGAGGGATTTTGGGCTTTCAGAATTGACCCTTGAGGGTGTTAAATGATGCAGAGAATGGAATACATTTTCATGCGGAGGGGGTGAGAAGAATCCAGTGAGCAGATGAGGGATTTTGGTATTAGCGCCATCTCCATCTCCATCAGAGTCCACCCTTTGTCATCAGGCAAGCCCAGTTACCACCTTCTTCCACCTCTGGGACCCATTAGGCTTTATGCCGTTAGTCACCGGGCCTGAGCATCAGTGGACTTGGCAAATTTGCGCGCAATCCGATTCTGACAAAATGGGCAACCTCAAGTTTTCCTGGCCTTCCCAGTTTTTTGAAGAGGTCTCTTAAAATTTGGATGCAATTGGTTTGCCGTTATCATATTCCACCATATTCCGGTGTCTAACCTGCATATTCTGTAAATTGTTTTCTAATTGTGCAACCCAAGCACATGACATTGCGATTTTCTACCAACTGTTTTGCAGCTGCTGTTGAAAAGAGCCATAAAAAGATGGAGAAAGAGCAAAGCAAAGCCTTTGCCTAGCCATCCAGAAAAACACAACCTCTCTCATTACTGTGATTCTCTTTCTCCCCAGAGGCCTAATTCTCCTGCATCTGGAGTCGTACCACTTCAGACTGCTGGTGGGAGCTCACACAATTGCACATTCCTGTACATCGCACATCAGAGGGAAGAACAGCCCAACATCCTTTGCTTAGTCATGCTAGATTTCAATGTGCAGCATATTGTTCTGTTCAGAAGTTCATTCCATCATGCGTTCCTACCTGCAGTATGAAGAGGAACAGGAGGGCTTGGATCTTGCAATGTTGTTTTGTTCACACATTTACCTTTACACAAGCACAAACCTTAAGCATCACAGCTATCCTGTAAACTTCTTCTACTTGGGCAGGCGCAAAGAGAAAGCTTGTGAACAATCATCTGTGTTTAACAGTCATATGTTGTTTGCACTAGCACCACCATTTGCACAATGGTGCAGTGTAAACAGGCATACATTCAAGCTTTCCCATGTTCCAGACACACTGCCTAGGTTCCAAGCCCAGGTGACCAACTCTCTATTTTATTTATTTACTTTATTTATACCCCACCTTTCTTTTCAATGAGGACCAATGCAGTTTACATAATTGTCCTCTCCTCCATTTTATCTGCACTACAGCCCTGTAAGGTAGGTTAGACTGAGAGTGAGTGACAGAACCAAGGTCACCCAGCAAAGAGGGGAGTTGAACCTGGTTCTCCCAGATCTAGGCTGGCACAACCACAACACTACGCTGACTTTAAGAACTAAGGTAGCGAGCAGTGGAGGGAGAGAGATATACTATGTTTCAGGGAGAGATCACCTCTTTTGCATTCAGACATTCCCAGCTTTGGTCCCGTTCATCTCCAGTTAAATGATTTTATCAAGTCTTCAAAAGTCCTTTCTTCGTCTGAGAACTCCTGCTAGTGACCACTGCATAATTTGCTCCCATTTCTTTTAATTTTCATGACTGATTGGAAAGACCGTTTTGTCCTTTGGCAACATTTTCTGTTTTCCTGTTTCTTTTATGGCAATTTTATATTATATGCCTATTGTACCCAATTGATACTTAACAGGTTTCTATTTGAATATTTCGATCCCATTTTGTTAATATGGGCAAGAAGGAGGATGACCATAGTTTTGTGTTGAGTGTGGTGAAAACATAAACTCAGATCTTTTGGATTGCACCAGAGTTGTCATGAAATTTAGTGACATCCCTGAATTTGATGGGCTAATGACTCAGTTGGACATGACGGCTGATTCCGCACACGTTGGATAATGCACTTTCAATGCACTTTATCAATTATTTGAGGTGGATTTTTTGTTCTGCACACAAAAAGATCCGCTCCAAATGATCTATAAAGTGGATTGGAAGTGCATTATCCAACGTGTGTGGAATCACTCGAAGTAAACCACATTAGGATCCCCTCCGATATATAGTTCCGTGTATCTCCTAGCTTTGTATCTGAAGCCCATATGGTATATTAGAAATTGAATTAATAAATAACAAAATAAGTACAGAATATCTATTCCTCAATGTGAAAGTAGAAATGTGTAAACTGAATCAGAGCATTCTTGTCAGATTTTGGAACTTTAGTAACTGTGTCTTCAAAATAGCTTGCAGAGTTCAGGGTAAGAATGTGCATTCGCGGGGCTTTTTTCTGAGAAAAGAGGTAGTGGAACTCAGTGGGTTGCCCTTGGAGAAAATGGTCACATGGCTGGTGGCCCCGCCCCCTGATCTCCAGACACAGGAGAGTTTAGATTGCTGGAGGGCAATCTAAACTCCCCTCTGTCTGGAGATCAGGGGGCGGGGCCACCAGCCATGTGACCATTTTCAAGAGGTTCTGGAACTCCGTTCCACCGCGTTCCAGCTGAAAAAAAGCCCTGTGCATTTGGATGCTTCCTGTTCAAATACCAATAATTAGGTCCCCCAAAATTCCAGAAATATGTGGGTATATTTGGGAATATGCTGGGTCAGCGTTTTAATGCTCCCGACCCCGTTTTTCTTCAATTTTACATGATTCCCAGTCCATGGAACAGAAGGGGAAGGGAGGCAGCTCTCCAAGGTGATGGGATCAGACATTAGGAAAGCCCTAGAACTGTCTGTCCAATCATGATTCTTTGCTTTGACATCAGTTATGTTGGGCTTGCAACAGTGTACCTTTCTTAAGTTGGTTTAGCTTGGATTCTCTGGTTTTGTCATGTATGTCTGTACCCCTCCTTCCATGTCATTGTTCTAAGGGATGCTAAGTGTCAATACTGTGGTGTGATTTCATATTACAAATGCTAGATGCATCACTTTCGTTTCTCTTCTTCCTTGTCTGAGAATGCAGCCGCGTAATCTATGTATTTCTTTGAAGCTCAGCGAAATGATCTTGGATGTCTGAAATGTTACCATCCCTTTCTATCTTGTTTAGCTGATGCATGAGCAAAAGTTTCCCATACTTTTCCCGCTCAAAACTGTGGGTTAGGGAGCAGGGAAATATTTGAGTATTTTAGATCTGTACTTTCCTCAAGCCTCTATTCCTTTCAAGGAAGCTGTACTGCCTAGAAGCTTTCTGGTTTCTAAGTAAGCTGTGGACTTATATATGGAAATGATCTGATTTCTGAATAAAAAGTCATTTAACCAGGAACCTGTCTTGATGCAATGGCCCAGAGATCTGTCTGCTGTATCCTGTCATCCACAGCCTGACAGGTTTGACATTGGTTCCATTGGGCTTGCCACTTGGTTTTGCTGGGATTCACTGGTTTGACATTGGTTTTGTTGGTTGTTTGCATTTGCAGGATTTTTGTCAGTGGTTGCTCTTTTGTGTTTGGCTATTGGCTTCTTTGTCCTTGAGAAAGCATGGAATGTTTCTTTATAGGAAACGATGGCGACAAATAGGATGGCTGGGGGCACCTTGTTCGGGGCCCATAGAATTGGACCCCTTGATCCCATTTGTTTGAAACCTGGGTGGTCTTTAGTGTACAGGAAAGACTGAATTTAGGGAATAACAGACCCCCAAAGTTTTGGAATTCTTGGGGGGGGGAATTCTGAATTCAGAAGCAGTACTGGGGACCTGAAGAATTCGGAATACCAATATGGATACCCTTCCTGAAATCCAAATCTGAAAAAAAATTCAATTTTTTATCAAGGGCACATTCAGGGTTAGAAGTGGAGACAAAGGTAGTACAAATTTTCTCTGCTTTAGATTTCTCCTTCTGTACTGTGTTCCATTCATTCTTAGTTCCTACTGAACCAAACGGATTTCTAAAATTAATTCTGGAATTTGGGAATGTACAAATGATTACAATTCTCAATTTCTTCTGCTCAGTTATGTCTGTTCCCCTCCTCTATATTAATGATCCATCCACGCACACTATAGATGCTCATTAAATTCTCAACTGCCAAATTTCTCTGCCGTATATGATCTCAGCACTCACTGGCACAAAACAAAATGGACTTGATTTTTTATTTTTTGCTCTTTATTCTTTGCTGCTTATAATCATTTAACACATAATTGGTTTATTTATGTATGTATCTCTTACAGAAATGCTGGCAGAAGTCCTTAGGTTGCACAGACTGGAGATCAGCCCCCAATCTCAGAAACTAGTGTTCTCTTCCTTCTGCCTGCCCACTGCAAGCAACTCCCTTCCCTCACGGCACTGCTGTGTTCAGTCATCCAAACATGTACTCTTTTATTTCATTTGTTCAGAAAATTTATATGCTGCCTCTTCAGAGATTTTTGTCATGGTTCATTAGATAAATACAAAAGAGTAAAATCACAAAGCCAACAGAATAAGAAGCCATAAAATATGAAACGTCATACCACAAATTATTCAATATGTATTTGGGGGTGGAATTTTAAAAAGTCTAAAGAGAGGTATGAGTCTAGAAGAGATAAAATGATAGAATGGAGTTGTGGTGTGGCGGGAGGTATTATTATTGTTGTTTATAATTTTCTCAATTTTTCTCATTGAGATCCAAGGCAGATTACATGATGCAAGTGAATACAATATAAGCAATAGCTAGGACATTCACATAGCAAAAATACAATATGATCAACAGTTAGGGTATTCAATTAAAATAGATACAATGCTGTAAATCTGAAAAACTAGCATAAAACTGAACAAATAGATGAAATCTTTCTGAATTAAAGTGTAAGTAATTAATATGACATCTTTAGCGGCATTGGACTATCCAGTAGGAACATATTAGCATCAGCGAACAATATCAAATATTCTAGTCTGCAGTTCCTGTCCCTTACCAAGGGTTCTTTTTGTACTATTTCTTATGACATGGCCCTATAATTGAAGTAGAAAGCTGTCCTGAATAATTCAGTCTTGCATAGTTTGCAGAAAGCCAGGAGCGTGGAGCTTTCCTGACCTCTTCAGGCAGGCCATCCCACGAGGTGGGTGCTATCACAGAGAAAGTGCGTGTTTGGGTAGTTGTTAATTTAGCCCAACTGCAGGGTGGTATCTGCAGAAGGCCCTGTTCAGATGAGCGAAACTGCGATGGTGGGACATGGGGAGAGAGATGGTTTCACAGATACCCATGAAGGGTTTTGAATATAATAGTTATGACCTTGAATTGAGCCCAGTAACTGATGCGTAGCCAATGGAGTGGTGGCAGAATAGGAGTGATATGTGTGCTCCATCTAGCTCCTGGAAGTATACAAGCTGCAGTGTTTTGCATCAGCCAGTACATAAAAAATTGCAGAAAGGTACTGTTGGTTGCATCAAGATTCTTTTTGTGTGATGTTTTACTTTATACGTTTATATACACTTGCACACTGGTAAAACACCCAGTAAAAAGAGCCCCAATACTATTGTCACTTACTTACTCACTTCATTTATACTTGTCTTTCTCCCAAATGGGGACCCAAAGCAGCTTACCTTGTTCTCCTCTCTTTCATTTTTTCCTCACCACAACCTTGTGAGGTAGGTTAGGGCTGAGAGGGTCTGACTCACCCCAAGGCACCCAGCAAGCTTCCAAGGCTGAGCAGGGATTCAAACCTGGATCTCCCAGAGCCTGGTCTGAAACTCTAACCACTGCACCATGGTGGCTATTGATGCCTACAACCCAAGATTACTTTTGCACAGTGTTTTATCAATGCATGCATGAACATCATAAAAGAGAGGAAAGCACATGAAGGCAATTAAGAAACTGAAAGCTCTGGCAAGCCACAAATACGCAACGTTCTGTACAATAACCAGACATAAATCAGGATTCCAAATGCATATGTTCTAGAAACAAGATCCAGTGATTTGGAAGCCCCAAATTTAAGAAGACATTCAGCTGATGAGAATTTCGGGAACAGCCTTTGTCAAGAGACTCCAAATCTAGGGACACCTACTCGTGAGCAGTAAATCGCCTTGGTTTCAATTTGTTTCCTGGTAAATAGCTGTGTTCAGGTTTACTCAGAAGGCTGGGATTTATTACCACATCACCATGCCAAGTATTGCAACCTTAAACACGCAGGGCTTGATCCAACTAATTTGAAGTGCTTTCAAGACTCATTGATTTCAATGGGAGAGTTAAGCTCCTGGTCCGATCTCTCCCATTAAAATCAATGGGCCTTTACTCTTCCACGGCACTGCACCCCTTAAAATGTAGCGCTCAACATTTATGGAACATAGTCCCTAAGAGGCTCTCTCTGCCAACACAGTAAAGAGTCCAGTAGCACTTTTAAGACTAACCAACTTTACTGTAGCATAAGCTTTCAAGAACCACAATTCTCTTCGTCAGATGCATCTGACAAAGAGAGCTGTGGTTCTTGAAAGCTTATGCTACAGTAAAGTTGGTTAGTCTTAAAGGTGCTACTGGATTCTTTACTATTTTGCTACTACAAACTAACACGGCTAACTCCTCTGGATCTCTGCCAACACAGAATCCAGAATCCCAGCATGCCTAGTTCAAAGCCAGCTTTTCAAGTGGGCCTCTCTGCTGGCTCTTGAGTCTGCAGCAACTGGCATGGGACTGATCCGGTTTACCTCCCAACGATGCGAAGTTTCATCCCCTGATTTCTGCACATCAAATTGCTGTTCAAGGTATTGAAGGGGCTGGCTGGGTCAGGGTTTCCCCCTTCTTAATAAAACTAAAATCTAGTGGCACTAACAATACTTCTTTCAAGAAAAGCTTTTGTGAGTGATAGCCCACTTCGTCAGATAATATGTGATAGAAAATCATACTGGGGAATTTTATGGGGCAGGCTGGGGGAGGGGAGGAGTCAAGTCTTGGTGTGAACTGCACCATGAACCTTCCCAGTGTAAATCTCAAGGTAAAGGGGAAAGGGAGGAGTTGACGTAAGAAGAGCGGGCATGAGCCCTATCATAAATCAATAGACGAAGCAGTTGCGCATACATGCTCTGACCTGGATGGTCAAGTTGAATCTTGTTGGAAAGCTAAGTGAGGTTGGTCCTGATTAATACTTAGACAGGAGACCATCAAGCAAGTCCAGTGCCACTATGCAGAGGCAGCCAATGGGGCAATGCATATCTCTTGCCTTGAAAACCCTGTGGGGTTGCTATACGTTGGCTATGACTTGAAGGCACTTTCCACCAGCATCATACTGGATGGGTGAGGTAGGCCAGGGGTTCAAACAGATTAACAAATAGTTTACGTGAACATTATTTGTGTTATGTGCCATCAAGTCACCTCTGACCTATCGCGATCCTATGAAGGAAAGACCTCCAAAACGCCCTATCATTATCACACTTGCTCAGATCCTGCAAACTGGAGGACATGGCTTCTTTTATTGAGTCAAGCCATCTTGTTTTAGGTCTTCCTCTTGTCCTACTGCCTTCCACTTTTCCTAGCATTATTGACTTTTCCAGAGAATCGTCTTCTCATGATGTGACCAAAGTACGATAGCCTCAGTTTTATCATTTTAGCTTCAGGCTTGATTTGATCTAGTACCCAGTTATTTGCCTTTTTGGCCATCCATGGTATCCGCAAAACTCTCCTCCAGCACCACATTTCAAATGAATCAATTTTCTTCCTGTCCAACTTTCACATCCATCCATAGTAATGGGGAATACCATAGTTTGGATTATCTTGATCTTGGTTCCCAGAGAGACATCTTTATCTTTAAGGATCTTTTCTAGCTCCCTCACAGCTGCTCTTCCAAGTCTCAATCTTCTTCTGATTTCTTCATTGCAGTCTCCTTTTTGGTCGATGATTGAGCCAAGGAATAGAAAATCTGAATGATTGAGCCAAGGAAAAATGAACATTATAGCCTGAAAAACAGGCATTAATATTTTCAAAAAGTGGATGCTGTAGAGCAATTAGACTTTTTAAAAAATTCTACTGATTTCCTGGACAATGACTCAGAGCTAAGCTACAAGAGATGAATTACATGAGGAGGAACACATGAAGGGAGTTGCAATGTTAGCAGGGAAGCTGAGTTTTAAAAGAGATCAGAAGGCTTTGTCAATTTCTCTTTGGTACAGATTGCTGCTCAGAGGGTTTGTTTATGTCCTCTTTGCCTCTTAGAAGGGGAGGTGAAACTGACAGAGCCTTTGGGAGGTGAAGAGGAAAGTAACAAACCCACTGAGCAGGGATCTCCCTGGCTCTGTAGAGAGGGGAAATTGACAAAGCCTTCCAATCTCTTTTAAAATTCAGCTTCTTGGCTAGCATTGGGACTCCCTTCATGTCCCCCTCCTCATGTAATTCATCTCTTGTAGCTTGGTTCTGAGTTGTAGCATTCTGTACCTTCTGGAATCTCCATGTTGACTTTGAAGGGAGACCTATATAGAGTGCATTGCAGTAGACACATCTCTGTCTATTGCATGAATCTAGGTGACCAGATCAGCCATGCCAAGGTAGCATAGCCATCTTCTGATCTAGACTAAGTTGGTAGAAGGCATATTTTGAAACTGCATTAACTTGCTTCTCTAGCAGCTATGCCGGATCCAATACAACTGCTTGGCTCTTAACCGAGTCTGAATGGGTCCACTGAACCTCATCAAAGTGGGGTGCACAATATCCTTCAAGACATCTGCCTTCCCAACCAGTATCACTTCTGTCTTGTCTGGGATCAGTTTCAATGTCTTTGCTTTCAGCCATTTGACCACAGCAACTCAAGAAGACCTCTATTGCATCATAAGAGATTTGGACAGAGAGCTACAGAGCTGGATATCATTTGCATAATGATGGCAACCAATTCCATAGCTATGAATGATCTTTCCTAAAGGCTTTACATAGAGGTTGAGGAGAGGGAGGTAAGCTCGCACCCTGTGAAACCCCACAAGACAATTCCCACAGTGAAGATAGCTGGTCTCCAATGACAATTGTTTGAGCTCATTCTATAAATAATGATTTAAACCCATCTAAGGCATATTTCCCGATCCCAACTTCTGCATCCAAATGCCTCAAAAGGGTGGCATGATCTACTGTATCACAGACTGCAGATAGATCCAGGAAGAGCAAAGAAGAAGCATGGCCTTTGTTTTCATTCAAACACAGACCATTCATTAAAGCCACCAGAGCCATCCGTCCCATAGCATGGCCTGAAACCAGACTGAAAGGGGTCCAGAGCAAGAAGACCAGGAGTTGGTCTGCTACTGCTCTCTCAGTCATTTTGCTGAGGCAGATTAGAGACCAGGCAATAATTGGACACATCATTTTTTCTATGGATTTTTTAAAAGTAGTGGGTGGCCTCTTTGAGTGGCCAAGGGAAGGTGCCTTGAGTTAGTGACTGATTTATATGATATACATCGAGGGCTCATTTATGTGGTCCTTCCTTACATGATTTTAGCAGCCAAGATAGGGAAGTATCCAGTGCACAAGTACTGGCCTTCACAGATGCCAGAATCCCATCAATATCCATCACTGTAACTGGGTCAAAATGGTCCATAAGTGGACCTGATGGCATATTAAGCATTTCTTCTGCCTCACCTGTATTATAGCTAGCATCCAGATCAGAGTGTATTCATGCTGTTTTAGCAGTAAAAAAACTTTACAAAGGTGTCACAGATAATTGGAATCTTTCGGCAACTGATTGAAATATGAAAAGCTGGGACAGGTTTACTTTGTACAGAAATATGGGCTTGAACACTGCCTATGTGTTTCCCTTTATGTTATTGAAATCATAAGGACCAGCAACTGACTTTTTTTCAAATGCAAGTTAAACTCCCAGGCAAGCTAATTCATTAACTGGGTGCCATGGTAAGTCATGTTCAGATTTCTAAGTAGTCTAGAATCATAATGGTTGCTGCTTAGAAGTATGAACAAGGAAGACTTCTGCCTAAAACCTTGGCCGTTTCCAGACGGCCCCCCGCCTCGCGAAACGTCGCGCGTCGTCGCGCGTCGTTGCACAGAAAACGCGAAATATCGCGTTTTCTCGCGCGAGTTTTGCGCGACGTCGCGCAAAACTCGCGCGAGAAAACGTGATATTTCGCGTTTTCTGCGCAACGACGCGCGACGACGCGCGACGTTTCGCAAGGCGGGGGGCCGTCTGGAAACGGCCCTTGTCTCTGCCATGAAATTACTCAGTAGCCTTAGCTATGCCATTTAACATGATTCAAATGTACAGCATCCAGATAACTATACCCTTTTATGTGATCAAGTATTACAAAGATTAGAACAGGGCTGCCAAACAGAATGCCGGGGACTTAATCCAAGTCTTTTAGGGGTCCACACGGTGGCCTGCACTGCACTTTTCACTTAACCCAAAGCTGCTAATATTCTGATGACCATAGATTTATCAATGGCATTATGCAATCCATCGCCTGTGAGTTGAACAAATTGAGTTATGCTTCTGAGTCAATGTGTATAATATGGATCTTTGATATTCTGAAGATTTTTTAAAAGTTACATGCAATTAACTGGTCTTTACGAGAGCAGTAAGAAACACTCATATTTTCGCTTATGCAAATAATCACATTAGCCTTTTACCCAGAGTCCTCTTCTTCTAGTGACGTTTGTTAATTAGAGATGAAATAGGTTTAAATGGAAAAATAATTTGGGCATTTTCTTCACAATTAAAAAACCCTTTCCCCTCCCCGAGAGGCTTAGCTTGTGTGCAATAGAGAAAGTTATGTTGACTCCCCGCCCTGTCTTCATTTAACAAATGATCCTTGTAGGCAATTAAAACCATATTTGCCTTTATATAACAGTGATGTTGACAGTTCCTTTAAAAAAAAAAGCAAAGATGTCATCACACCTCCTCCTCCCACATCAGAGGCCAAAAATAAAAACGAAAAGACCAATGTAGCCAATGTATTATTAATACCCATAAATGGGAGCTGGCAAATTTAAAAGGCAAGTCATAATGCATTTTCCTGGAGCACTGAGCCTTTAAACAAGTTCCAGTTATTGAAAATGTGTAGTAAAAAATGGGTAAAATGAAATATCTTTTTAGGTGGGATAATAAAAATAGGTAGTATTAACATTGCCTACCTAGAAAGCATGCCTAGGAATGGCTTATCTGTTGTCCTTTATGGACTTGGCTGGGGAACTTGGCCAGAGGCCCAGAGAAATCACTTTACATGCAGTGGGTTGGGGAAGATGCAGAATGCAATTGAATGAAAATGGAGAATCACTGCAATGTCTTGAGTCTTGTAGCATTTGCCAGCAGTATGCTTTATGGCATCTTTACAGCAATTTTTGCAACACTCTGGGCCAGCAACAGGGAGTCCCAGTTTCCCCTGTGTTACAACTGTCCCTGTTTTCTTGTCATGGTCTTTATTTCAGAGGTGCCTTGTTGAATTATTGTTAGTTATTAGCACGGTCATCTTTCAGGGGCCAACTTTCTTTCCCAGTTTCTAGCAGTTAAATCACATAGTCAGAGGAGGGGGATGCATCTTGATCTTGGTGCACATACACACGAATGCATGAACACTAACACCCCCTGTCTTTTCACCCACCGAGTTTTCTCCTCCCATAATGAAGTACAAAACCCTGCTCGAAGCACGTGGTTGGTATCAAAAGATACATTTCTGGCTTAAAATAAATTTTAATTCTTTCGGATTAACTGTATGGATTTACTCTCCTTGCCCTATAGCACTTATGGTTCTTGGGAACTAAAGGAATAATCAAACAACAAATATGGGATATAGCAGGGCTTTTTTCTGGGAAAAGAGGTGGTGGAACTTAGTGGGTTGCCAGCACAGGGGGCAACCCTTGGCGGGAGGTGGTGCCCTTGGTACCACATGTGCGCGTGCAAAGTGCACGCATGCTCCCAGGGCTAATGACGTTGCTTTGGGTCAGCTGGAACAAGGGGGGAGTTTTTAAAAGTTTATGGCGCCCTTGGTGAAAATGTTCACATGGCTGGTGGCCCCGCCCCCTGATCTCCAGACAGAGGGGAGCTTAGATTGCCCTCCGTGCCGCTCCAGCGGCACGGAGAGCAATCTAAACTCCCCTCTGTCTGGAGATCAGGGGGCGGGGCCACCAGCCACGTGAACATTTTCAAGAGGTTCTGGAACCCAGCTGAAAAAATGCCCTGGGATATAGTAAATTAAGATGATAGAATACATGCTCAAGTCATTTAGCGTCAGGGAATTGTGGCAAAATTTTTGCCACGGAAAACTATCTTTATACCTTCTAAAATATTGACAAGTATTTACTTTGGCTTATTTCAATGTTTTACCATGAGCACTTCTGGGAGGGAAATATTGACGTATTCTCAATTCTCGATGTGTTTGCCCTTGCCAACTGGACGTGGTTGAAACAGCTGAACACGTGCTACTGTATTGTTTGTTCAATAAGGATGCTCACTCCTTATATATTACCCCAATTTTTATCCAATTACCTAGGTAGATCTGACAAATTTTATACTTTTCCATTTGGATCGTTTTAATGAAATCACTCTTCATGCGGCTAAATTTTGCATCTCGGCATGTTCAATAAGTAAGCAGTTGGCCAAATACTTCTAATAATCGTATCTGTATTACAGAAATTAGTTTATAGAGAAGCCATGAATTATTTATTGTATCTACATATTTTTCCTTATGTGTTTATGACTTGTTTGCTATGCTGTTGTCGGTTAATCTATGCTCATAACAAACTAAATTAAAAGCATCAAACCATTCTATTTCTCAAGTCTCTCTTCAACTCAAAGAACAAATCTTTGTGTTCCAGAGTACATGCAGGCCTCGCTCAAGTTTCTTTTCTCTTTTTTTTGGTGGCCTAGGCAAACTATGAATTTTGTGCGCAGACATACAAATGCCCAATTCAATACAGAGAAAAGTGAGAAGTTGCACATGACTTTTTTTACTTACTGGGCATTCAAAATGAACTATGTAAAAATGAAAATTGATAAGCTCTTGAAAAGCCCTCCATGTTCTAGCATGGCAGCTGTAGAGGACCAGAGTCAATAGATATGGAGATTCTAGAAGCCAGTTCATGTAGGTTTCCATTCAAGCCAGGAGAGTTTTCCCTTGCCTTTTTGACACCCCTCAAAATCTGGTGCTCTACACAATCACCTAGGTTTACTTAGTAGACAGGCCTGCCCTGAGCACACAAACACAACAAAGGCACTTCCGACAATATAGAAAGAAGTCCAGTAGCACCTTTAAGACTAACCAACTTTACTGTAGCATAAGCTTTTGAGAATCACAGTTCTCTTTGTCAGATGAGAACTGTGCCCTGTGGTGCAGCTTACCACTCTGCGCCACGGGGCTGATTACATCTCTGGAAATTTGGTGGTTACATTGCATCTGATGAAGAGAACTGTGATTCTCGAAAGCTTATGCTGCAGTAAAGTTGGTCAGTCTTAAAGGTGCTACTGGACTCTTTTCTATTTTGCTACTACAGACTAACACGGCTAACTCCTCTGGATCTACTTTCGACAATGTGGCAGGTGTGAAACTTCCAGTGATTGGCGATCTTTCCTGTGAACATAGAGGACTTCCAAGCTTGTCCTTGATTAAAGGTAAAGGTAGTCCCCTGTGCAAGCACTGAGTCATTACTGACCCATGGGGGTGGGGGTGGGGATGTGCATCATGCCATTTTCTTGGCAGACTTTCTGTTATGGAGCGGTTTGCCATTGCCTTCCCCAGTCATCTACACTTTACCCCCAGGAAACTGGGTAATTTTACTGACCTCAGAAGGATGGAAGGCTGAGTCAACCTTGAGCTGGCTACCTGAACCCGGCTTCCACCAGGATCGAACTCAGGTCGTGAGCAGAGCTTGGGCTGCAGTACTGCAGTTTACCACTCTGCACCACAGGGCTGACTACATCTCTGATTACATCTCTGGAAATTTGGCAGTTACATTTATCACCAGTTTGTTGGTTCCATATGTAACAGACAGGAGGAGAACAGGGGCTCAAATTTACAAGTAAGAAAAGTGGGTATTCTTATATATTCTAATATTAGAGGCATAGGGCAAATCTGAGAGGAAATGCGCCTAATTTGGGCCATTTAGGTCATAGCCAAGGCTATATTAGTTGTTCAAGCTCTTAGGTTCTGGCATTAGACTGACTGCTGCCAATGAAAACCATGTGCTGATATTATGTTAAGGGCTGAATGAATTAAACCCAGGTCTCCCTATTCCTCTGTTGTCCTGAATTTGTCTCGGCGTTGCTTTCCATTCTGCATTATTTTTGGTTTAACTGGGAGAATTTCATAACAGTGCAGTCCTAAACAGAATTACTCCAGTCTAAGCCCATTGACTTCGGTAGGCTTAGACTGGGGTAACTTTGCTTAAGATTGCACTGAAAAAAAGTACCAATACCATTAGAAACAGCCAGTGCAGTGGCATGGTTCGAGTGCTGGACTCAGGCCCAGGAAACATGGGTTCAAATCCCCGCTCGGCCATAAAACTTGTTAGCTGTCAATAGATGACCTCTCTCTCATCCTAACCCCACTCATAGGGTTGTAGAGAGGATAAAAATGAGGGGCAGGGAAGACTCATATTCATCATGTTGAGCTCCTTGGAAGAAGAGTGGAATAAAAATGTGACAGAGATTGGATCATGTGCTGTTTGGGGCAGCTTTCCATCCTTTCATTTGACTTCAATAATTCCCTCTCTATATGACGGATGAGAATATGCATATTGTAACGTCTCACTCATTGTTTATTTTTTTTATAAAAAAATATGCACATTGATAAAACAGCCAAAAAGCGTTCTTGCTGATTGCAGTGAGTTATCAGTTAGTTTGCTATTGATGCATACAGGGAAGGACTCCAAACTTAGGTAAAATGCCATGCAGAAAGAATCTTAATACAACATGTATATATATCACATCAGAATTTTCTCTTGGCAGTGTTTTATTAATGGACATGTACATATTTATAACATTAGGGGGGAAAGATGCATATGGACTGAAAGAACTAAAAAGAGGTTCATTTCTTTCTTTTTTTTGCAGCATTTTATGTCATTACACGTGTGCACTGAATGTAGAAAAGGGGATGAGGCAGCAAATGGCACGTGTACATGGCTCTGTATAAAAGTTTGGAAACAAAAGCAGATTACTCCTAGGCATCCAGTTACACTCTGGAAATATGGCCAAGTAATTTAGAATTGCAAAATTCCAGAGGCATTTTGGAGAGGAAAATGTCAGAAGCATCCTTAACTGTTTATTTATTTACTTCATTTATACCCTGCCTTCCCCCTGTAATGGGGACCTAAAGCAGCTCACGTTATTCTCCTTGTCTCCATTTTATTCCCACAACAACTCTTCGAGTTAGGTTAGTAGGCTGAGAGAGAGGGACTGGTCCAAAGTAGGGATCCCATTCCCTCAGGTAAGACTGGCTCTTACCTCCTCCTTCGCATTCATCCTCTGTCCCTACCTCCACTTACCTGGCTGGCAGGAGAGGAAGGAATAGGAACGGGCCTTCCAGATGTGTTCCCAGGGTGACGCGATGATGACACTGACATCATTGCGCTGCTCTGGGAGCACTCCTGCGCTTCACTGTGGGCTAATTTGGGCCCCAAATTGGCCAAATTGGGCCTGTTTGAAGTCCAAATTGGCCTGTTGTGAAGCGAGCATGCCCCCTATGGCTGCACAGTGACATTGCCAGAAGTGATGTCACTGCACAGCTGTGGGACCGCATGCACTACTTGCATGCAAATGGAGAATAAAGAATGGGAGGAGGAGGAAAGAGCCAGGTCTACCCCCCCTCCCTCTGGGAGGGTAAGGGGACCTGGCAACCCTAGCTCAAAGTCACCCAGAAAGCTTCCATGGCAAAGTAGGGGTTCAAACCTGGGTCTCCCAGATCCTATACTGACCACTACACCACTCTAACCACTATACTAGGCTGGTTCATTGTCAGAGTTCTGCTTTTCTCTAGCAATGTGAGTTCTTTTGCAGTGCTGGTCAGCTAGCACCAAGTGAATGGGTTGCAGGCAGAACTTGTAAGTCAGGTGCACTGCTGAAGATGTTGAGAATAACATCCTCATGCTAAACACCAGAACACTTCTCTAATGTTAAAACAGCAGGGATGAGAAATTAATAATTATTCCTAATACCAGTTAGAGCAGGCTATGCAGCTATATGATACTGTCGTATCTTTAAAGGAATAGCTTTGGCAAGGCAAGAAAGATAGATTTCAGGTTAAGGACATTATTATCTAGGAATACTGTAATAAAAATGTGAAAAGTATCACAAAGCATTAGCACCATTTCATTCACCCATTTAAACTGTGATTTGTCATGAAGACTTAAGTGCTTTCCCCTTTTAAAGCATAGGAAAATGTTAATCTAATAAGATTTTGTGCTCTCCATCTTATGTTGCAACTGTCCCTGTATACTCGGGAAGTCCTATTTATTAAATAACTGTCTAGGCTAAAACAATGTCTTAACCTTGGTGCCACAAACCCATGTCAAACTCAGGCCTGGGCTGAGCGTCCCCCTACCCCGAGGTAACACCTTCTCCTCTGTAGGCCTATGAAGCTGTGTACTGGGCTGGGCAGCCTTTGGGTAGCACATTTGATTTTAGGCTTCAGACGTTCTTCTTTGTCCCACCTTTATGACTATTACAATTGGTTACCCAGCCAAGTCTTTATAGGGGACAGATCAGGGGTTTGTGCTTCCCTTTATCAGAAACTTTTGGGTAGCACATTTGATTTTAGGCTTCAGACGTTCTTCTTTGTCCCACCCTTGTGACTATTACAATTGGTTACCCAGCCAAGTCTTTATAGGGGGCAGATCAGGGGTTTGTGCTTCCCTCTATCAGAAACTGGCACACGAGGCTTGGGGAGGTTCAAAAATGTAATTGAAGGTTTATTAACAGAAGTTGAACTCAAGAGGCAGGTAGGCAGGTGTTTGAACGAAATGACAGAAAGGTTTAGGCACAACACATTCGGTTACAGGCTGCTTTTAGAGGCACACACTGCTTCACAGATGTTACACTTGACAAGTAAAAGCACAGCACGACCTTCCCTCCTCTCTAGACTTAAGGGCGCTCCACAGAGACAGACCCTTCCCAGATCTTGGGCAGGTGTTATAGCTGTGAACTATAATCCTGTTCCTGGCACTGAAGGGGAGACTCCTTGCTGCCTCCTTCCTTGGCCCTCTATACTTCCCAGATCTATTTAGTCTTGGTAGGGATTAGTACTGTTTTCCCCCATTTTAGTCCTAGGACTAACAGTGCTTCACAAATCACAGAGGATTTTCTGGCTGACCCTCCCTGGTCCAAAGCCAGGCTCCTGCTCTCTTCTCACTCCGCAGTTTCTCTCTCACTCTCCCAACTGACAGCTTCCCCCAACATTCCATCCCCAACTGCCATTCCAGGCCAGCCACGAGGGGGGAGGAAACCTGTCAATCATAACCCTCTGACTAGGAATCTCAGCGTGTAAAGCTGAGTTCGTCACACTGGGCTTTTAGGGAGATGAGTTGCCAACTTCCAGGTTGGGCCTGGCGATCTCCTGGATGTACCGCTGATCTTCAAACTACATAGATCAGTTCTTCCCCTGGAGAAAATGACAACTTTGAAGGGTGGAATCTATGATATCACATCCTTGCTGAGATCCCTCCCCTCCCCAAACTCCACCCTTCCCAGGATCCCCCCCCCCAAATCTCCAGAACTTGCTCAACCCAGAGTTGGCAACTTTGGAGATGCTGAAGATGCCTTTTAAAATGTTTAGCATATGTGCTCTTAGAATTTCTGCTCCTATACCCAAGAGGGCTACAGTCCTGTTCACATGTTAGAGGGAACCTACATACATCCTGCATGGATGTGTGTTGATCTATTTGTAACAGTCAGGGACCAGTAACTGAGCCTTGTGTGCATTTTCAATCACAGATTCAGCTGTATATGCGTTGAATGTAACGTGAGAATTAATTCATGGATAAAGAAAAATCAAGTGTATATTGTACGCAGATTGTATGTGCGTTCACTGTAACTTGTGAACAAGGCTTACAGCTATTGTGGGGCTAGTGGATGCATTACTCCACCCGAAGAACTAAATTTGCATAGCAAGTGAACATATTTTATAATTTTTGTCCATAATTTCAATCTTTTGTTTGTTACTGTTGGTTTTGGTCATTTGCTTGTATTGTGTACTCATGATGTAAGGTTCCTGTATGCAAGTGATACAGTATTTATACATATAATGTACATATTCACATTATTTAGAATTCTGATTTATAGTGGCGCACTGAAAAATTTGTACATAGTATTGAAAAAAATCAATGCAAGGAAACAAATAATGGATAAAGAATGATGGGTTTGATTTGCTCACCAGGGAAGCAAAATCAAATCATGGATTTGGAGGCTGGAACAGCAGAAATTCAAAATGTCCCTTAGATTCACCCGATTAAGTTTTTTGTTTTAAAAACAGGACTTTTAGTTTGTGCGATGAACAAAATAGTGAAATTATGTGTAAAATTGGCCCAGTGATATTGCTAACAGTTGCGGCAAAAGCAAACCTCTCTTTCAGTGGTATTATTACCTCTGAAAACAAAGGATGTCTGCTTTATATGTCTCTGGAGATGCTATAAAATTATCACAAACTATTGCAAAGAGAGAGTCAGGTTTATGCAAGACTTGAGTACAGTAGATAAACTTATGCTGATAGCACAAGTTCTTTTAAATCAAAACAGACTTTGTGTTTCTTGGAGATACTTGATTTTTTTTTCAAGAGCCCATGGAGCTACCAGTCCGAAAATGGTGGCTCAGTGGGTGGAGCCAGTCCCAAAATGGTGACTTGATGATGGCTGACAGCTTGTATCAAAATCACAGTGTTTTAGAGCATGTTTCCTCTACTGTTTTCCGAAGTCAACCACCTTTCCCATTTCCCAAGTCAATCACCACCCCCATCCCAAATTGTAACTTGCCCTGCAGGTAAAATATGTGCAGTTACCTTAAGGTTGCCCCTGGAATAAGCAAATAGCAGCTTTAATATAGGGGAAAGGCAATAGCATGCTACTATTGTTTGTGCTGTGGTTTGTGCTGTAGTTGTGCTCAAAAGGGAAAGAGAAGTTGCTGTGGAAGCTTTAAACCTTTGAAATGAGGAAATAACACAGGAACTGGGCTTTTTTTCTGGGAAAAGAGGTGGTGGAACTCAGTGGGTTGCCAGCACAGAGGGCAAATCTTGGCGGGAGGTGGTGCCCCTGGTACCAAATGTGTGCGTGCATGTGTGCGCACAAAGTGCACACATGCTCCCAGGGTCAATGATGTCACTTTGGGTCAGCTGAAACAAGTGGGGAGTTTTGAAAAGTTTAAATTGCCCTCTTGAAAATGGTCACATGGCTGGGAAACAAACACCAAGCAATCTAAACTCCCCTCTGTCTAGAGATCAGGGGGCGGGGCCACCAGCCATGTGACCATTTTCAAGAGGTTCCGGAACTCCATTCCACCACACTCCAGCTGGAAAAAAGCCCTGCACGGGAAGATTACACAGTTACTCCCAGGTGCCCTCTCTCAAGTGTTAAAGCCCAGGTATCTGCTCAGTTTACTGAGTGTCTGAGGTCTTTGAAAAGGCAAGAGACATGGCTACAGCATCAGTGGAGGACGATTCAGGAGGCAGGAACACAACCAGAGATTTCATACATTACCAAAGCCCACACAGCAAAAACTGTTCCATGGAAAGGATGGGATGGCACAAGTACTAGCCAGTTAGTACTGTACACAAAAGGCTGCTCCTGAACAGTAGGACAACCAATTTATCTTATGCTCATTCCTCTACAGCAGGTTGTGCATTTGGCCAAAATGGGATGAGCGTGGTTCTGTAGTAGTTTAATCATTTTACTCATCTACATTTGAGCATATCCTTGTAAGATTCAGCTTGCTGCTGTGTTGTGGGAACATCAGGAAACAAAATGAGACATTCTTTGTTACACAACTGTGTGGGAAATCCAGATCATAAATTTAGATGTGTGCAATCATACTAGCTAAACATTTGGCTTGACCTTCAGCCTAATAACTTCACTGTGTCCTTGAGATGATGATGCAGCAACTAACTGCTGCCTGAAAGCAATGTATTTATTATCTGCTCCAAAGCTGCTGGGAATCTCTAATACATAAAAGGCTAAACATGTTGCCGATGACTCACTTTTTATCCTGGTGCAGGCGCACTGACAGGTCTGTGGAGTGCGCCTGTGCCAGGATAAAAAGTCGTTGTTGGCAGGCCTTTGAAGGCCTATGGAGCTGGCGGGGAGGCAGCTGCGAGGGCACTGCCCCTCCCCACTGGTTCCATGGCCCTCAGAGGCCTGACCAACTTTCTCCCTGCCCAGCTAATCCACGAGCAAGGGGGCGCGGTGGGGCCTGGCTGCCTGCTGCTCAGCTGGCCAGGGAGAAGGTGGGTGAACTGCTGCCTTCTCCCTGCCCAGCTGATCCACGGGCAAGGGGGACAGCAGAGTCCACTGGCAGCCCACTGCCACGTTGGGCAGCCCAGCCCGCTGCAGCGCAGCCAGCTGCTGAGTGGCCCGGCCCAGTAGCCCCCTGCAGTGTGGGTTGGCTGGCTGGCACCTGCTGCTAGATCCTGTTGTATTATGACACAACAGGCTCTGGCGCTAATTCTGCCATACCATTTAAGAATACCTTTATTGGCATAACAATGTGAACATGCACAGTCAGCAGGAAGACTGCCATAAAGCACTACTGCTGAAAAATGCTGTCCCCTGTAAAAAAAAATTAGGTAGCAGGGGTCATAACTGTTGGCAAGTCTGTAGACCTGCCCAGGTTTTTCCAACTCAGCAAACCTACTTCACAAAGAATGTGTTGCTGTCACTTTGTTTTCAAGTATTGTCTCTGAAGGCTGCAATTAACAAATAATGGTGGACTTCCTATTCCCAGCAGCTCTGTGGTATTCACAGTAGAGGGGGCTCTTTACTCTTTAAGCTGGTTGTATGCAAGGAAAAATCATACAGTAATAACACCAAATAACTTCAAGAAGGAAGACAGAATTAGCTTGTGTGATGCTAGACTGACATGCCCTGGGAAGCTGACATACTCTATATTTGATCCATCACTCAGCATAGTGCAAAGAACACATTAGTCATCAAATGATTCAAATTATCTTTATCATTTTTTAAAAGAATGAAGTAAACTAAAAAAATAAGTTACCATCTGCTTGTGGACAGTTTGAGCAGAAAGTGTGATAGGACTGATTAAATATTATTTGTTATGAATTATTTGCATAGCTGTAAGTAATAATATTATGATATTTCACCAAGGAGGCCTTGTTGGGTGACACCATTCATTTTCTCAACACTGTCTGTTGCCCAAATACAACAGTGAACAATGCCTACATGTAAATTAAGGGTCGCCAAACAAACGCCATTACAGGGTACCAGACATCCACGCAGATGCTCTAGGGAGAGGAAGTGGTTAAACCAATCAGAGCTGTATACAGCAGACATCGGCTGGAAAGCAGGAACTCAGAGCAGAACTACAAGTGACAAAAGGCACAGGTTGGACACTTGTCAGCTTCCCTCAAGTTTTGATGGGAAATGTAGGCATCCTAGTCTTGAAGCTTGGCTCTCTGACTGCTGTCCAACGGACTTTTCAACTGTCACTTGTCCAACATTCCACCAAGCTGCCTACATTTCCCATCAAAACTTGAGGGAAGCTGACAAGTGTCCAATCTGTGCCTTTTGTCACTTGTAGATCGTCTTCGTCCTTCTGTGCAGCCCCACATTGGGACTGCGCAGGCGCAGGCCAGCCGCGGAAAAGATTTTTCTAGCTCTAAGAGATGTGAGGGGGACGTTCGGATCCACCGCGCATGCGCGCCGGTGTTCCCGCCAATTTTGAATGCATATATATCCGAACGTCCCCGGCATTCCCTCAGTTCCTTTTTCGCCGCCGTCGAAAAGGTTCTTATTGTCTAGCGTTCGTTTCCAGCGTCTCTTCGGAGTTTTGGATCGTTTCTTCTGCTGGTCGGTATTTTCCCCTTGTCATCTGTCGGGAGATACCGTTCATTATGTCGCAGACATCTTTGTTTAAAAAGTGTCATAAATGCGGCACTAAGATGACCCATTCGGACGGCCATGAGCTCTGCCTCATCTGCCTGGGCGAGGGGCATGTTGTCGAGCGCTGCTCCATTTGTATGTCCTTCACTCCGAAGGCAAGGAGTGATCGGAAGGCCAGGCTCCGTGCCTTCTTGTGGGATGCCAACCTTCTCCCCCCCAAGCCATCGGGCTCTTCGGGAGATAGGCCGCGCTCCGCCGCTCCATCACCGGCGCCGTCTCGTAAGTCGCCAGAGCCGCTCCCCTCGGAACCGACGGGGCAACCCGTTCCGGAGGCCCGACCTGATTCCGGTTCCGGGGATCGTCCTTCGAGCCGGAAGGCCAAGAAGCGTTCCGCGCCCAAGCCGAAGTCCTCCTCCAAGCCTTCGGTTCCGGAGGCTGTTTCGGAGCCCCCGTCCAAGAAGGCCAAGGCGAAGTCGAGGGCCAAGGGCCGTGCATTGTCCCCAGCTCCGGCTGTGCTGCCTGGTTCTCCGGCCGAACCAGTCCTGATACCCGATGATGTGGTGAGTCTCCACACCCCGTCGCCTCCTTGCACGCCTCCTCCGTCGGTTCCCGAGGAATTTATGCCGTTTCCGCCTTTCCCGGAACCGTTCCAATCTTTTGAGCGCTCCCTGCCGTCCGCCCCGGCGCCTTCAGAGGCCTCCGTTCCACTGCCGTCTACCTCGTCGGTTCCGATGCCTCTTCGCTGGCCTGCCCCGGTGCCTGCTCCTCTGCCCCCTTGCCAGCCGGTCGCGGGGGTTGGGAACATGACCTCCTGGCAGGATTTTGTGGCGTGGTTCCAGCAGTCGCTGCCCTTCCTGCAACATCCGTCGGTTCCGATGGTCTCCGTTCCGGCTCAGCCAGTCGGGCTCCCAGCACCCGCTCCTCCACCTCCGGGCTTGCCTCTGTGACCGCCGGTTCCTGCAACTTATCCGTCGGCCCCGACCGCTCACCGGTCTTCGGTTCCGACGCAAACCTCGCCGGAGTTTTCGGATTCCGAGGATGATGAAGGTCTGGCGTCACCGTCGGAGTGCTCTTCAGACGCGGCCTCGGATCCTTCCCCGGATGACACCGTGGGTGGGCCCCGCTCATCGTCCCCGAATGACGATTACAGGCTATTCTCCGAACAAATGGTGCGGATGGCCGCCGCGCTGGAGATAGACGTCTCCTCCACGACCTCCAAGCCCAAGAGTAAGCTGCTGGAGGCGCTGTATTCCGGGTCCCCCGCGTCGGTGGCGTTTCCCCCTGTGGAGGATTTTGTTGATAACGCTCTCGCGCTCTGGCAGACGCCGGCGTCCCTGTCCGCGACGGCAAAGAAGGTGGAACGGTACTACCGTTTAAAGCAAGATGATTGCCCGTACCTCTTCAATCACCCGAAACCCTCGTCGATCGTGGCTGAGGAGGGTCAGGCTCGGTTCCGTTCCGGTTCCTCGTCGGCCCCGGCGGACCGAGAAGGCAGAAAGCTGGATGGCGTGGGCAGGAAACTCTACTCATCCGCGTCTCTGGGATTCCGTATTGCCAACTTCCAGGCTATAATGGGATCCTATAATCTATTCCTGTGGAAGAGGCTGTCCTCTTACCTCTCCGACCTCCCGGAGGATCGCCGCCACCTGGTTAAGGCCCTCCAAGCCGAGGCCGTGAAGCTGTCAAAACAGCAAATGACAGCTGGCAAGGACGCCGCCGACTCTGCAGCGCGAGCGATGGCAACTTCGGTGGTCCTGCGTCGGCACGCCTGGCTTCGGTCCACGGCCCTGCCTCCAGAGAAGAAGGCGAAGGTGGAGGACTTCCCGTTCGAGGGGCCCCAGCTCTTCTCGGAGAAGACGGATGAGTCCCTCTCCCTGATGAAGAAGAATCAGCAGACGGCCAAGTCCCTCGGGGTCGCCCCCTCAGCCCAGTCGTCGGGTCCGAGGTATCGCTATGGTCGGTTCCGATCCTACCAGACCCCTTACCAGCCTTACCAGCAGCGTCAAGGGCGCTTCTTCTCGGGCCAGTCCTACGGTCACCGATCCTACTCTGCCCAGCAGCGTCACCCTTCCAGGCGCTCCGGCCGGTCCAAGGGCAGGCAACAGCCCTCTTCACCCAAGCCTTCGACCTCGGCGCAGAAGCCCTCGGTCTTCTGACTGCGCCTGAACGCTCCCCCGTTGGCCTCCGAGGGTGCTTCCTCTGCTGCCCAGTTTCTGGACAGGCTTCGACCTTTTTTGCCCTGTTGGCAACGTGTTACTTCTGACGCTTGGGTCCTGTCCATTGTGGCCCATGGTTACAAGTTAATGTTTACGGATGCACCCCCTCTCTCTCTCCCTCCCCGTTGTTCTCCATGTTGTGATGTTGTGTTACACAATAATGTTATGGAGTTGGTTACCAAAGGTGCTGTCCGGGTGGTCAATGTCTCTACTTCCCCATGGGGATTTTATTCCAGATACTTCCTTGTGGATAAGAAGGGTGGAGGTTCCCGGCCTATCTTAGACCTTCGAGGCCTCAATGGTTATTTGAAGGCTGAGAAGTTTCGCATGCTGACCCTGGCGCGAGTCATGGAACTCCTGGAAGTGGGCGTCTGGCTGGCCATTCTAGACCTGAAGGATGCCTACTTCCACATTTCTATATTTGAGGGCCACAGGAAATACCTGCGGTTTGTGTATGGGAATTCTGTGTATGAATATACAGTGTTGCCCTTCGGGCTAGCCTCTGCACCCAGAGTGTTCACAAAGTGCATGGCCACCGTAGTGGCATACCTGCGGTCCCAGGGTTGCTTTATCTACCCGTACCTGGATGACTGGCTCCTGGTGGGACCCTCGCCTGACTCTCTCCAGGCCCATATTGCCCTCACTTTGTCTGTGCTGGCTAGGCTGGGCTTGGTGGTTAATGGGGATAAGTCTATCCTGACCCCAGGCATGGCCATTAGGTTTATTGGGGTCCATTTCAATTCCCTGCTGGGTAGAGCCTACCTGCCCCCAGACCGGTTGGCCAGGCTTTCCGCTTTGGCCCGGCATTTTATGCATTGCCGGTATCAGACTGCCCTTTTGGTTCAGACTCTGTTGGGCCTTATGGCCTCCACCACAGGGGTGGTTTTCTTTGCGCGCCTGCGTATGAGGCCTCTGCAAAACTGGTTTGTCCGGAGGTACAACCCCCTCACCATGGGTCAGCACCAGAGGTTTTCCATCCCCAGGGTGGTGCTGCGCTCTCTGGCCTGGTGGACTGTCCCTGGGAACCTGTCTGAAGGTTGTCCTTTCGGCCCCTTCCTAGCTGAGGTCACGGTTTATACCGATGCCTCCAACTTGGGATGGGGGGGGGCGCTGTGGACAGCTTTCGGCTCAGGGCATCTGGTCCCCATCTGAGGCATCCATGCATATCAACCTTCTTGAGCTTAGGGCGATCCGTTACTCCCTCGCTTCTTTTGCAGATGCCATTTGGAACAGGAGGGTTCAGGTCCTGTCGGACAATACCACGGCCTGCTACTACCTCAACAAGCAGGGAGGGACGGTCTCGCTCAAGCTCTGCAAGGAGGCAACGACTCTATGGAATTGGGCCATGGTCAACAACGTCCTTCCCAGAGCCGTGCACATTGCCGGGGATCTCAACACCTCGGTGGATGCGCTGAGCAGGGTGTTTTTGCCTCAGCACGAGTGGTCCCTAAACAGGGTTTACCTCGACCAGGTTTTCCGCACATGGGGCACGCCGTTGGTCGACCTCTTCGCCACTGCCCGCAACAAACAGGCCCCGCTGTTCTGCTCCCGAGCCGGCATTGGCCGCCACTCCCTAGGGGATGCCTTCCAAATACCTTGGTCCCCAGGGCTCTTTTATGCCTTCCCGCCCTTCCCGCTCCTGTACAAGGTTCTTTCCAGGGTCAGGGCCTTCCGAACCCACTGTATCCTCGTTGCCCCTCGGTGGCCTCGCCAGGATTGGTTCCCCCTTTTACTTTCCCTGTCCCAGGGGCGATGCCTCCCCCTGCCTCACGCCCCGGACCTCTTAACCAGGGACGGGGTGTGGCATCACGATGTGGCTGTACTGAATCTGACTGCCTGGCTTCGGGGCACCCGGGAGTGAGCCTCTCTTCTGGAGTGCTTGGGGTGATCTTGAATGCCCGGAAACCGTCCACCAGGTTGTCCTATCAGAGGAAGTGGTCACGTTTTTCCCGGTGGTTGGCCCTGAAGGGGGTTTCTCCCTTTAGTTGCCCGCTTCCTGTCATCCTGGACTACCTCCTGGAACTCTGCTCCCAGGGCCTTGCGTTTTCCAGTGTTAAGGTCCACATGGCTGCAATCTCTGCCTTCCATGAGCAGATTGATGGGAAGACAGTTTTTACTCACTGGCTTTCCAAGCAGTTCCTGAAGGGCCTGTTCAAGACCTTCCCTCCTAGGGCCCACCCCATTCCGCAATGGAGTCTCTCCCTGGTTCTCTCCCGGCTGATGCTCCAGCCCTTTGAGCCTCTATCTTCTTGTCCCCTACCTTTGCTCACTCAGAAGGTGGCTTTCCTGGTAGCAATCACGTCCTCTAGGCGTGTTGGGGAGCTGTCTGCCCTGCGGTGTGACCCTCCCTTCCTGCTGTTTTTCCCTGGTACTGTCATGCTCCACACTAGCATGGAGTTTCTGCCCAAGGTAGTCTCAAGGTTTCACCTACAGCAAAAGGTGTTCCTCCCTTCCTTTTTTCCAACACCTTCATCCCCAGGGGAACGAGCACTACACACATTGGATGTAAAGCGTGCTTTATTGTTTTATTTGCACCGCACCAAATGTTTCAGGAAGTCTCCTGCCCTGTTTGTGTGTTACTCTGGCCCTCGCAAGGGCTCACCTGCTTCTGCCCAGTCCATCTCTCGCTGGATTGTGTCTACGATTAAACTTTGCTATCAGCATGCTGGAGTCCAGTGTCCCTTGTTGGTTACCGCTCATTCCACTCGAGCGCAAGCTGCTTCTGCTGCCTTCCTGCGAGGAGTGCCGCTCCGGGACGTCTGCCAAGCTGCGACATGGTCCACTGCAGACACTTTCATCAAGCACTATTCTGTGGATGTGCATGCACGACGTGACTCGGCTGTGGGCACAGCTGTCCTGCAGTCCTTGTTCAAGTAGACACTCACACCCGCCCCCATTGGTGAGATGCTAGTTACTCTCCCAATGTGGGGCTGCACAGAAGGACGAAGACGATAAACAGGGTTTCTCACCTGTAACTGTTGATCGTCGAGTCTCTTCTGTGCAGACACACATTCCCTCCCGCCTGCCCCGCTGTGAGTGCTTGGTTTCTTCCATTGTTTCTCCGGCGGCTCAGGTGAACTGAGGGAATGCCGGGGACGTTCGGATATATATGCATTCAAAATTGGCGGGAACACCGGCGCGCATGCGCGGTGGATCCGAACGTCCCCCTCACATCTCTTAGAGCTAGAAAAATCTTTTCCGCGGCTGGCCTGCGCCTGCGCAGTCCCAATGTGTGTCTGCACAGAAGAGACTCGACGATCAACAGTTACAGGTGAGAAACCCTGTTTTTCCACTCTCAGTCTTGTAGGGAAGATGTTGCATTTACCCAAAATCTGGTTTCTGAAATTCTCCTAGAAATTTCTCCCTGGATTTCAAATTTTTTTATTACTTGGCTTTGATTTTGAAACGGGATTCACTACTTTAAGAAATTGCCATTATTCTAATTTTTAAATCTGATTTCCACAGAGCACAGACATTTGCCCTTAGCTACATATTTAAGTTCCTAATTAATATGAATTCCTCCCTTCTATGAAAGAGCACGGCACAACAGCAGACTTGATATGATTGAATCATTTGTTGTATCTAGACTCTTTGTGTGTGGTTGTTCTGACAGAGTTCAGGAATGTACTTTTATGTATGTATGTGCGTGCGTGCGTGCGTGCGTGTGTGTGTATGTCATTTCTAGTCCGCCTTTCTCACTGAGACTCAAGGCGGATTACACAGTGTGAGATTAGTACAGTCAGTATCAGGAACATTTCCATAAACAATGCCACAAAGACATAGCATTAGTAAAAATCCACTACAACATAGTGGTGAGGTCTATGGATCCAGACTCATTAGTGGATCATCTGAGATCCCCTCCCTACAATACACCCCTCCTATCTGAGTAAAAAGCCTTTTTGAATAATTCCATTTTGCATCGTTTGCGGAAAGCTAGTTGAGTGGGGGCTCTCCTGACCTTCTTAAGGCAGGCCATTCCATAGGGTAGGGGCCCCCACAGAGAAAGCCTGTGAAGCATAAAACTTAATAGAAAAACAATCTATAATTCAACAGGATATTCAAATAAATCAAGATTGTTTTTTTGCATTGTTTTAGTATTGCTCATTTGTGCATCCCACTGTGCCAAGGGGGGTGGGGGAGGTGAGTCTCACAAGTTAATAATGCATTCTGAAAGTTAGTAAAGCAGACTGAAGGCAGCCATTCTGAAGAACTTTGAGAGAGGCAAGTTAGACTACAATCTAATCCAATCCAATCCAATCCAATCCAATCCAATCCAATCCAATCCAATCCAATCCAATCCAATCCAATCCAATATACTTTATTGCTTCAGCACAGTCATAGCAAATAACAAAAAAGTACAATACTATTAATACGAATTACTACATCCTAAAATTTAAACCAAAGTTAACAAATCTCCATCTAGAACTCTAAATCCATAAAACCCATACATCATATAATATAGTGTAATAAGTCCTACTAAGAGGAACTTATTGTTACCTTTAGAATAAAACTTACTTCAATAGTCTTAACTGTATTTTGTTTTCCAATGTTACAAACTTTGCCACTTGCATTGTAATCCATTTATCCTTATCTACCGGCAGCACTGCTAATTTGTCTTGCTCTGACCTCCCTGGCACCCGTTGCAGAATATTTCTAAGATACTTCTCCCGAATAGTTGCAAATCTTGGGCATCGAAACATAACATGGGGCATATCTTCAATGGATTTATGATCACAGGGGCACATGCAATCAACAAGTGGGGTCTTGTTATAACAGCCTTTCAGTACTGCCAAATGAAGTATATTCATCCTAGCTCTGGTAAACGACGTCCTATATTCTGTGACTGTTAGGTCATCAAAATAAGCTGGCTGGGCTATAGGATGAGATACAAGGTTTTTATATAAAGTTGCTGAACTCGTAATACCAAGCTCCCCCTGGTCTTATTGTGCTCTTATGTCCAGTAATCTTTGTTTAATTAGACATATAGCAGCAATATAGTCATCGCTCCTTAAATAATCTTCAGATAGTCCTAATTTAGAGACTAAAATCAAATTTGCATTATTTATCAAAGATGTTATATTTGGTTAGGTATTTCTTGTTTGCCAAGATATACTATGACCAAAATTAGCTCCATAGTTTAATGAGGTGTTTTCTTGATTCTCTTTCCCTCACATTCTAATCCAGAAATAGATCTTTGAGTTGATAGACAACAGTTTTCTGGTAAAGTATCAGATTTTGCAGACACGATAACCTTGTCAATTCTTTCTCTGTGTTGTTGATGGTCCATAGTCTGTGTTTGAATTTTTCATGAAGAAAATGTTCTTATGCAGTCCTGAATTCAAGCACTCGCTTTATTTATCCATTAAACAGCAAACTCCGAGTAGCTTCTGTCCACTGGCAGCATGAATCTGGGTTCCTTCCATCTACTGTAAAGGTTTAAAGTTTACAGGGTTTTTTAATTCTCTGTGGTGATGCATGGTGACATCCTCATGTTCGAAAAATTCAACTTTAGAGGGTCCCCTTTTTAACAGCATTCTGGCAATAGGGGTGCTGCTGCTGCCCTTTTAAGCCTTGGCAATTAAGAATACACACTAAAGGCTAAACTACACGAGACAAATTACACGAGGATGCTCAAGTGAAGGGGGATGCAATGTTAGCTAGGAAGCATAGTTTGGATTTCACCTCTCTCTACAGAGCCGGCAAAGATCGCTTCTCAGGGGGTTTGTGAATAATTGACACTCTTCAGAGAGGCAAAGAGGAAATTAACAAACCCTCTGAGGTGCGATCTTTCTCGGCTCTGTAGAGAGAGGCAAAATTCAAATTACACTTCCCGACTAACGTCGTGTTCCCCTTCACTCGGGCGACCTCATGTAATTTGTCTCTTGTAGCTTAGCTCTGAGAGCAGCAGAATTGTGCCCACTAACCTGCTCCTACTCATGTCTTATAGGACTTGTGAACATGAGACTGCATGAGTCATGTCCAAATAGTTCCTTACCCATTCCTTTTTGTTTTCATATGTTGTCATTTCGAGCCTTCTGCTTGGCCCATGTTTGTCACTAGCATTCCCGATTCATTTCTTTTATGCCATTTTAATACCATTTTTACATCTTTATACATCTGGAGACCTCCCAAGAATTACAACTTATCTCTAGCCTACAGAGGTCAGTAGTCCTCTCCCCAAACTCTGCCCTCCCTAGGTCCCCCCCCATCTCCAGGAATTTCCCAATCCAGAGTTGGCAACTTTCTGTTACAACGTTGATGACAACAGCTTGGATCCAGGATTTACAGGATTTTTGTAAACAGAAGGGGGAGATTTTACTGACCCCCCTATAGCAGACCTCCAACTCCCTTCTCATGCAGTTCCTAGGCATCCACTGTTCCCCTAGAGCAGATATTGGGAGTCCTTTTGTACTGCACATGGAGGTGGAGGTTGAGAAGTCCTGCTTCACTGATGGAAATCCCCTCTATTTGTGGAAATCACAACTGGATGTTAGCCATTAATTCTGTTGAATTTCATTAGTATGTGTGGTGGAACTGCCCCAAGTGACTGGCAAGTGACTGTCCTGAATCTTCCCAGCAATGCCGCACTCTCCTGGCTCACCCAACCCTCAGAGGGATTTTTCTCTCTCCTTTCTCCTGCATGCTGCCACCATTTTAGGAATTACATGCTGAGACTCCCAGCTTCTCTTCACACGTTGCTGTTCTAAAGATCTGCCTAGTGCCTGTATCTCCCACTACCCAGTGACTAGTTACCAGTGGGATGGTTTACTGTACTTGTAACAACTGACCACCTCCCATCCCTAGCACCCATTTTAAATAGCCTGTTGGGATGGTGGGAGTCACTGTGGTACATAAAGAACAACTACCAGCATTTAAAATAGTAAAGCATTTATTAAAAGTCCACACCCATACTTTCTGCACAGCAACGGACTGAGCAAGGAATACAAAATAAAGGTGCAAAGCAAACACAAAATTCACTTTCTCCTCATTTTATACATGCCCTACTTGATCTTAATTTAAGGCAGACTCTTAAGCTTAGAAGTTACAGTTTCCTAAAAACTTCTCATCCCCTTGCAGTCTTTGTCCAGGCAGCCAGTCCTTTGCCTGCTTCATGTGGCAATGACTCAACCATCAAAAAGAAGCCCTGCTGTGAGAGCTTCTTCCTCCAGATGGAGTCAGCCAAAATGAACTTGTAAAAATGAACCCCTCTCCCTCCATGCTAAGGGACTTTATATCTTCACTTTCCCCACCCCCTTGTGGGCTAAAGAATCTTTTCTTGAAATCTCCAGGAGGATATAGTCTACCCCCTTGCACTTCCAAGTCTCTCTGTCCCTAGATTCCACCTAAGGCATAAGCTGAACATTTCATCGTCGCCAGTCAGGTCATCCATTAGCATTTCCATAGCTTTGATGGTTGAGATACTTGGATGTCAGAAACTGGGATTTGGACAATGTGATCATGAAATGCAAGAACATTCGGGATGCCAGCTCTGGGTTGGGCAATGCCTGAAATTTTGGGGACGGAAAGGACTTCAGCAAAGTTTCCACTTCTTCCAAGGAATTTGATCTCGATACTCTAGGGATCCCCTGCTAGGTACTCTAGAGATTCCCTGCTAGGGATTGGGAGTGGGGTTTCCCCCACTTTCACCTTCAACCCCCCCTCCACAACTCACCTGGCTGGCAGGGGAGAAAGGTGTGGGAATGGGCCTCCCAGGCGCACTCTTGGGGTGGTGCGACGTCACTCCCAGGAGTGATGTTATTGTACCACCTGAGAGCATGCATGCATTTTGCAGTGGGCTGATTTGGGCCCCAAATGGGCCAACTAAGGCTCGTTTGAGGCCCATATTCGCCCGTTGTGAAGTGCATGCATGTTTCTGCACCTGCGTGATGACATCACCCAGAAATACCATCTCCGGAAGTGATATCATTACACAAATGTGGGGGCAGTACATGCAAAGTGCGTGCAAGTGAATCATGCTGGACTGCAAGCAAGGTAAGTTCCAGGTCCCCAGCCTCCCACTGGGGCAGTAAGGGGACCTGGCAACGCTAGGGTGCTTCTGCAATCAGTTGTAATACTAGGAGATCTCCAGGCCTTACCAGGAGACTGGCAACCCTATGTAAATCCCTAGCCTTCACATGTACAAGTGTACACAGGAAAGCTTGCTCTATGTGACCAGGAACACTGGCAAATGACCTCAGAGGGCACTATTCGTCCCATTGGTGGGGGTGGGGGTGTATGCATATGCTCTGGAGTGTGACTGACAGTCCTTGTTGCAGTCACCTGTTAAATGTGATGCCTCGTTTGTGCCTCAGTGGATGTGTGTGAGGTTTTGTCTTATCGCAATGTGCTCTGTGGCAGAATGTTTCATGCTAGCATTATGGCTTCCAAAGCCACTTCACAGCAGTTTTGCAGCATCTTAATTCAGCAGTGTATGCGCTGTATTGAACTTGTTGCTTTCCTGGGAAGGGCACAGGAGGTGCAAAACCCAAAAGACAATGAAACAAGCTCAGTCTTGTTATTTGTATCGATCTCAGTTTTGCTTCACTTCATCCAGATATATAAATATATAGTCCCTAAAGAACAGAAGTGTCTCATGTTATGTCACTAAAGTCCATGTTCTGTATCCCTTTTCAGACTTTCATATTCCATGTACTAGCAACACAAGGGGATCATGTCTCTATTTTTTAACCTCCCTACCTTAATAATAATAACAACATTCAATTTATACACCGCCCTTCAGGACAACTTAATGCCCACTCAGAGCGGTTTACAAAGCATGTTATTATTATCCCCACAACCAGGGCCGATTTCAGATGGCTAACGTTCACGCGGAACATCGCGCCTCGTTGCGGGGAAAATGCGAAATATCGCGTTTCCTCGTGCGAGTTTTGCGCGTCGTCGTGCGACGTTGTGCAAAACTCGCGCGAGGAAACGCGGTATTTCGCATTTTCCCCGCAACAAGGCACGACGTTCCGCATGAACGTTAGCCATCTGGAATCGGCCCAGGGCTTTTTTTCAGCAGGAATGTGGTAAAACGGAGTTCTGGCACCTCTTATAAATGGACACATGGCTGGTAGCCCTGCCCCCTGATCTCCAGAAAGAGGGGAGTTTAGATTGCCCTCCGCACCACTTGGTGGTGGGGAGGGCAGTCTAAACACCCCTCTGTCTGGAGATCAGGGGGCGGGACCACTGGCTATGTGACCATTTTCACTTAGGGCAATTTAAACTTTAAAAAATTCCCCTCTTGTTCCAGCTGACCCAAAGTGACATCATTGTCTTGAGTTCCACCACTGAGTTCCACCACCTCTTTTCCCAGAAAAAAAGACCTGCCTACAACAAACACCCTGTGAGGTGGGTGGGGCTGAAAGAGCTCCAAAGAGCTGTGACTAGCCCAAGGTCACCCAGCTGGCTTCAAGCAGAAGAGTGGGGGATCAAACCTGGCTCTCCAGATTAGAGTCCTGCAGCTCTTAACTACTACACCAAACTGGCTCCCTTCCTGATACCTGAATAGCTGCTGCCATTCGGAGTAAACAGTACCAATAAGCCAATCCAATATCAGGCTGCCTTGAGTCACAGTATAAAGGGGGTCTACAAATAAAGTAAGTAGGTAAATATTTTTTCTCATGCTAGATTTATATTACTGTTTTTTAATGTTTCATTTTTTAAAAATTTTGTAAGCCATCTGTGGCGAGCTCCTGAAGAAGCAGCGTAAAAATATTATAAATAAATAAGTAAATAAATAGGGACACGTCGAGTCATGGTAGAGACATGCAAGCATTGGCAAGAACAGGGTCAAGTGGGAACAAGCTGACAACTTCTGGAATGACCGACTGCAATCCAGGCAGTTTCATCTGTTCCCATAAAGCAAGAAACTGTGAGCGATCACCTTTTCCTTTCAGCTCTTTTTCTTTCATGCCTTGAAAGTGTTTTGCAGAACAACCTCTTTTTAAAATGTATCAGCTCGGAGAAGGTAATTGTCCAGGGTTGACAACAATACTGTACATATATTTGGATATTTATTCACGAGATCAAATTGATAAAACAGGTTCCTTCGTGCTTCCTGATTTATCTGCTGTTCGGGGATCCGTGGTGTATGCACTGCCTGGCTATAACTGTCTCGGATGATACAGGGATAAGATGAATACCCTCTACCGATTTCAGGTACAAGTAGGAAAGTGTAATCATAACTCACTTCAGAACCGAGTGATACATATTTATATTTTGCCTATCACTGCCTAGCAAGCCTTTTGCCTCTTTATTTTTTCATTCGTAGACCCTGGGTGCCCATCAATCATGTTTTCCATTTGTTAATACTGTTGTCAGTCAGAGGAAATTTATTGTGGTGTGACTTACGAGTCCAGCCAATCGAGCTCGGCTTCAACTCTCCATCCTGTCTGCTCTGCTACATAGCGGGCAGGCAGTCTGTGGGGCGATTCTTTCCTTGTGCCACATCAGTGAGATACCAAGGAGGGCATAACTGACCAGCTGGACACGAGCTTCTGCCCAGCAGGCTATTGCAGCAGAGAGAAGGCCACTTTTCAGTGTCTCTGTCCTGAGCCACATTTATCTGCCTACGCCAAAAGGGATGCCCGAGATCGTACCCCGCATTCTGCTGGGACAAGCCATAACTCTGATGAATTAAACAGTGACCAGCATCCTTCCTGCTTTCCGGCAATGCCTACCTTTAAAACAGAAAAAGGATAAAATGTCCAGTATTAAGTTTTGCACAAGTTAATGCGCTCTCTTATGCATTCTTAGAACAACCCTGTAGATTTGCCATTCCTCTTTTGTGGTCAGGAAACAGACGCCAAGAGTAGGTGACTTTCCCCCACAGTGAACCTGTGTGAATCTGCATTTCTCAGTCCCAGTGCAATGCTGATCTCTGAATCTTTGGGTCTGTGAAAAGTCCATGTGTGTGCCCACACATGCACACACACACAAAGTATCCTTTGGCTTGTGGAGTGCTGGTGTTCAACCACTAAAGACAAATGCCAGTGTTGACAGATCTGAAAATATATTGTCGAAGGCTTTCATGGCCGGAGAACGATGGTTGTTGTGGATTTTCCAGGCTGTATCTCAGAGTTTGACACTGAGAGATCCCTGTCTTTCAGTGCTACACCTCTGAAGATGCCAGCCACAGCTGCTGGCAAAACGTCAGGAACTACAATGCCAAGACCACGGCAATACAGCCCGGAAAATCCACAATAACCATAGATCTGAAAATACTTTTGAGAGTCTTTGCTGCTGTATGCTCTCATTTCTTTGATGCTACGGTTGTTGCTTGACTGCTTTTACAGGTGTTTTTTCTTGAAGTCTTACAAACTCTGCAAAACTTTATTCATGAGATTTCAGGGGGCTATGGTCTGATGCCACATTTTCCCCACTTTTCCAATGGCTTTCAGTTCTCTGACAAAGCATGTCCCCTCTCCCCCTCCAGTCTTCCTTATTTTCCTTCAGTTGTGTCTCTCTTCCTGGACCAACCAGCCTTCCTCCCCTTGCAGGACCTAAGGGAGGTGACCCTCTTTGGTCAAAATGTCAATAGCTACCGAGACACCTCTGAGATCCAGTTCCTATCAGCAGCGCCAGCCCCCCAAGCTGCAGCTTCAGCACTGTCTACAAAACCAAACAGGGTGGCTTGCGCTTCGCAGGCCTTTTGTACTGGGTGTCCCTGGTCGACTCTGAAATGCGGATCTGCTTCACTTCCCTGCACCCCAAAGATTTCCCAGATGAGATGGATTTCTCCCAGGGCCAGCAGTTCTGGCCTTGACTAATGGGGTTTCCTCCAAGAGAATAGTGGTTGCCAGGTGAACAGCATCTCTTTTCCTGGCAGGTCTTTCAGTTCATGCGGGAAAGGCACAACCTTTGCAGGCAGCTCCATGGTCCTGCCCAAAGTGGCAGTACTTGTGCCCTGGAGGCCATGAGGAGAGGGTAAGCAAGAGACGGAGCTTGGCTGGCTGCTTGGAGGCCATGCAATCTGGCCTGCCTAGTATTTATCGAGGGAGGGTGTAAACAAAATGGTTTTCAATTTATAAGAAGGTAGAGGTATTCCACATCTTGTTGTGGCTACTTTCCCCCCCATTAAAATATGTAGTAGCCAAGCATGTAGAGCCTGTATGATGTAATGTACAGTCTTCAAGGAGTGGCTGGATGAATACTTGTGGAGATGCTCTAGGCTGTTCCTGGATTGGGCAGGGGGAAGGGTTGGACTAGATGGCCTGTAAGACACCTTCCAAGTCTAGGATACTATGATCTGAGTTCAAATCCTTGCTGGGTGACCTTGCCCCATTCTCACTCTTTCAGCCTATCCTACCTGACAGGGCTATTGTGAAGATTGAATGGGGGGAAACCTGTGAGCTCCTTGGAGGAAGGGAGGGTTAAAAATGTACTAGAAGGTATTTAAGCACCCATGCTTCTGCGGACACCCATGCTTCAGCATCTGCGTTGCATACTCGGCCTTTGCCTTCCTGATACACCCAAGAGGCTTACATGGAGCTGGTGTACCACATCTGGGCCTCCCTGCCAGGTAGGCACCTCCTCTGCTCCCCCTTTGATAGACTTGACCCCCAGGGCTGAGGCTGAAACATGCAAAGGCTTTTCACAAAAAGAAGAATGTCAAAGATAAAAGACTTTTGGCCTCTCTGCTTTGTGCCTGTTGGAAAGGGGTCCTGGTAGGGGTTTCTGGGAACAGGCTTCTGAGCAGAATTGCATTGGTTATTTTGTTGATTTTTTATAATTCTTAGCTCCATACACTATGAACAAGTTGCTCTCTTGCATGTCTGTCTGAGATCAACCTGTGGATTTTGCGGCTGGCTGGAGAGATAGCAAGAGAACAGAATCCTGTGGCCAAGTCTGCACATGGAGATCCTTTTCAGTCCCGTACTGGATTCTGAGACATCCACCACTTTCTTCCTGTGGCCTAGAAGCTTAGATTTTGGAGAGTATATTGAGCCAGGGCCATTCTCTGTTGGAGAACTTCGCCACAGGAAAACCTTTAATTGAAGCTGCAACAGGGGACACTGAACTCGAGCCCTTTTGCATGCATAGCAGAACCTCTGCCTCTGAGCCACAGTTTCTCATGGGTGTGTGAGCCCAGAGTGTTTTTCATCATGGGCTTTTCATTTTGAAATTATGTGCCTCCTGCATTTCCATCCATGACAGAAATCACAGTGGCTAGCAGTAATGATAATAGCAGTTACAGTACTGATCAAATCATTAGCCACTTGGCCGTAATGCATAAGCCCTGATTTGGGGGGACGTTGGCTAAGGCCCCCCAGGACTTTACAGTTACATGGCATGTGCAACTGCTCTACATGGGTGACAGCATAGTTTTAGGGAGAGACAGTGCAAGCAGGAAATCTTGATGGGAGAAGTGCTCCTGCCTCACCACCAGCCTTGCATTTAAATTACAGCAAAAGAAATGCAAGGAAGGATTTGGGGATTGTTATTTTATTTTGATTTTTAACTGTAAATGTTTTTAATCTTGTAGCACATGCTGCCTTGAACCTCAAGGGAAGGTTTCTTACTGTGCTTTAATAAATTAATTTATGAAATTAATTAACGTATTTGTAATTATTTCAAGTGTGTGTGTGCATGTGTGTGTGTCTTTAAATGGTTGGTGAAGAATGGGGGTGAAAGAGAAGGATGAGTGAATGATATGATTGGCTGATGACTGAGAGTGTGGGTGGAGTGAACTGATGTATCAGTTACTGAGTGGAGAGAAAAGATTCAGTCTGAGCAAAGCAGGCAACTTGTGTGGACGCCTGAAAGTATTCTTGTTTAGTTCAGTTAGGCAAATCTGTGTGAAGCCTGAACTGTGTATGTTTGTAAAAGAACATTCAGTCAGGGCAAGAGAGGCAAACTGTGTGTGTGCCTGAGAGAAGATCTGAGTGACTGTGTCTATGAAAAGTAACTTTAAGAACAAATAACACTCTTTTGAAACCATCAAGCTTAAGAAATAATATGAGACCCTGGCAATTGAAAAAGGGAAAAATGAGTTATAGGGAAGGTAACAGAAGAAGGAACAGAAATAATGGACCACCAAGGTATAAAAAGAGCTTTTTATAAATATTATGCAAAATTATTCCAAAAGAAAATGACAGATTTAGACAAAATAGAAGCATATTTGGAAAGAGCAAAACTACCAAAGATTTCCAAGACAATGAGAGAGATTTTGAATGTTCCAGTAACAGAAGGAGAAATTTTAGATGCTATAGAATCAACTAAAATAGGGAAAGCACAGGGTCCGGATGGAATTTCAGCAAAATTTTATAAAGTAATGAAAAAAAACTTGGTGCAGCCTCTACAAAAGTTGATGAATGAAATTATTAAGAAGAAAAATCTCCCGAAGACCTGGAATGAAGCAAATATCTCACTGATTCCAAAAGAGTCACAAGATTTATTAAATGTTAAAAGTTACAGGCCGATATCTTTATTAAACAATGACTATAAAATTTTTGCAAGAATTATAGCGGAAAGGCTTAAGAAATTTTTAATGGAATTTGTAGGGGAGGAGCAGGCCGAATTTTTACTGAATAGACTAATTAGGGATAACCCGAGAGTGGTGTTGGATGCCATTGAATATTATGATAAACATCCAGAAAAAGAAGTAGGCCTTTTTTTGCTGATGCTGAGAAAGCCTTTGACAATTTGAATTGGGATTTTATGTTTTTGACGATGGAAAAGATGGAAATGGGACAAGATTTTATTAATGCAGTGAAAGCTATATATTTTGAACAAAACGCGTCATTAGTGGTAAATGGTGACCTGACAGAAAAATTTGAGGTAAGAAAAGGTACAAGACAAGGATGTCCGCTTTCACCGTTATTATTTGTCATAGTGTTGGAAATACTTTTGAGGCAAATAAGAGATGATGACAATATTAAGGGTATAAAACTCAAAGGGTTTTCTTATAAGTTCAGAGCGTTTGCAGACGATGTAATGTTTATAGTAGAAGGTCCAATCCAGACATTACCAACATTGTTAGATAAAGTTAAAGAGTTTGGAGATCTGGCAGGATTTACTATTAATAGATTAAAGTCGAAATTGCTCTGCAAAAATATGACAAAAAAGAAACAAGAACAATTAATGAATGTTTCAAAGTGTGAAGTAGTTCAAAAAACAAAATACCTGGGGATAGAAGTATCAGCTAAGAATATAGAACTATTTAAAAATAATTATGAAAAACTGTGGTCACAGATAGAGATCTGTTGAAATGGAACAAATTGAATCTGTCATTGTTGGGACGTATCTCAGTTGTTAAAAATGAATGTATTACCGAGAATGATGTTTCTGTTGCAAATGATTCCAATTGTTAAAGAAATGAAGCATTCTGACAAATGGCAAAGAAGAATTTCAGATTTTATCTGGGCTGGGAGGAAACCGAGAATTAAGATGAAGGTACTGTGTGACGCAAAAGAAAGGGGAGGCTTGCAACTACCAAATTTGAGACTGTATTATGAAGCAATTTGCTTGGTCTGGTTGAAAGAACGGGTTAAATTATCTAATTTAAAATTATTAGCTTTGGAAGAGTTCAATAACTTGTTTGGTTGGCATGCGTATCTATGGTATGAGAAATATAAAATGGACGGTATGTTTCAGCATCATTTTGTGAGAAGGAATATCTTCATGATTTGGCAAAAATATAAGAAATTTCTGGGTGAAAAAAGACCTATGTGGATTGTACTGGCGGAAGTGGTGAACCCAAATATGTATTATAAAGGGGAAGACTGGTTAACTTATAAGTAGTTATTGAGTGGGGAGAAAGATACCCTTCAGATAAAAAGTAAAGATGAGTTACCATTTGATTATGGCTGGTTACAATATAGGCAAATCAAGGATATATTTGAAACTGACAAAAGAAATGTAGGTTTCAGGACTTCCGGTTTGGGATTCATGGAGGTCTAACGCAGCTCCATTTGTGGAGCTGACCGGATTGCCGTTTTAACCGGCCGGAGGGGTGAAAATAACCCGCGGCCGACTGCTCTCAGGCGGGGAGCAGGCAAAGAACGCTCAAGACCCTAGGGTGAGTTAGATCTCGGACGAGGGGGGGCTCTACACAAGGAGTCTCCCCCCCGATCCTTGAGGTCCCACCTTGCGACGGGTCGGCTATAATCTCTGCGGCAATTTTGGGGCCAATTCGGCTGGCATAAGACCTACATACCCAAGCTTCGATCGGGGAGGGAAGTCGAGAGGAGAATTTAAGATCGAAACAGCGATTACAACCCGAGAAAGCTGGAGAGAAGGTAAAGATCGCTATCTCTTGAAACGGGACAGATTGACAAAAACAGAGAGGAAAGAAAGTAGACTTTTAAACTGCAACAGACTAGCGAAAAGGAGGTGAAGACTCAGCAGGAGTTGTATTTTAAAAGAGACTAAGTTTAAAGAAGTTATTACAAAAATCGGACTATTGTTTTGAATACCTGTGGTTTTGGAGCTGTGGGAAAAAGACACCATCGCGAGACCTGCTGTGGGAAGACGGGAGACAGGAAGTGCGTAACAACAATAGAGTGGCTGGAGGGAAGCGGCCCTTGCCAAAGGACAGGAAGTGGGGAATCGCCATCTTTGAAAGTGGAAGGGTCGTGGCTTCAGCGGAAGAGGAAGTAGGCCATCTTGGATTATAATAACATAGAGAAACCATAGAGAAAAGACGCCCGACATTTTGGATATAAAAAATTAATTTTGGCAAAGATTGGGACATTTAAAAAAAAGGAAAACGTTTAATTATACGCCACGGAGCTGAGGAAGAGAGCAGATTCGTGGGAGCGAGCTAAAGCAAGCCCCACGATGTCGAAAAAAGAGTGGCAATCGGCAATAGAAAACTTGGACAAAAAACTTATAGACATGATGAAAGAACTTAAGGACACGAAATTGGAGCTTATTAAAGAGGTCAAGGAAGTTACACAGACAGTAAAGTCGGAGCTGTCAGAAGTGAAAAAAGGTGTGGAAACGATTAGCAGTGAATTACAAGGAACGCAGCAGAGAGTTAAAACAGTAGAAGACGCGATGGAGAATTTAATAGACACGCAACAAACAGAGATGAGGCTGGTGAAGGGGAGGATGTCAGTTGCAGAAACTAAACACATGGAGAAGCAGCTTCGTTTTCGTGGTCTGCCAGAAGTGGAAGGGAAGTCAGCGCAAGAACAGATGACTGAGGTGTTGGCTGATTACCTGGGGAAGGAGGAGGAGGAAATTGTGGCTATCCTAGATGTGGCGTATCGTGTGAACTCGAGAATTGCAACCCAGAGGAAACTACCAAGGGATGTGATTGTGCAGTTTACAACTAGAAATATGAAAGAGAGGATTGTGACCAAACAATTTCAAGATCCATTGGAGATTGATGGCAAGACGATTATTATAATGAAGGAACTGCCCAGATCAGTGTTATTGGACAGGAAAAAATATAGAGTGCTAATTCAGACTTTGAAGGACATGAATATCAGATACAGATGGGAGTTACCGGAAGGAGTGTCCTTTGAGTTTGGAGGGGCAAAAAAACGCATCAGATCTGAGCGGGAGATGGAGAGATTTATCAAGGACAATGAAAAAGACTTACCAACAAAACCATGAATATGGAGTGTAAAGTATTATCTTGGAATGTAAATGGACTAAACTCACCGAATAAGAGAAAAAATATTTTTCATTGGCTACTAAAACAAAAATGTGATATTGTTTGTTTGCAGGAGACCCACATTAGAAAACAGGATGTAAAATATTTAAAATCTGGAAAATTGGGCAAAGAATTTGTAGCGGCTTCCAACAAGAAAAAAAGAGGAGTGGTGTTGTATATAAAAGAGGAGCTGCAGCCAAAATTTGTTATGAGAGATGTGGAAGCTAGATTTGTAGCAGTGGAATGTAATTGGAACTTAAAGAGAGTGTTGGTAGTCGGACTTTATGCACCTAACGGTGCAAAGGAAAGCTTCTTTGAGGACTTAAGGAAGCACCTAGACGATCTTGTATATGACCAGATAATTCTTGCTGGAGATTTCAATGGAGTGACAGATTTGGAATTAGACAAAAAGACTACAAAAGCACAAAAGAAAAGAGGACTATTGCCAAAGCTTTTTTTTGAGTTGATTCAACAAGAGACTCTCGAAGACGTATGGAGGAGAGAATATCCTAAAACCAAACAGTTTACTTTTTATTCTGCAAGGCATCTTACATTATCAAGAATTGATATGATCTGGGCCTCAAAGGACTTAGTGCTATGGACTAAGGAGGTAGAAATAATGCCGATGGTAGGCTCAGATCACAACCCAATTATGTGGAAATTTGGAAAAAGGAGAAAAAGGAAAGCCTGGAGAATAAATGAGGACCTGTTACAGGAAAGTGAGAATATGGAAACACTGAGAAGAGAGACTAAGTTTTTTATACAATACAACGTGAATAAAGAAGTACCAACCAGTAAAGTTTGGGACGCGTACAAGGCGGTTGTAAGGGGCATACTAATGGACTTAAATGGTAGAGCAAGGAAAAAGAAAGAGGAGAAAAGACAAGAGATTGAGGAGAAAATAAAGGCCAAAGAAGTACAGTTAAAAAAGAGACCAGGGAAAAAGAAAATACATCAGGAAATCAAAATTCTTCAAGAACAGTTAACAGCAATGAGTAACAAAGAATTGGAGTGGAACCTTAAAAGACTGAATCAAAAAGCTTTTGAGGGTGCTAATAAACCTGGGAAATATTTGGCATGGCAATTAAAGAAGAAAAGGGAAAAGAAAATAATAAATAAAATTTGTGAAGAAAACAAAACGTATTTGGAGCAGACTACCATTAGCAGAGCCTTTTATAAATTTTACGCTAAGCTGTATAATAAAAAAGAAGTAAACAAAGAATCAATAGCATCATATTTGGAGAAAACCAAACTTCCAGAGATCTCGGAAGCTTGGAGAAATAAGCTGAACAGTGAAGTAACTGATGAGGAAATAAATATGGCAATACAATCCGCAAATCTAGGAAAGGCGCCAGGGCCAGATGGACTTACGGCTAAATTTTATAAGACAATGGCCAATGAACTGGCACCATTCCTAAAAGAGGTGATGAACGGAGTTTTTAGGGATCAAAGAATTCCAGACACTTGGAGCGAAGCGAATATATCATTGATCCCAAAAGAGGGCCAAGATCTGACTAGCGTGAAAAATTATAGGCCTATATCACTACTCAATAATGACTATAAAATTTTTGCGAAGATATTGGCGGAGAGATTGAAGGGGTGGCTCTCGGAAGTCATAGAGGAGGAACAAGCAGGCTTTTTGCCAGACAGACAAATAAGAGACAACTTAAGGACAGTGATCAATGCTATTGAATACTACGACAAGCGTTGTGACAAAGAGGTTGGTTTCTTCTTTGTAGATGCCGAAAAAGCGTTTGACAATTTAAACTGGGACTTTATGTTTGCCACTATGGAAAAGCTACAACTGGGAGAAAGATTCGTCAGAGCAATTAAGGAAATCTATAGAGACCAGACTGCAGCAATTGTAGTGAATGATGAACTGACCAAAAAATTGACGATTAGTAAAGGAACAAGACAAGGTTGCCCGTTATCTCCATTGTTGTTCATTTTAGTATTGGAGATTCTGATGATACAAATTCGACAAGATGAGGAAATACGAGGAATAAAAATAAAGGACTATTCATATAAGGTCAGAGCATTTGCAGACGACATAATGTTAATTGTAGAAGACCCACTGGAGAACATGCCAAAAGTGATAGACAAGATCAAGGAGTTTGGAGATTTGGCAGGTTTCTTCATTAACAAAAAGAAGTCAAAGATATTATGCAAAAACATGACTAAGCAGAAACAACAATTGTTAATGGAAACAACGGATTGTGAAGTAACTAGTAAGGTGAAATACTTGGGAGTTGAGCTGACTGCAAAAAATATAGATTTGTTCAAGAATAATTATGAAAAATTATGGACTCAGATAGAGAGAGACTTGATCAAATGGAATAGATTGAACCTGTCATGGTTGGGCAGGATTGCAGCAGTTAAGATGAATGTGTTACCAAGAGTAATGTTTTTGTTACAGACAATACCAATCATCAGAGACTCTAAACAATTTGAAAAATGGCAGAGGAAAATATCAGATTTTGTTTGGGCAGGCAAGAAGCCTCGAGTGAAAGTAAAAGTTTTACAAGATGCAAAGGAGAGAGGCGGAATGCAACTGCCCAATCTGAGACTTTACCATGATGCAATCTGCCTAGTTTGGCTAAAAGAGTGGATGACATTAAAGAATAAGAAACTATTAGCCCTAGAGGGATATAAAAAAATTTTTGGATGGCACGCATACCTATGGCATGACAAAGTAAAGGTCAACTCGATGTTCCTGCATCATTTTGTAAGGAGAAGTCTATTTACAATCTGGAAGAAGTATAGAACTTACCTACAAGAAGGAACCCCCTTGTGGGTGGTTCCATATGAGGTGATAGATCCGAGAGCTGTGGATAATGAACAACAATGTTTAACGTACAAAGAAATAACTAAGATTGAAGTATCTAAACTTAGAATAAAGACGCAAGAGGAACTATCACCTAACTATGATTGGTTTCAGTATAGACAGATTAGAGACTTATACAACTCAGACTTTGCAAAAGGGGGCATACGAACAGAGAACTCGGAACTAGAGCAGACCCTTCTTAAAGAAGACAAGAAAAGAATATCCAAGGTATACCAAGTATTGCTGAAATGGTATACTGAGGATGAGATAGTTAAAACACAGATGGTGAAATGGGCTATAAATTTCAATAAAGAAATAACAATGGAGGCATGGGAATACTTGTGGAAAACTACAATGAAGACAACGACATGTATCAATATTAAAGAGAACATTTTCAAAATGATCTATCGTTGGTACATGACACCAAAGAAGATTGCGCTAGGGAATTTGAATACTTCTAATAAATGCTGGAAATGTAAGAAACATGAGGGCTCCCTCTATCATATGTGGTGGTCGTGTGAGGTAGCTAGGCAGTTCTGGGGGGAAATAATAAGAGAAATGAGTGAAACTTTACAGTTTCAAATAAATAAGAACCCAGAACTCCTGCTGCTAAACTTGGGAATGGAGGGAATTCCAGCCCATCATAGGACGTTGATTTTTTATATGACTGCAGCAGCTAGACTTTTGTATGCGCAGAAATGGAAAGTACAAGAAGTACCAACTATTGAAGATTGGATCTACAAATTGCTGTATATGGCTGAAATGGACAAGATGACAAGAAAACTGAGAGATCTGGACTCAGGGCAGTTCAACACAGACTGGGAGAAGCTGAAACAATACCTGGAGAAGAAATGGGAGGTGGGAGGAAAACTGTGGCAGTTTGAGAACTACTGAAATATAATAAAAGTATAAAAGAGAGGGGTGACTTTACCGGGGGAGGAAGAGAAATGTGAATTTATAAGCAGTTAGATTAATTGATTGAGATATATATAGATATGTATAGGTCAACTGATAGAGAATAATTAATGATAAGGTTTAAACATGAGGATTGACTAACTAACAATATTTTCTTTCTTTGACAAGATTTATATGCACCAAACTGAATGTATAGAAGAGTTAAATTGATTGAGTATCTGAGGAGTTATATAGAATTACCATAAAAAGTTGAAATGAGTAATATATAGAGAACAAATCAAATTGTTTGATTTAAATGTGGGAAATTTTTATGGTTTATGATATATAGGTTTATATAGAATTATTCAAAACTGGAAAATGGGATAAATTGTTTATCTAAAGACGTATAGTTTGGGTGTATAATAATTAAAGGAGTTAATGATGCACTGCTTAATATAATGGAGAATGTATATCTGTTTTAGACAGAGGAATTTAATAGAAGTAAGGGAAAAGGGACAGAGGGTGGGAAAGCTGTTGGAAGTCAACAAAAGGGGGGGAAAGGGAGGGGGTTAGAAACGAAAAATTAGGGGAAAATTGATTGTAATGTAAAAATAAAAATGTTCTAACCCAATAAAAATTTTTTCAAAAAAAAAAGAAATGTAGGTTTCAGAATAAAAAACACAGAACTAGGAGAGATTTTGTTTGGTGAAGAAGTGAAAATGATTTCTAAATTGTATAAAATTTTGCTAACATGGTATACGCAGGATGAGGTAGTTAAAACACAAATGGTGAAATGGGCAATAAACTTTAATAAAGATGTTACAATGGAAAGCTGGGAATTTTTGTGGAGAAATACTTTGAAGATATCCACATGTAACAATTTGAAAGAGAATGGATATAAGATAATTTATAGATGATATTTAACACCGAAAAAATTAGCAAATGCAAACAGTGAAATGTCAAATAAATGCTGGGAATGTAAAAAATATGAGGGCTCTTTTTACCATATGTGGTGGACCTGTGAAAAGGCCAAAATGTTTTGGTCTAAGATTTATGGAGAAATGCTGTCAATTATGAAATATAATTTATTGAAGAGCCCGGAAATGTTGCTGTTAGGATTGAATATCCAAGAAGTTAACATGAAGGACAGAACTCTGTCATACTATATGACTGTTGCAGCAAGAATTTTGTATGCACAATACTGGAAACAAGAAGACATACCAGAAGTTGAGGAATGGATCCAAAAGCTGTTGTATATGGCGGAAATGGACAAATTGACAAGGAAATAGAGACCAGAATCCAAATGAATTTTTAATTGACTGGAAGAAACTTAAGGACTATGTGGAAAATAAATGGGACATGAGAGGACAACTGTGGACTTTAGATAGTTACTAAGTGATAAGAGCTATGAGAATGAACATGGACTTTACCTTTGATAATAGGGACTATAGAGTAATTAGAGATAACGATAAGAAATTAAGGGGTTTTAGTGCTGTTGGAAGTCGAAAAGGGGGAGGGAGAAGGGATGGGGGGGCATATACTTTAAATATAAGGGTAAATGACTATGTATCGTATATTGTGTTGTATGTTAACCCATTCAATAAAAATCTATTTTTTAAAAAAGAAATAATATGAGACCAATACACTTATTGTATAAATAAAAAAATTATTTTGTTTTTTCCCCCAACCCAGAGTATTTGTTATTCCCATATCCCATTCCTATCCTCAGGGCCATATAGTCCCACGAAGGAGCCTGATGTTTGGGCATGTAATAAAAGGGGAAATTTAAGTTATTTTGGAATATAATTCCTAGTGGGAGCAATCTACCAAGAGGGTGTAAAAGAAGAAAAGAGATAAAGGCAAAATCTAACTGAGAGAAAGAGAGGGGTTGTAACAGTATTAGTTTATTGATTTGATTTATTAAAATGTTTTATTACATAAATAAGCAGATGTCGAGCTAACAAGGAATAATCACAGCAAATAAATAGCAAAGCCAGGAGCTACTTCCTTGGCTTTCTGGAGTCAGTTCTTCAGCTCCTCCCTGTTTTCCTTCCCTGGGTCAGGGTTCCCATGGAGCTTTCTGTTTTGTGTGGCAGGAGTCAGCCCCAGCGGTGATTTCATTGCTGTTTTCTGCGGAGAGACAGAAGCCGATCATCAGCAGTCGATGTCCTTCCTGTGCCAGGTCCGCTACAACATGGCCTTCATCTTTGCCTACAGCATGTGACAGGTGAGAGCCCGATCCATGTGAAATCCTGAGGAACCAGGGGTTCTGGACACTGCAAACAGGGTGGAAAGTTCAGTGGTTGCCTCCTTGACATTTATCAACTGCAGAACTGGTGATTCTGGTTCCAGTAACTGGTATAGAATAAAGACATGTCCATTAAACTTGGGCATTCAGGTTTGCTTTCCCCCCCCCATTTTTATTATTAATTCCAGAAGGGGCATTTTCAGGATTGAGGGTTTTTTAATTGTATAGTTTTGTTTCTTTCGTTACTGATTCACTTTCATAACTGGTTTCAGTGGAAGATACCCCTTCCCTTTTCTCAGGTCTGTACCTTCATGGTTTCCCATCCAAATTGGATAAAACTTGGAGTGATTGTAGTATTTCCTGAGGACACCCACACTGCCGTATTTCAGACAGATAGAATAAAGCCCTCTTCACTTTTGAGCCAACGAAAGACAACCGTGTTAAAACAGGGTTGTACATACCTGTAACTATTGTTCACCGAGTTCTTCTATGCTGACACACAGGTGCAGGCCAGCCACCAGAACATTCTTAACTGCTTTCTTGAGCTCCAAAGAGGCTGTTGCTCACGAGCTTGTAGCAACCGTTTCCTGCCCAAACGGTTACATGCACTAATGGCAAGCAATGGCCCCTTCCCTCAGTTCTCCTATGCCACCGCAACCCATCATGAGAGCTAATATTGGAGTTCACAGCAGGGTAGGAGGGGATGTGTGTCAGCACAGAAGAATTCAATGAACAATAGTTATAGGTATGTACAACCCTGTTTTCATCATCGTTCTTCTGTGCCTCCGCACATGGGAGAGTACCAAGCTAAAGATGCTGAGGAGGCAGGGTGAAACTCCAATTCAACTTTATAAAACATAACTTCAAATATGACAGCAATTAATGTCTAAGGTAAACAAGTTCTCATGCAAACACGTAACAGAAAGTGAGCAATGAGAGCAAGAGGCTCCACAACTAACTCCCCAACAGGGTATCCTCCCCAAACGAATAGTCAATACCGTTGAATACAACATAGCTTATCTCATGAACCATTGCAGTGCCATAAACCATTTTGCATAAAATCTCCAATTGCATTAATTAATTTAGTGCTTTTTTTTTTTAAAGGAAAATAAGGATTGAAGAACAGCTCTGGCTACTGCAATATCCTGATTCGCATTGATATCCATAGCATAATGCTTCACGAATGTGTCAGCAGAAGACCACGTTGCTGCTTTGCAAATGTTAACAATTGGAACACCCCTGAGCAAGGCAGATGACGCTTCCTGAGACCTTGTAGAACGAGCCTTAAGAAGCAATGGACATTTTATTCCAGCCATTGCATACACCTTAACAATGGCCGAAACAATCCATTGGGACACTGTCTGCAGAGATGCTTTTTTGCCCTTGTCTTTGTCCCCAAAACAAATAAACTGATGCAGACTATTATGGAAGCCCTTTGTCCTATCTAAATAAAAGGCTAAAGCCCTTCTAAGATCTGAAGTGTGAAGAACTTTTCCTCCCTTAGTCTCTGTGTTAGGAAAAAACATGGGTAATGTAATATCCTGTGCAAGATGAAAAGCAGTTACTACTTTTGGTAGAAATTGAAGGCATGGTTGTAAAACCACCTTGTTAGCATGAAATTTCAAGAAGGGAGGGTCAGCCTGAAGGGCTGCTAACTCACTCACTCTCCTGGCTGAAGTTACAGCCACCAAAAAAGCAACCATATATGACAGCAAATCTAAAGAGCATGTTGCTAGTGGTTCAAACGGTGGTAGCATCAATCTTGCTAATACTAAAGACCACTGAGGTATCGGCGGTGCTACAGGTGGGTATAGGTTAAACATTCCTTTCAAAAACTGGCAGGATTTGAAATGGGAAAATACAGTATGGCCCTCAACCTGCTCGTGAAATGCAGAAATAGCAGCTAGATGCACCTTCAAGGATGTAACCATTAGCCCTTGATTTTTCAACTCACACAGATAATCAAAGACTAAACTCAATTGGCACTTAGAAGGCACTACACTGTTTGTCACTGCCCATGTTTTAAATCTAAGCCACTTAGCATCATAAGATCACCTCGTGGAAGGTTTCCTTGCATTTAATAAGACCTCTTGCACCTGCATGGAAAAATCTATAGGCGAGGTTGTATCTACCAAACAGTCAGGTGCAACTTCCTGGGCTCATGATGAAACAGATTCCCGTTCACCAGGAGATCCGGCCGAGGAGGTAAGTGCACATATGTCCGTCTGGACAGCTCTAACAGTTTTGGAAACCATACCTGCCTCGGCCAAAACAGTGCCACCAGAATGCAATTGGTATTGTCTTTCTCTATTTTGCACAAAACCCTTGCCACTAATGGGAATGGGGGGAATATATAATGTAGCTTGTGGGTCCACACAAACTGGAAAGCATCCCCAATGGACAGGGGGTCGCTCCCTGCTCTTGAACAAAACACTTGAGCCTTGGCATTTTTTGATGTAGCAAAGACAACTCTGTCTGGTGAACCCCAGATCCAAAAAATCAAATCAATGTATTCTTCGTTTAATGCTCATTCATGGTCCAACATCAGTACCCTGCTGAGCACATCCACCCGAACATTGTTGGATCCTGCTATGTGTATAGCCTGAATTGTTACACCATTCAGAATCGCCCATTGCCAGATGAGTGTGGCCTCCTTGCAGAGAGTCATTGATGCAGTACCACCTTGTAGGTTTATGTAATACATTGCAGTTGTGTTGTCCGTCTGCACCAAAACATGACGATTCCGGAGAAGCGCTGCAAAGGACACAAGTGCAAAATGTATCGCTCTTAATTCTAATGAATTAATGTGTAGCCTTCTTTCTCTCTCTGACCATACATCCTGAACAAACAAAGACCCACAATGGGCCCCCCAGCCTTGCAATGATGCATCTGTAGTCACTGTGATGTCAGGGTGCAAATGCCCAAACGGGATTTCCTTAAGCAAATTGTCATCCTCTAACCACCAGTTAAGGGATGACAGTATGGTCCTAGGCACAGAAAACCTCAAGCAGGGAGAGTGCTGCATAGGATTATATCTACGTACAAACCAATTCTGAAGTGACCTCATGTGAAGTCGTGCAAATGGCACCACTGAGGTTGTAGCAGCCATATGCCCCAACAAACATTGAATTGTGCGCACAGACTGGAAACGATTCTTCTTTAAGATAGAAATTATGCCCTTAATTGACTTAGCTCTTTCATGGAGCAACAATGCTTTTGCTACCATAGAGTCCAATACTGCACCAATGTAAGACACCGTTTGACAGGGCACAAGCTTTGATTTTTCAAAATTTATAAGCAGACCTAAGCGCCTGCAAGTGCTTACTACTAAGTCTACATCTTGCAGTAGTTTAGCCTCTGAGCCTGCCACAATAAGCCAATCATCCAAGTACGGAAAAATGGTACAGCCCTGTTGTTGAAGACACCACAGGTGCTACACACTTTGTGAACAGCCGTGGTGCTGTGGACAGGCCAAAGGGGAGTACTCTATAACGGAATACCCTTTGTTGGTAAACAAAACCTAAGTACTTCCTATGCTCCTTTCATATTCCTATATGAAAATAAGTGCCCTTCAGGTCAAGGACAGCAAACCAATTACCTTCCTTCAGTAAGGAAATAACTGAAGATAAGGTGACCATCTAAAATTTTGTAACCTTAAGGAAAGCATTAAGGCCCCTTAAATCTAGAATAGGACGTAAACCCCCGTCTTTCTTGGGGACCAGGAAGAAACGAGAAAAGAAGCCCTTCCCAGACTCCTCATATGACACTTCTTCAATAGCACTCTTGGCCAGAAGAGATATGATTTCATCCTCTAGTTCAACCAAGTTATTATTTACTGCCATTGAAGGCCCAATACACACAGGCAACTAAGCGAACTCCAACCCATAACCTTTATTAACAATCATTAAGACCCATGACCTGTTCCAAAAACAGCTAATTAGTAAAGAAGAAACAGATCGATATTTGGACAAGAGAAAGTTACCAAAAATCTTGGATTCCATGAGGACAACTTTGAACACTCCAATAACTGAAGAAGAAATTTTAAAATCTATAGATTCGATGAAACTGGGTAAAGCACCAGGTCCAGATGGAATTTCAGCTAAATTTTACAAAATTTTGAAAAAAGACTTGGTGCAAGTTTTACAAAATTTGATGAATGAGATAATGAGGAAAAAGGGAGTACCAAAAACATGGAATGAAGCTAATATCTCGCTGATCCCAAAGGAAGCGCAGGATTTAACAGATGTTAAAAATTACAGGCCTACATCTTTGTTAAATAATGTCTATAAGATTTTTGCAAGAGTTTTGGCGGAAAGACTGAAAATATTTTTAATGGATTTTATTGGAGAAGAACAAGCAGAGTTTTTACCTACTAGACAAATAAGGGATAATTTGAGAGTTGTTATTGATGCTATATAATATTACGATAAACACCCTGAAAAAGAAGTAGCCTTTCTGTTTGCAGATGCAGAGAAGGCCTTCGACAATTTAAATTGGGATTTCATGTCTTTAGTAATGGAAAAGATGAGTCTGGGTCAAGAGTTTATAGAAGCTATAAAGGCAATTTATCAGGACCAGCAAGCAACATTGTGTATAAATAATGATTTGACAACAAAGTTCGAGGTAAGAAAAGGTACGCGTCAAGGATGCCCACTTTCACCATTGTTGTTTGTTATGGTACTGGAAATATTGTTAAGACAGATAAGAGAAGATCAAAGTATTAAAGGTATAAAAGTTAAAGGCTTCTCTTATCAATTCAGAGCATTTGCAGATGATGTGATGTTTATTATTGAGGAACCTGTCCAGACATTACCATTATTATTAAACAGGATTAAAGAGTTTGGGGATCTGGCAGGTTTTTATATTAACAAATCAAAATCTAAATTGCTCTGTAAAAATATGACGAAAGCGAAACAGGTTGAACTAATGAATCTCACGGAGTGTGAAGTGGTCCAAAAAACAAAATATTTGGGAGCAGAATTAACAATGAAAAACATTGACTTATTTAAGAATAACTATGAAAAATTATGGGCTCAACTGGAAAAAGACTTGACAAAGTGGAACAGATTGAATCTGTCGTTGGGTCATATAGCAGTTGTGAAAATGAATGTATTGCCAAGAGTGATGTTCTTATTACAAAGAATCCCAATTGTAAAAGAGAAAAAGCAATTTGACAAATGGCAAAGGAAATTATTAAACTTTGTATGGGCTGGGAAAAAACCAAGAGTTAAGATGAAAGTGCTGTGTGATGCAAAAGAAAGAGGTGGCCTACAACTACCAAATCTGAGACTATATAATGAAGCGATATGTTTGACATGGTTGAGAGATTGGGTTAACTTAACTAATCGTAAATTGTTAACATTGGAGGGTCATAATAATCTTTTTGGTTGGCATGCATATTTATGGTATGAGAAATATAAAATGGATGGTCTGTTTCTGCATCACTACGTAAGGAAAAATGTATTCTCGGTTTGGCAAAAATATAAAAAATATATAGAGGAGAAAAGACCTTTATGGATAATTCCAGCAGAGGTGATAAAACCATAGACAGAATATCAAGGAGAAGATTGGATAACGTACAAGGGCTTTTTGCAGATGGAAGGAGATACAGTCAAAATGAAGAAAGAAGAGATACCTTTTAAATATGGATGGCTACAATATAGACAAATTAAAGACTTATTTGAATCAGATAAAGGAAAGTGGGTTTCAGAACTAGGAACTCAGAATTAGAAGAACTTCTGCTAGGGAATGAAACAAAGATAGTTTCTAAGCTTTATAAACTGCTATTGAAATGATATATAGAAGATGAGGTGGTTAAGGTCCAAATGGTGAAATGGGCTTTACATTTTAACAAACAGATCACAATGGATGCATGGGAATATTTGTGGGAAAATGTTATGAAAATATCTACATGTGTTAATTTAAAAGAAAATGGATATAAGATGATGTATAGATGGTACTTAACACCGAAAAAATTAGCTAATATGAGTAATGCTATGTCAAACAAATGCTGGAAATGTAAACAACGTGAAGGCTCCTTCTACCATATGTGGTGGTCTTGTGATAAGGCAAAACAATATTGGTCTAAGATATATACAGAAATGTTGAAAATTATGAAGGGTAATTTGTTGAAAGATCCTGAAATGTTTCTGTTAGGACTGAATATGGAAAATGTTAATGTAACGGATAGAACATTAATGTGGTACATGATTGTGGCAGCAAGATTACTGTATGCACAATACTGGAAACAAGAGGAGATACCAGATGTTGAAGAATGGATACAAAAATTACTGTACATGGTGGAAATGGACAAGCTGACTAGAAAACTGAAGGAACAAAGTTCAAATGAATTTCTAAAAGATTGGGAAAAATTCAAAGATTATGTGGAACTCAGGTGGGATGTAAAAGGCCAATTGTGGTCTATGGATAATTATTGATGGGGGTATAATGATGGGGTTATGTTTTATCTAAGAACTTTACCTTTGAGAATGAATAACAGTAATAGAATAGAGGGGAAATTTAAAGAATTTAAAGGGTTTAAGCGCTGTTGGGGGTCTAGAGAAAAGAGGGAGGGAGGGTGGGGAATGTACATTTTACTGGATAATTATAAGGTAATTGATATTGATATGTAGAGAATAATTGGAAAAACTTATATGTAACATTCCTTCAATATACTTAATAAAATTTTTATTTTTTAAAAAAAGACCCATGAGTCAGTTGTTATCATCTCCCATTTAGAAAAGAAAGGCACCAGTTTGTCAGAAAAACTCTGTGCAGAGGTCACTATGTCCTATCAGAACTGCTTCCCTGCACCCTGAGAATCTTTCTGGTGAACAGGGGCTTGTGATGGATGGGGTTTGTAATGTCTACGCCTTCTTGACTACTGTGAAACATTGTAGTGGAGTTGAGCTGTGGGATTTTGCTGAAAATAAGGGCATTGCTGATATCTCCCGTGATACTGGTATGGGTTGTATCTAAATGAGTACCGTGGTTTATATCTAGACCTACCTATCGAAGTCACTCCCAATGATCTGGCCATCTGCCTATTCTCTTTCTTTTTCTTCAGCGCCTCATCTGTGGTGCTGGAAAACAAGGAATCTCCCTCAAATGGTAAGTTCTCTATTTTGGTTCTTGTTTCCATTGGAAGAGCTGTTGAACGGCACTAGGAATGCCTCCTCAAAAGCACTGCAGTGGACATCCCACAAGCCCCAGTATCAGCAGCATGGCTCCCAGCATTCATTTGCTACTTTGAGAAGTGAACGGCCTCCGTTTGCAGGAGAGAAATGACAGCTTTCTTATCCTCTGGCAAGTCAGCGACACAAGAGGACAGCTTCTCCCACAGATATAGTTGATATCCTGCCATAATTGTTTGATAATTGGCAATGTGAAGGCCTAAAGCAGAGATAGAATATTGGTGTCTCCCCAAACCATCAATTTTTCTTCCCTCTTTATCTGGAGGAGCAGAGAGGGAGCCAGAACTGCGATGCTGAATTTCCTCAGCTACCAAGGATGACAGTGGAGGGTGTTTTATCAATGCTTGCCATGTACCCTGTTTGATCTTGTACATCTGTTCAATGCATTTCGACGTAGCTGGCAACCCTGAGGGCACCTTCCAAACCTTCTGCACTATCTCCTCCAGGCCTTCTAGCATTGGAAAACCCACTGTTGCTGGAGAATCACCATAAATACAATTTAGCAACTTATCTTTAGTTTTTGGGATGGCAGATGACATGTCAATATCCAGTGCCTTTGCCATTCGGGTCATCTGTATATACATAGATCCTCAAAAGGAGAACTCGCACTAGGTCCCACGTTCTCATCTGGTGACGAACCTGACAGTGACTTGGACCCCAATTCAGAGTACTCTCCTCCACCTCAGAAGCAGGAGTTGACAGGACCTCATCCGGAAACGGTGGAGGCAACTACCCACATTCCCTGGATGCTGAGGGCCTCAGATCTGATGGCTCATATCCCGAGGGCGCTCCCTTCCATTGACAATGATACGGGGCTGGAATGCAGCAGGCATGATGGTGCTGTATGGCAAGCGTCTTGAACCTGAGCCCTCCCTATTAGATGAATGATGTTGACTCCAAAGGGAAGACGTGGGACATGGTCGCCTTGAAGAGTGCTCTTGGATCCGATGATGGTCAGTTGAACCCGGTCCTGGAATCAGAGACCGCCTCCCTCCCGGTGCCGACAGCACCTGTTTCAGCTGGATGGTCAATAACTGGATCCGGCACTTCACCATCAGAGACAGAATGGTCCGGGGAGCACAAATGGGGTGATGGCGTACATGGTGAAACCAACATCATTAGACTCTGGCCGTGGAGACCAAGAATGATGCTTAGAGCATGAAGCTGACCGATGTTTTTACTTCTTTGGCTTCTTTGGAGGCGGTTCCGAACTGGCTCTTGGATCTGAAGACCTCTTTGAGCTCGACTTCTTCCCCGTCATATCTGATCTCGGAGTCGTCTTCCCCTTCGGATCGGACTTTGGAGTCGACTTACCTGTCGGATCCGATCTCGGGATCGACTTCAATGAAACCACAGAACCTGAACTGTGACCCACCTTTGGGGCAGACAATGGTGTTTTTTCTATCACAGAAGGGGACTTAGGCACTTCATCTCCATCTAACACCTTTTGCCATAACAACACCCTCAACCATTGGGCCCTCTCATGCCTCACCTTCAGAGTGAAGTTCTGACATGCAGGCATGTTGTGGCCCTCCCCAAGGCAGATCAAACATAGATCATGTCCATCCATACGGGTCATCTTCATCTGGCACTGAGTACAGTGCTTAAAGAAGGCCTTAGAAGTCATCATCGAGGGGTAGGAAGATATGCGTCGTCAAAACAAACTGGATCAATACACACCAAGTCCAAAACGAAGTCCAAATCAGCCAGAAGAAGTGTTAGTCCAGTAAACAGTCCAAATCACAACCAAAATCAAGTAAGATGGAATCCAAACACGGACCTATGAAGCAGACATCCTTCTCCTAGCGGTGGCAAGAAGAAAACTGAGGGAAGGGAATATTGGGAAGCCATGTCTAGTTATCAGGATACGTTCACTTACTCAGAAGAAAAGTCTAGGATTTTTTCTAGTCTCAAACCTAGGAAGTGGGACATTACTCCCCCCCCCCCCCCCAGAGGACTGGGAAACCCTACAATTTTTGCAATCCAAATCAATGAAATTGGAGCTTCATGCTTCTACTTTATACGAATATTATCAAACTCAACAGATACCAAGAGGTTTAAGAATTCAGAAGCCCCCGGGCATGTTTGCTGACAGGGAGGAGTTCAAAACCAAGTGGGCATCTATTCTCAATAAATGTTCTTTCGATCTTATGGTACTCATTATAGCCACGTGTCAACAAGAAGTGGTTACGGTTACTAAAGAAGCTGATAGAGTGAAAGATCTCTTACAGAGCACAGTCCCTACAGATGAATTTGAGAGCCAGATTGTTTTACCTGGATTCTTTCCTACAGACGGAGGTTCCCACCATTCCCTTCTACATAAAGGACACTAGGAGCTTCATACAGACAATAGAAAATTTTCCAGTTGAGGAGGGTTTCACTTTATTGACTATGGACGTTAACTCCTTGTATATGTCCATACCACATGACATGGCAGGAGGGTGGTGTCTGATGTGCTGAATGCAAGACACATCTGTAGACCAAGCTCTGAATTTTTACTCCAACTTCTTGATCTGATACTGGAAAAAAATTATTTCATATTTTTGAACAGTTTCTTCTTTCAGGTGAGGGGCATCGCAATGGGGTGTGCGGCTGCCCCCAGCATTGCCAATATTTTTATGGCACGATGGGAGGCGAAATACATCATGAATCATACCAATCCCTACTTTGAGTACATAGTCATCTTTAAAAGGTACATTGATGATTTATTCTTTTTGATCCGTGATTGATCCGTGATCCGTGATCCGTGATTTGATCCGTGATTTGATCCGTGTTCAGCTCTTGGCTGAACACGCTAGATGAGAATATCAAATTCACTTGGAATAGTGATCAGCACAAAATCAATTACTTAGATGTGACTGTCTTCAGGGGGAGTGATGATAGATTGAAGATATGCCCTAAGATTACAGACAGGAATGCCTACTTAAACTTTGAGTCCCACCATCCCATCCATCTCAGACACAATATCCCATACGGACAGTTTCTGAGATTAAAATGGAATTCCACACGACAAGAGGACTATGATTATGGGTGTGCTGTTATGCAGAAGTCATTCATTAATAGAGGCTACCCTAACAAGACCATACAAAGGGCATTAACTAGAGCCTCACGGGTCTCTAGGAATAGCCTTTTTGAGAATAAAGCTAGAGCTAAAAAGGATAGACTACATTGGGCTCTAGATTATTCACCTCTATCTAAATTTGTACAAACCGTAGTCCATAGCCATTGGAATTTAGTGTCTGACATCCATGGGTGTGCATCACCACCATGTATCAGCTACAGGAGAACAAGAAATATGAAGGATATTGTGTCCCATACAGATATAACCAGACCACTGGGTATGGATAGACCTACAGGCAACTTTAGGTGTGGCCATTGTGCCATATGTCCATTAATGATAGAGGGTGACTCTTTGGACATACCTGTACCACAAAAGAAAATCACCATCCGACATTTCATCACATGCCAGACTTCCAGAGTGGTGTACCTGTTGATTTGCCCTTACCCTAAATTATATGTGGGCTATACAATCAGACCTCTGAGAGTCAGGATTCTGGAACGTATTTCCAGAGCTAAGAACAAAGTGGAGGAAGCCTCTCTAACTCATCATTTCCTTGAAACACAGCACACACCGACCGATATGAAGGTGTCAGTGTTATTTGTGGCATGGCCAACTTCTTCTCAGTGCACTAACAAGGAGTTACTGAGAAGAGAAGCCCAATGGATTTTTTCTCTGAATAGCCTTAAACCCCATGGGCTAAATAATGAGCTTTCACTTCAATGCTTTCTGGGTTAGACACTGGACCTCTGGAGTTGGGTGAAAGTTACTGTACCTTTAAATGAAATGGTTTTTGTATTTGAGCCAAGTCATGGTTACTGTATCTTTGAATGAGATTGCTTCATGCATGGGAGGAAGGTGTATGTTAGTATATAAACTGTTGTTAACCTTGGGAGGGACGCGTGAGCAAGGGTGCCTGCATCACTCTCCAGGTTTCAAGAAAGAATTGCACTGTTTCAAGGTGAGTAACTGTTTATTTGAATAAGTGGTTCGAGTATGCACCATTATATGAAGTGGTTTGAGTATGCCCATTATTGAAGATGATTATATCTTGCTTATATAATTGATACAGGGATCCTATATCCCCTGAGGAAGTTATCCAACGACATCTGCTGCCAGCCGGCCACAGCTAGGGCTGAGTCATGTTGTACCATCTACATTGCATCTTGGTAGACACCTGAAGGAAAAGGAAAGAAACAACATTTATCTTTTGAATAGACACACACTTACTGTCTTCCTCCATGAACCTGGAGTCTTTGCCCTGTTCCTGGAAAGCGAATGGAATAGGACTTTGCTATCTTAGTCTGTTTTGGACTGATATATAAGCTATGAACTCACTCACTCATTCTCTCCTGAGACACAAATGAAAATAAAGCAGCAGAGCAGAATGAATTCAAAGCAGCTTACGTTCCTTTGGAGACCAGCCCCACTCGGCTTGCACTCACTCACTCACTCACTCACTCACTCACTCACTCACTCACTCACTCACTCACTCACTCACTCACTCACTCACTCACTCACTCACTCACTCACTCACTCACTCACTCACTCACTCACTCACTCACTCACTCTCTTCCTCTCTCTCACGAATCACAAATGAAAATAAAGCAGCAGAGCAGAATGAATTCAAAGCAGCTTACGTTCCTTTGGAGACGAGTCCCACTCGGCTTGCACTCACTCACTCACTCACTCACTCACTCACTCACTCTCTCTCTCTCTCTCTCCCTCTCTCTCACGAGTCACAAATGAAAATAAAGCAGCAGAGCAGAATGAATTCAAAGCAGCTTACGTTCCTTTGGAGACCAGCCCCACTTGCATTGCTGTATTTCCCCTTCCCCCCTTCTCTGAAGAAGAGCAAAGCAATGGATATGTACTTACATGTGTCCCAGCCACAGGTGAAGAAATTAAAAGGTCATCAGGGCTGTAAAACAAAGGAAGAAACTGGGTAATTTGAATAGGGGTCAACCTGCCGAATGTCTCACTGCCAGTCCTAAAACTAGTCTAGCCTGCTTATGCAAAATAACTGCAGTAATAAAGCAAGTGGGCTCTTCAGTAGATCCACTAGCTAACTGGGTATACAGGTATCCAAAGGGCAATGAGCTAGTTGGCATTTGGCTTCTGGACTAGGCCAGGCTTGGTTTCCAAAGGTGCCAGCATGCCATCAAGGAAGATCAGGCTCCAGCGACAAAATCAAGGAAATGCTCTTCAGGAGAAGTCCATGAGCTCCCCAGAGTAACTTAGTCAGGGTGCAAGCATTGCAGATGGGCTAGGCACATTAGTTGCCATCTTGCATCTCTTGGACAGTTTGGTCTGCTGTTAGATACCCAGTATGGCCGCCAACTTGTGCTACTACAAAGGTGCTCCCTGACTGTAATTGCTTCAAGCTGAGCAAGATTTGTGTCCAGTTGCACCTTAAAGACCAACTAGATTGCCAGGAAATGAGCTTTTGATAATCAGAGCTCCTTGCCAGTTAATGTGGTAACCCCTTAGAAAAGCACTGCTTCTTTAGCAACAACCGTATCCATTTCACCATTTCACACAGTTTCATACCAGAACTGTACAGGACAAATTGCCACAAGCAAAGAAAATGTTTCCAAAGATTTTCCATGCTCAGATGTTAAGATCCAACACCTTTTGTAAGAGCTGGTGAGGTGCAATGGCTGGCTGGGGAAGGGGGGGGGTGAGTTTGAATGAGGGAATAGACAATTGCTTTTTATTTTGGAGGTTTAGACTGCATCGAAATCTATTTTCCTAGTTTAAAAAGTTTCTCTTGGCTAAGAACAGGCAAGAGGAGGGAGGGCAAGTTGATTGCTCTCCAGCCACACCCTGTCAGTCCTTTTGAGATGCTGATACCTTGCCTGGGTGCAGACAATGCAGTGATGACAGGAGACTTTGGCACAAGGCAGGGCCTTAGATGGCAAGTCAAGGCAGGGTAAGTGGTAGCCCTGGTCCTCTTGGCAAGCAATGTCTGCAAAGGCTCGGTGGTGGCAGGCTGAAATCTGCATTCACAATCTTTAGAGAAAGTAAATTGCTGGCAGGTCTTCCACCAGATTTGACAATCAAGTCCAGTGTTGCATTGGCTTGATTGGCAGTGTAATAAATCAACGGACCTCTGATGCCAACAAACTTAGCCTTTACATCCCCTTCTTCAGCAGCCTGAAAGAGTACAGGAGAATTAGTGAGGGAGGGGCTTCATGGAATAGAAGCAAAAGGCAATCTACCAACTCCAGATGTGCCCAGCCTGTGAGGCTTTTTATATGTCAGTTATGGTCCTTGGGCGAGTGGGGTGGAAGCACTCAAGAAAATAATCCTGACTTCCATTTACTTCCTAACAGTTGAATTTATGCTCTTTTAATAATAATAATAAAATAATGATAATGACCACAGCAACAATGACGATGATTATAACAACAACACCAACAACCATGTACTTACATACCGCTCTTCTGGACAGGTTAGTGCCACACTCAGAATGGTTAACCAAGTAAATTTATTATTAACCCCACAATACAGCTGGGGTGGCTGGGGCTGAGAGGAGTGAATTACTCAAGGCCACCTGCAGAGCTCATGGCAGTAGTTGGAATCAAACTAGCAGAGTGCTGATTTGCAGTCCAACCATTCAACCACTATGCTACAGCAGCTTTTATAATAAGTATGCTTATATACTGCTCTTCTAGACAAATCAGTGCCAACTAAGAGTGGTGAACAATGTTAGCGTTAATGTTATCTCCACAATAGAGGTGGAGAGCTGGGCTGAGAGGAGGGGCTCACCCAAGGCCACCAGCTGAGCTCATGGCAGGAGTGAGAGTCAGACCAGCAGAGTGCTTGCTCGGAGCTCAGCCACTTAACCACTATGTTACAGCAACAGATTCCCTACCATGCCTCTATAAATGACATGTTGCAATTAAGAAGAAAGAAATCAGATTCCTGATTCAACATACTTGCAATCATTGCACAGAATGAAATTGGTGTGTGTCGTAGACCTGGAAGAGCAGGCGCTGTCTTCGTGGTCCTTCTGATGTCCGCCACTGGTCTTATCCTCAGCTGCCAGCCTCCTCCAATGAAAGGCAATGCAGAAATTGCTGACCTTGGGTATCCCTCTCTGTTCCTCTGCTGCCAAGACACTGTTGTCCCAAACCTGCCAGAAGATGTGAAAGCATGAGTACCTCCTCAGTGCCACCCCCTCACTTTCAAGGCAACCTGCCCTGAAGTCTGTCCCGTGTGATTTATTTAGTTGATATGCCACTTACCCCAAGGAAGTCAAATGTAGTTTCAGCAGACAAAATCCAAAACAGGTGAACACTAAGGTCTTATAACTACCATTGCCCAAAATACGTTCTACCCAGCACATTACTCACATGCCTTTCTGTTTGAATTCAAGCAGGCACAAAAAGATGCGGCAATTACAGCCACTCTTTCAGCAAACAGTGATAACTGCTGTGCCATATACAGGGTCACCTCAACACTGAAGTTCCAGATCAGTGCTACGAGGTCTGGCTTCCTTCAGAAGAAAGAACATGGTGGAGGTGGGGGACCTATGCTATCTTTGCAACATGTGCTTTTGCCTTTATTTAAGCAGCGCCTCTTCAAAGCAAGATGGCTCTTCAAGAAGCCACCCCTGCGTCAAACTGTGCTCCCCTCCTAACCTCCTCCCCCTTCTTATGTAAGCCTGTTTTTGCTTAATCTCTTCAAAATGTTTCTCTGGCTCCCTCCCACAGGTGCCACCTTCCCCATCTTTCTCTCTTTCTTTTTCTTTCTTTTTCTTTCTTCTTTTCTTCCTTTCTTCATTTCGTTCGTTCAGTCTTTTGTTCCTTTGTTTATAATCCATTCTCCCTGCACATGCTCAGAGTGGATCACAACCAAATTAAAATGCAATATAATATACAATATAACAATTAAATGGACAGTGCAAAATTAAAACAGATAAAACTGGTAACAAAAAGCCCGTAACACGCAGCACCCATGTGGCCCAGCGTAATGCTGTGCATTACACTTCAGGCGCTGCAGAGTGGCTCCTAGCAATCAGGGAACATCTCCTGTGTCTGGCTTTTATCAAGGAAACCTCAACTGATCTTTTTTTAAAAATAGAGTTTCATTAAAATTTTAAAATTCTAAAACCTACAAAAAGAAAAAAAGGAGATAAGAATATACTTATATAAATAGGAGTAGGTACCCATTTTCCATTTGAAAGATGCTAACATTAATACATATTATATACTAATTCTAAAATAATCATTAAGTAGCTACTTTTCCTTTCCATTTATATATTTTCCCCTCTCCTTAATCTTCACAAGCACAGATTATTAGTTCATCTCTTTCTGTTTCTTGCAAAAAGTCTATAAGGGGCTTCTAGATAATCAAATATTTGACTACTTTCCCCTGAAGCTGATCACTTCTGATTGCAAGGAATCAGTGTCTCCTTAACCTGAAGGGACGATCAGTAGCTCCTTGGGGCCATTTCTGATCAGGAAAATAGTGTGAAGAGTCAGGCTTAATCCCTCTTCCCTGGATGCCACCATCCTGATCAGACTAGGTCATCATGCACATTCCAGGATAGCAGAAGAGCTCAAAGAAACCCTAGCATTTTGTCTGGCTGTGCCCAGATGAGGGCTAGCTGGTATCTCAATAGCCAGTCCCTTTGCATGAGAACTGAACCTGTACTTGTAAAATGTTTGGTTGTGGATGCTGCAGCGTTTCTCTTCCCACCCCACCCCTGGTAAACTTCAAGAATTTTGCTGCACTGCCTCCATACCATTGCAGAGCGGTTGCGAGGGGTGATTGCTGACAGGATGGCCGAGGGGATGCTGCCACTCACAGCCATGTCCACACCAGTGCCTTGTGGAGGCAGGAAGAGAGGTGGGCCACCAAGCAGTGTGCAGCTGCCGTTTGATCTTTGAACCATGATCTGAAAGGAGATGCAGGGGAAACTAAACACTTGTGAAACCACAAGGAGAAACCATAGGGGGTTTTTTTGCATTTGTTCATTGTGACATAATTTAATTCTTGATTGGGGATCCAAGCTGATTAAGTGGACAATGAGGTGGAACAAAAAACAAAGTCTCCAGCTACTGTGTGGGAGGGCAGAAGAACCCTTTGGGGGATACTGGAGGAATGGCATCTGCAGAATAAAAAAGGGAATCGCCACATCAACAAGTCCAGGCCGCAGGATCACAGCCCACAGACGGACCTCTGTGTTGGCCACTAGAGTAGAGCAGGAGTACTCCAAAACATGGTCACTGACCAAACATTCCAGGTGACTCAAGCAAGTGAGACAAGTTTCACCCTACAAGACCCACTTGAAATACAGCCATCAGACCCAAAATGGGTTGGTTTAGCTGCAGCTGGGGAGGTGGAAGGGGCTTCAAAGAGAACCTTGATAAACGTTGTCTTCCTTCCTGGGAAGATTAGATAATGGAAAGGGTAGGCTGGCCTTGTAGTGGGAATTTGTAAATACAATATTAGAATGCACACGTTGAGTAGGTATTTTACAAACTTCTCAATTTCTCTCTCACTTTTAGCCCACCCTTCCTCAAAGCAGCACGGACAGTTCTCCCTTCAGATAGGATTGTTTCTAGCTATCTAATCTAGGATGCTGAGAGATGCAGGACAACATGTCCTGCTACTATGGTGGTAAAATAAAAAAGTACAATCTTTGCAAGGTGGGGAGAGGAAGCGCTTGCATTGAGTTTCCTGAGTGGCTCACAACATTCTTACCATGTTCATCCACACGACGTATATGAGCAGAGGGCTATTCCTGAAAGGAGAAAAGAGAACTTGGTTGTAGTAGCGGGCTTGCATTTTTGCAGGGCTGGGCAGCAGATGCCACTTCAGCTGTTGCCCATCTCAGCTCTTCAGGACTGTAGGAGCAACGCAGGAGTGGGAATGATGTTCCTGTCTCACCCCCTCCTAGTCTCCTCTGTGGCAAACAAGCTCTGCAGCCAGGCTTGGAAATGTTGTAATTTCCTCCTGAGCCTGTCTGTCAGATGCATCTGACGAAGAGAGCTGTGGTTCTCGAAAGCTGACGATGCATCTGACGAAGAGAGCTGTGGTTCTCAAAAGCTTATGCGACAATAAAGTTGGTTAGTCTTAAAGGTGCTACTGGACTCTTTACTATTTTGGTACTACGGACTAACATGGCTAACTCCTCTGGATCGATGACTATAGATGAAAGGTTCACTGTAGTTCCACTACACAACTTGCCCAGTCCAGCATGAATATTCAGAGAGTATCATAATTAAGAGCTTATCAAAGGAAAAATAACAATCGTGAAAGCTTACCAAGATGTCTAAATCAATGCCGCTTAATCTTCAATAAAATTATTACTACAAAAACATGTCTTTTGTATGGGTACAATGTCCAAAATAGACTTTTGTGAAAATACACTATTAGTCAACCTCCAAATCCGTACGCAACTCTATGGTTACAACTGCACCCCCTTTGTCCACTTCTTTGATAGTTATATTTGGATCCTTTGGAAAATTATCCAGGGCTCTCTGTTCCTCTTGGGATAAATTGTTCCATGTCGGTTGTGGTTGTCCCTCTAAGTTTTCCAGTGTTGTGAGCTAAAAATCTGCTTTGTGAGCTGAAACAACTTTCATTAAAGTTTTGAGTGCACCTCCTTTAAAAAAAAATTAAAATCAAATTGTTTTGATTACAATCAAAACAATTTAACAACAAAAGCCATTAGGTGAAAGGGCCACAAAAATCAGAGTATACTTCTGTATAAAAATGGATATGTCCATGCTGATTACAAAGGGGTAGTTGTATTAGTCTGTTGCTACAAAATAAAGCAGACACGCAATGGCACCTTAAAGACTAGCAAATTCATTTCAAGATGAGCTTTTGTGAGTCAATGCTTCAGCCTCTTTCTGCGCCAAGGCCAAGTTAAATGATGCCTTCACCATGGTGGTGGCTGAGACGCTACCTCCTCTCCTCAGCTCTCTGGGGCTGAGGGGATCCTAGTGATTTCAGGCTGCATGAGTCAGGCCAGACTCTATCACTCAGCTCTGCTCTGTTCCCCAGCTAGAGAGCCAGCAGTGGCTGGAGGCGCTCTCTGGCACCACCCTGGGGGCCAAACCAACCACAGCCAGGAAGGGAGGAGAGAAGTGGGATGAGGCTTCATCCATATAGGGCCCACCTGCAGATGCGGGCTGACTGGGAGGGCGGGGCCACCTGAGGGTTAGTATCTGTGAGCTACATCTGAGAAGCTGTGAGCGGAGGAGTCAGAATCTGTAAGCGATTGCTCACATGCTCACATTAGCGGGAACTCACTGGTTGTGATTCTAATTTTTTATTGTTTTTTAAAACCATCACTTCAAAAGTTGTTATATTGGGATGACTAATATTGGGTACAAAGGAAGATTTAGGGCGCAAGATCACTAGTTGTTTCCATACATCTTTTCTTCACGCAAAATCGCACAAAACTCACAGAGCGACACGTCTTCATGGCATGATTTCCCATCATGATTCCATTTCATGGTGTGATTTCTGATGTCATCACGCCACGAAACAGAGTCATGACAGGAAATTGCACCATGAAGACACCATCGTTCCATGAGTTTTGTGGAATTTTGTGTGGGGGGAAAGAGGTGTGGAAATGGCCACTATTCGAAGGATCTCTATTACTCAAGAAGACTTTAAGTTTGAGTTGTTTGATTAATTTAAATAGACCTAACCTTGTTTGAAAACTATTGTAATGGGGGATGGGAACATAACCCAAACCCCGATTGAGCACTTTCAGCTGTATGTCAGATATCTTAACCAGGAAGTAAGGAGCCTAAGCTCAAGGAGGCAGAAAATGGGGTTATAATAATCAAACAGCCTATGCCGTGTATATGACTTATAATATTAGTCATGCATCAAAATCAACATATACCAAGTATCATTATGGTTTACATGTAAATACAGTTACAAAGTCCAGTCCCAAGACTTATTTACGTATATTTGTTCTTTCTTATTTTCTAGGTAGCCTTTGCAGAACAAACAGAGTTCTTTGGCAAGAACTCTGAAGCGGCCTGTTCCTTTCCTCTGAAAGGGTGAGATGGAGGTGGCATTTTAAAGAAGTTGACAATAGACTACGAGCCTTGCCGGACCAGTCTCTTTCAGCTTGTTTTGAGAAAAGTCTTCCTCTGGCCAATACCTAATTCCTTCCAGTAAACTTTTTTTGGATTCAGTCTTCTAGCAATTATTATGCTGGAGACACAAAGGACAAATATACAAGTCTTGGGACTGGATGTTGTAACTGTATTTACATGTAAACCATGATACTTCGTAGAGACACGTTTTGGGTAATCTTTCGTAGAGACACGGGTGGCGTGACTTCTACAACCTTCAAACTTCAGAATTGGGGGTAGGAGGAGAATGACAGCAATAAGCTATTTACTGCTCTAAAAGTGACTTTTTTCTTCACACAGAGAAAACTTAACACCTCAAGAAGGTACCAAAAGGAATTGTGGACTTGTCAAGTGAAAGAATGGCTTTGGTATTAATTGACTAAAGAAAAAGGCATGAAAAAGGCCAACTGCAGATAAACCAGGACATCAACTCCTCTCTGCAATTCAGGCCTCTGATTTCCACAAAATCATAGAAAATCAGAACTGATGACACACTTTCTTTAGAGGAATAAAATCATGAATGCTGAGCAAATCATGAATGAAAAGTAGTTGTTCTCGCTCAAAAAGAAGCACTTTGTGCTCTGTGCAATTGAGCAACGGGGCCTCTTGTTACAAAAGGATATAAGGATATGAGGATAAGCAGGAAGGAAAAGGTGTTGCTCCTTCAGCAGAGGCTTCATGTGCAGAAATGTTGACGGTTTTCATGTCATGGCAATAATCTATATCTGGTAAGTTATATTCCATTGAGCCTCTATACACAAGAGGCTTTCCAGGAAAGCTTACCTTTGTCCTTCAGTTTTATCCCGAAAGCGGGATAGGAAGACGCCTTGGGTAATCTTCCATAGAGACTTGCATGGCGTGACGTCCAAAGTCTTCAAACTGCAGAATTGGGGGTGAGAGGAGAAGGACAGTAATAAGATATTTCCTGCTCTAAAAGTGACTTTTTTCTTCACACAGAGAACACTCAACACCTCAAGAAGACACCAAAGGGTTTTGTGGACATTCCAATTGAAAGAATGGCTTTGGCAGTGTTCGACTAAAGAAAAAGTTATGAAACAAGCCAACTGCACCGGAACTGGGACATGAAATCCTCTCTGCAGTCCAGACCTCTGATTTCCACAAAATCATAGAAAACCAGAACTGGTGACACTCTTTCTTAGAGAAATAAAATCATAATTGCTGAGCAATGTGTGAATGAACAGTAACTATTCTCTCTCAAAAACAAGCACATTAAGCTCTAAGTAACTGAATAATGGGGCCTCTCGTTGCGACATGATATGAGGATGACCAGGAATGAAAAGGAGTTGCCCCTTCAAAAGAGGCTTCATGCGCAGAAATACTGACGCTTTTCATGTCCTAGCGATAAACGTTATTGGGTAAGTTACATTCCCTTGAACCTCTGTACACATGCATTTCTAGGTCACAAAGAGAGACATGTGGCTTTCCAGGAAAGCTTACCTTTGCCCTTGGATATTATTCCCAAAGCGGGATTGCAAGACGCCTCGGGTTATCTTTTGTACAGATATGGGTAGCGTGACTGCCTCAATCTTCAAACTGCAGAATTGGGGGTGAGAGGAGAATGAGAGTAATAAGCTATTTCCTGCTCTAAAAGTGACTTTTTTCTTCACACAGAGAACACTCAACACCTCAAGAAGATACCAAAAGGGCTTTGTGGACACAGTTTTTTGAGGGATAAAATCATAAATGCTGAGCAAAGTGTGGATGAAGAGTAACTATTCTCTCTCAAAAACAAGCACATTAAGCTCTAAGTAATTGAATAATGGGGCCTCTCGTTGCGACATGATATGAGGATGACCAGGAATGAAAAGGAGTTGCCCCTTCAACAGAGGCTTCATGCGCAGAAATGGTGACGCTTTTCATGTCATGGCGGTAAACGTTACTGGGTAAGTAAGAATCCATTGAGAAGGTGAACACATGCATTTCTAGGTCACAAAGAGAGACATTTGGCTTTCCAGGAAAGCTTACCTTTGCCCTTCAGTTTTATCCCGAAAGCGGGATAGGAAGACGCCTTGGGTAATCTTCCATAGAGACTTGCTTGGCGTGACTTCCACAATCTTCAAACTGGAGAATTGAGGGTGAGAGGAGAATGAAAGTAATAAGCTATTTTCTGCTCTAAAAGTGACTTTTTTCTTCACACAGAGAACACTCAACACCTCAAGAAGATACCAAAAGGGCTTTGTGGACACAGTTTTTTAGAGGGATAAAATCATAAATGCTGAGCAAAGTGGGGACGAAGAGTAACTATTCTCTCTCAAAAACAAGCACATTAAGCTCTAAGTAATTGAATAATGGGGCCTCTCGTTGCGACATGATATGAGGATGACCAGGAATGAAAAGGAGTTGCCCCTTCAAAAGAGGCTTCATGCGCAGAAATACTGACGCTTTTCATGTCCTAGCGATAAACGTTATTGGGTAAGTTACATTCCCTTGAACCTCTGTACACATGCATTTCTAGGTCACAAAGAGAGACATGTGGCTTTCCAGGAAAGCTTACCTTTGCCCTTGGATATTATTCCCAAAGCGGGATTGCAAGACGCCTCGGGTTATCTTTTGTACAGATATGGGTAGCGTGACTGCCTCAATCTTCAAACTGCAGAATTGGGGGTGAGAGGAGAATGACAGTAATAAGCTATTTCCTGCTCTAAAAGTGACTTTTTTCTTCACACAGAGAACACTCAACACCTCAAGAAGATACCAAAAGGGCTTTGTGGACACAGTTTTTTGAGGGATAAAATCATAAATGCTGAGCAAAGTGTCGATGAAGAGTAACTATTCTCTCTCAAAAACAAGCACATTAAGCTCTAAGTAATTGAATAATGGGGCCTCTCGTTGCGACATGATATGAGGATGACCAGGAATGAAAAGGAGTTGCCCCTTCAACAGAGGCTTCATGCGCAGAAATGGTGACGCTTTTCATGTCATGGCGGTAAACGTTACTGGGTAAGTAAGAATCCATTGAGAAGGTGAACACATGCATTTCTAGGTCACAAAGAGCCCTTTTGGAATCTTCTTGAGGTGTTGAGTTTTCTCTGTGTGAAGAAAAAAGTCACTTTTAGAGCAGAAAATAGCTTATTACTGTCATTCTCCTCTCACCCCCAATTCTGCAGTTTGAGAATGAGAGTAATAAGCTATTTCCTGCTCTAAAAGTGACTTTTTTCTTCACACAGAGAACACTCAACACCTCAAGAAGATTCCAAAAGGGCTTTGTGGACTTTCCAAGTCAAAGAATGGCTTTGGCATTATTTGACTGAAGAAAAAGGCATGAAAGAGGCCAACTGCAGATAAACCAGGACATCCACTCCTCTCTGCAATTCAGGCCTCTGATTTCCACAAAATCATAGAAAAGCAGAAGCGCTGATACACTTTGTTTAGAGGAATAAACTCAAAAATGCTGAGCAAAGCAGCAATGAAAAGAAAGTATTCTCTCTCAAAAAGAAGCACTTTATGCTCTGCGCAGTTGAACAATGGGGCCTCTTTTTGCAACAGGATATGAGGTTCTGCGACAGGATATGAGGATAAGCAGGAAGCAAAACCTGTTGCCCCTTCAACAGAGGCTTCATGTGCAGAAATGGTGACGCTTTTCATGTCATAGCGATAAACGTTATTGGGTAAGTTACATTCCTTTGAGCCTCTGTACACATGCATTTCTAGGTCACAAAGAGAGACGTGGCTTTCCAGGAAAGCTTACCTTTGCCCTTGGATATTATTCCTACAGCGGGATTGCAAGACGCCCTGGGTAACTTTTCGTACAGATATGGTTGGTGTGACTGCCTCAATCTTCAAACTGCAGAATTGGGGGTGAGAGGAGAATGAGAGTAATAAGCTATTTCCTGCTCTAAAAGTGACTTTTTTCTTCACACAGAGAACACTCAACACCTCAAGAAGATACCAAAAGGGCTTTGTGGACACAGTTTTTTAGAGGGATAAAATCATAAATGCTGAGCAAAGTGTGGACGAAGAGTAACTATTCTCTCTCAAAAACAAGCACATTAAGCTCTAAGTAATTGAATAATGGGGCCTCTCGTTGCGACATGATATGAGGATGACCAGGAATGAAAAGGAGTTGCCCCTTCAAAAGAGGCTTCATGCGCAGAAATACTGACGCTTTTCATGTCCTAGCGATAAACGTTATTGGGTAAGTTACATTCCCTTGAACCTCTGTACACATGCATTTCTAGGTCACAAAGAGAGACATGTGGCTTTCCAGGAAAGCTTACCTTTGCCCTTGGATATTATTCCCAAAGCGGGATTGCAAGACGCCTCGGGTTATCTTTTGTACAGATATGGGTAGCGTGACTGCCTCAATCTTCAAACTGCAGAATTGGGGGTGAGAGGAGAATGAGAGTAATAAGCTATTTCCTGCTCTAAAAGTGACTTTTTTCTTCACACAGAGAACACTCAACACCTCAAGAAGATACCAAAAGGGCTTTGTGGACACAGTTTTTTGAGGGATAAAATCATAAATGCTGAGCAAAGTGTCGATGAAGAGTAACTATTCTCTCTCAAAAACAAGCACATTAAGCTCTAAGTAATTGAATAATGGGGCCTCTCGTTGCGACATGATATGAGGATGACCAGGAATGAAAAGGAGTTGCCCCTTCAACAGAGGCTTCATGCGCAGAAATGGTGACGCTTTTCATGTCATGGCGGTAAACGTTACTGGGTAAGTAAGAATCCATTGAGAAGGTGAACACATGCATTTCTAGGTCACAAAGAGCCCTTTTGGAATCTTCTTGAGGTGTTGAGTTTTCTCTGTGTGAAGAAAAAAGTCACTTTTAGAGCAGAAAATAGCTTATTACTGTCATTCTCCTCTCACCCCCAATTCTGCAGTTTGAGAATGAGAGTAATAAGCTATTTCCTGCTCTAAAAGTGACTTTTTTCTTCACACAGAGAACACTCAACACCTCAAGAAGATTCCAAAAGGGCTTTGTGGACTTTCCAAGTCAAAGAATGGCTTTGGCATTATTTGACTGAAGAAAAAGGCATGAAAGAGGCCAACTGCAGATAAACCAGGACATCCACTCCTCTCTGCAATTCAGGCCTCTGATTTCCACAAAATCATAGAAAAGCAGAAGCGCTGATACACTTTGTTTAGAGGAATAAACTCAAAAATGCTGAGCAAAGCAGCAATGAAAAGAAAGTATTCTCTCTCAAAAAGAAGCACTTTATGCTCTGCGCAGTTGAACAATGGGGCCTCTTTTTGCAACAGGATATGAGGTTCTGCGACAGGATATGAGGATAAGCAGGAAGCAAAACCTGTTGCCCCTTCAACAGAGGCTTCATGTGCAGAAATGGTGACGCTTTTCATGTCATAGCGATAAACGTTATTGGGTAAGTTACATTCCTTTGAGCCTCTGTACACATGCATTTCTAGGTCACAAAGAGAGACGTGGCTTTCCAGGAAAGCTTACCTTTGCCCTTGGATATTATTCCTACAGCGGGATTGCAAGACGCCCTGGGTAACTTTTCGTACAGATATGGTTGGTGTGACTGCCTCAGTCTTCAAACTGCAGAATTGGGGGTGAGAGTAGAATGAGAGTAATAAGCTATTTCCTGCTCTAAAAGTGACTTTTTTCTTCACACAGAGAACACTCAACACCTCAAGAAGATACCAAAAGGGCTTTGTGGACACAGTTTTTTAGAGGGATAAAATCATAAATGCTGAGCAAAGTGTGGACGAAGAGTAACTATTCTCTCTCAAAAACAAGCACATTAAGCTCTAAGTAATTGAATAATGGGGCCTCTCGTTGCGACATGATATGAGGATGACCAGGAATGAAAAGGAGTTGCCCCTTCAAAAGAGGCTTCATGCGCAGAAATACTGACGCTTTTCATGTCCTAGCGATAAACGTTATTGGGTAAGTTACATTCCCTTGAACCTCTGTACACATGCATTTCTAGGTCACAAAGAGAGACATGTGGCTTTCCAGGAAAGCTTACCTTTGCCCTTGGATATTATTCCCAAAGCGGGATTGCAAGACGCCTCGGGTTATCTTTTGTACAGATATGGGTAGCGTGACTGCCTCAATCTTCAAACTGCAGAATTGGGGGTGAGAGGAGAATGAGAGTAATAAGCTATTTCCTGCTCTAAAAGTGACTTTTTTCTTCACACAGAGAACACTCAACACCTCAAGAAGATACCAAAAGGGCTTTGTGGACACAGTTTTTTGAGGGATAAAATCATAAATGCTGAGCAAAGTGTCGATGAAGAGTAACTATTCTCTCTCAAAAACAAGCACATTAAGCTCTAAGTAATTGAATAATGGGGCCTCTCGTTGCGACATGATATGAGGATGACCAGGAATGAAAAGGAGTTGCCCCTTCAACAGAGGCTTCATGCGCAGAAATGGTGACGCTTTTCATGTCATGGCGGTAAACGTTACTGGGTAAGTAAGAATCCATTGAGAAGGTGAACACATGCATTTCTAGGTCACAAAGAGCCCTTTTGGAATCTTCTTGAGGTGTTGAGTTTTCTCTGTGTGAAGAAAAAAGTCACTTTTAGAGCAGAAAATAGCTTATTACTGTCATTCTCCTCTCACCCCCAATTCTGCAGTTTGAGAATGAGAGTAATAAGCTATTTCCTGCTCTAAAAGTGACTTTTTTCTTCACACAGAGAACACTCAACACCTCAAGAAGATTCCAAAAGGGCTTTGTGGACTTTCCAAGTCAAAGAATGGCTTTGGCATTATTTGACTGAAGAAAAAGGCATGAAAGAGGCCAACTGCAGATAAACCAGGACATCCACTCCTCTCTGCAATTCAGGCCTCTGATTTCCACAAAATCATAGAAAAGCAGAAGCGCTGATACACTTTGTTTAGAGGAATAAACTCAAAAATGCTGAGCAAAGCAGCAATGAAAAGAAAGTATTCTCTCTCAAAAAGAAGCACTTTATGCTCTGCGCAGTTGAACAATGGGGCCTCTTTTTGCAACAGGATATGAGGTTCTGCGACAGGATATGAGGATAAGCAGGAAGCAAAACCTGTTGCCCCTTCAACAGAGGCTTCATGTGCAGAAATGGTGACGCTTTTCATGTCATAGCGATAAACGTTATTGGGTAAGTTACATTCCTTTGAGCCTCTGTACACATGCATTTCTAGGTCACAAAGAGAGACGTGGCTTTCCAGGAAAGCTTACCTTTGCCCTTGGATATTATTCCTACAGCGGGATTGCAAGACGCCCTGGGTAACTTTTCGTACAGATATGGTTGGTGTGACTGCCTCAATCTTCAAACTGCAGAATTGGGGGTGAGAGGAGAATGAGAGTAATAAGCTATTTCCTGCTCTAAAAGTGACTTTTTTCTTCACACAGAGAACACTCAACACCTCAAGAAGATACCAAAAGGGCTTTGTGGACACAGTTTTTTAGAGGGATAAAATCATAAATGCTGAGCAAAGTGTGGACGAAGAGTAACTATTCTCTCTCAAAAACAAGCACATTAAGCTCTAAGTAATTGAATAATGGGGCCTCTCGTTGCGACATGATATGAGGATGACCAGGAATGAAAAGGAGTTGCCCCTTCAAAAGAGGCTTCATGCGCAGAAATACTGACGCTTTTCATGTCCTAGCGATAAACGTTATTGGGTCAGTTACATTCCCTTGAACCTCTGTACACATGCATTTCTAGGTCACAAAGAGAGACATGTGGCTTTCCAGGAAAGCTTACCTTTGCCCTTGGATATTATTCCCAAAGCGGGATTGCAAGACGCCTCGGGTTATCTTTTGTACAGATATGGGTAGCGTGACTGCCTCAATCTTCAAACTGCAGAATTGGGGGTGAGAGGAGAATGACAGTAATAAGCTATTTCCTGCTCTAAAAGTGACTTTTTTCTTCACACAGAGAACACTCAACACCTCAAGAAGATACCAAAAGGGCTTTGTGGACACAGTTTTTTAGAGGGATAAAATCATAAATGCTGAGCAAAGTGTGGACGAAGAGTAACTATTCTCTCTCAAAAACAAGCACATTAAGCTCTAAGTAATTGAATAATGGGGCCTCTCGTTGCGACATGATATGAGGATGACCAGGAATGAAAAGGAGTTGCCCCTTCAAAAGAGGCTTCATGCGCAGAAATACTGACGCTTTTCATGTCCTAGCGATAAACGTTATTGGGTAAGTTACATCCCCTTGAGCCTCTGTACACATGCATTTCTAGGTCACAAAGAGAGACATGTGGCTTTCCAGGAAAGCTTACCTTTGCCCTTGGATATTATTCCCAAAGCGGGATTGCAAGACGCCTCGGGTTATCTTTTGTACAGATATGGGTAGCGTGACTGCCTCAATCTTCAAACTGCAGAATTGGGGGTGAGAGGAGAATGACAGTAATAAGCTATTTCCTGCTCTAAAAGTGACTTTTTTCTTCACACAGAGAACACTCAACACCTCAAGAAGATACCAAAAGGGCTTTGTGGACACAGTTTTTTGAGGGATAAAATCATAAATGCTGAGCAAAGTGTCGATGAAGAGTAACTATTCTCTCTCAAAAACAAGCACATTAAGCTCTAAGTAATTGAATAATGGGGCCTCTCGTTGCGACATGATATGAGGATGACCAGGAATGAAAAGGAGTTGCCCCTTCAACAGAGGCTTCATGCGCAGAAATGGTGACGCTTTTCATGTCATGGCGGTAAACGTTACTGGGTAAGTAAGAATCCATTGAGAAGGTGAACACATGCATTTCTAGGTCACAAAGAGCCCTTTTGGAATCTTCTTGAGGTGTTGAGTTTTCTCTGTGTGAAGAAAAAAGTCACTTTTAGAGCAGAAAATAGCTTATTACTGTCATTCTCCTCTCACCCCCAATTCTGCAGTTTGAGAATGAGAGTAATAAGCTATTTCCTGCTCTAAAAGTGACTTTTTTCTTCACACAGAGAACACTCAACACCTCAAGAAGATTCCAAAAGGGCTTTGTGGACTTTCCAAGTCAAAGAATGGCTTTGGCATTATTTGACTGAAGAAAAAGGCATGAAAGAGGCCAACTGCAGATAAACCAGGACATCCACTCCTCTCTGCAATTCAGGCCTCTGATTTCCACAAAATCATAGAAAAGCAGAAGCGCTGATACACTTTGTTTAGAGGAATAAACTCAAAAATGCTGAGCAAAGCAGCAATGAAAAGAAAGTATTCTCTCTCAAAAAGAAGCACTTTATGCTCTGCGCAGTTGAACAATGGGGCCTCTTTTTGCAACAGGATATGAGGTTCTGCGACAGGATATGAGGATAAGCAGGAAGCAAAACCTGTTGCCCCTTCAACAGAGGCTTCATGTGCAGAAATGGTGACGCTTTTCATGTCATAGCGATAAACGTTATTGGGTAAGTTACATTCCTTTGAGCCTCTGTACACATGCATTTCTAGGTCACAAAGAGAGACGTGGCTTTCCAGGAAAGCTTACCTTTGCCCTTGGATATTATTCCTACAGCGGGATTGCAAGACGCCCTGGGTAACTTTTCGTACAGATATGGTTGGTGTGACTGCCTCAGTCTTCAAACTGCAGAATTGGGGGTGAGAGTAGAATGAGAGTAATAAGCTATTTCCTGCTCTAAAAGTGACTTTTTTCTTCACACAGAGAACACTCAACACCTCAAGAAGATACCAAAAGGGCTTTGTGGACACAGTTTTTTAGAGGGATAAAATCATAAATGCTGAGCAAAGTGTGGACGAAGAGTAACTATTCTCTCTCAAAAACAAGCACATTAAGCTCTAAGTAATTGAATAATGGGGCCTCTCGTTGCGACATGATATGAGGATGACCAGGAATGAAAAGGAGTTGCCCCTTCAAAAGAGGCTTCATGCGCAGAAATACTGACGCTTTTCATGTCCTAGCGATAAACGTTATTGGGTAAGTTACATTCCCTTGAACCTCTGTACACATGCATTTCTAGGTCACAAAGAGAGACATGTGGCTTTCCAGGAAAGCTTACCTTTGCCCTTGGATATTATTCCCAAAGCGGGATTGCAAGACGCCTCGGGTTATCTTTTGTACAGATATGGGTAGCGTGACTGCCTCAATCTTCAAACTGCAGAATTGGGGGTGAGAGGAGAATGAGAGTAATAAGCTATTTCCTGCTCTAAAAGTGACTTTTTTCTTCACACAGAGAACACTCAACACCTCAAGAAGATACCAAAAGGGCTTTGTGGACACAGTTTTTTGAGGGATAAAATCATAAATGCTGAGCAAAGTGTCGATGAAGAGTAACTATTCTCTCTCAAAAACAAGCACATTAAGCTCTAAGTAATTGAATAATGGGGCCTCTCGTTGCGACATGATATGAGGATGACCAGGAATGAAAAGGAGTTGCCCCTTCAACAGAGGCTTCATGCGCAGAAATGGTGACGCTTTTCATGTCATGGCGGTAACGTTACTGGGTAAGTAAGAATCCATTGAGAAGGTGAACACATGCATTTCTAGGTCACAAAGAGCCCTTTTGGAATCTTCTTGAGGTGTTGAGTTTTCTCTGTGTGAAGAAAAAAGTCACTTTTAGAGCAGAAAATAGCTTATTACTGTCATTCTCCTCTCACCCCCAATTCTGCAGTTTGAGAATGAGAGTAATAAGCTATTTCCTGCTCTAAAAGTGACTTTTTTTCTTCACACAGAGAACACTCAACACCTCAAGAAGATTCCAAAAGGGCTTTGTGGACTTTCCAAGTCAAAGAATGGCTTTGGCATTATTTGACTGAAGAAAAAGGCATGAAAGAGGCCAACTGCAGATAAACCAGGACATCCACTCCTCTCTGCAATTCAGGCCTCTGATTTCCACAAAATCATAGAAAAGCAGAAGCGCTGATACACTTTGTTTAGAGGAATAAACTCAAAAATGCTGAGCAAAGCAGCAATGAAAAGAAAGTATTCTCTCTCAAAAAGAAGCACTTTATGCTCTGCGCAGTTGAACAATGGGGCCTCTTTTTGCAACAGGATATGAGGTTCTGCGACAGGATATGAGGATAAGCAGGAAGCAAAACCTGTTGCCCCCTTCAACAGAGGCTTCATGTGCAGAAATGGTGACGCTTTTCATGTCATAGCGATAAACGTTATTGGGTAAGTTACATTCCTTTGAGCCTCTGTACACATGCATTTCTAGGTCACAAAGAGAGACGTGGCTTTCCAGGAAAGCTTACCTTTGCCCTTGGATATTATTCCTACAGCGGGATTGCAAGACGCCCTGGGTAACTTTTCGTACAGATATGGTTGGTGTGACTGCCTCAATCTTCAAACTGCAGAATTGGGGGTGAGAGGAGAATGAGAGTAATAAGCTATTTCCTGCTCTAAAAGTGACTTTTTTCTTCACACAGAGAACACTCAACACCTCAAGAAGATACCAAAAGGGCTTTGTGGACACAGTTTTTTAGAGGGATAAAATCATAAATGCTGAGCAAAGTGTGGACGAAGAGTAACTATTCTCTCTCAAAAACAAGCACATTAAGCTCTAAGTAATTGAATAATGGGGCCTCTCGTTGCGACATGATATGAGGATGACCAGGAATGAAAAGGAGTTGCCCCTTCAAAAGAGGCTTCATGCGCAGAAATACTGACGCTTTTCATGTCCTAGCGATAAACGTTATTGGGTCAGTTACATTCCCTTGAACCTCTGTACACATGCATTTCTAGGTCACAAAGAGAGACATGTGGCTTTCCAGGAAAGCTTACCTTTGCCCTTGGATATTATTCCCAAAGCGGGATTGCAAGACGCCTCGGGTTATCTTTTGTACAGATATGGGTAGCGTGACTGCCTCAATCTTCAAACTGCAGAATTGGGGGTGAGAGGAGAATGACAGTAATAAGCTATTTCCTGCTCTAAAAGTGACTTTTTTCTTCACACAGAGAACACTCAACACCTCAAGAAGATACCAAAAGGGCTTTGTGGACACAGTTTTTTGAGGGATAAAATCATAAATGCTGAGCAAAGTGTCGATGAAGAGTAACTATTCTCTCTCAAAAACAAGCACATTAAGCTCTAAGTAATTGAATAATGGGGCCTCTCGTTGCGACATGATATGAGGATGACCAGGAATGAAAAGGAGTTGCCCCTTCAACAGAGGCTTCATGCGCAGAAATGGTGACGCTTTTCATGTCATGGCGGTAAACGTTACTGGGTAAGTAAGAATCCATTGAGAAGGTGAACACATGCATTTCTAGGTCACAAAGAGCCCTTTTGGAATCTTCTTGAGGTGTTGAGTTTTCTCTGTGTGAAGAAAAAAGTCACTTTTAGAGCAGAAAATAGCTTATTACTGTCATTCTCCTCTCACCCCCAATTCTGCAGTTTGAGAATGAGAGTAATAAGCTATTTCCTGCTCTAAAAGTGACTTTTTTCTTCACACAGAGAACACTCAACACCTCAAGAAGATTCCAAAAGGGCTTTGTGGACTTTCCAAGTCAAAGAATGGCTTTGGCATTATTTGACTGAAGAAAAAGGCATGAAAGAGGCCAACTGCAGATAAACCAGGACATCCACTCCTCTCTGCAATTCAGGCCTCTGATTTCCACAAAATCATAGAAAAGCAGAAGCGCTGATACACTTTGTTTAGAGGAATAAACTCAAAAATGCTGAGCAAAGCAGCAATGAAAAGAAAGTATTCTCTCTCAAAAAGAAGCACTTTATGCTCTGCGCAGTTGAACAATGGGGCCTCTTTTTGCAACAGGATATGAGGTTCTGCGACAGGATATGAGGATAAGCAGGAAGCAAAACCTGTTGCCCCTTCAACAGAGGCTTCATGTGCAGAAATGGTGACGCTTTTCATGTCATAGCGATAAACGTTATTGGGTAAGTTACATTCCTTTGAGCCTCTGTACACATGCATTTCTAGGTCACAAAGAGAGACGTGGCTTTCCAGGAAAGCTTACCTTTGCCCTTGGATATTATTCCTACAGCGGGATTGCAAGACGCCCTGGGTAACTTTTCGTACAGATATGGTTGGTGTGACTGCCTCAGTCTTCAAACTGCAGAATTGGGGGTGAGAGTAGAATGAGAGTAATAAGCTATTTCATGCTCTAAAAGTGACTTTTTTCTTCACACAGAGAAATCTCAACACCTCAAGAAGGTGCCAAAAGGGACTGTGGACTTTCCAAGTCAAAGAATGGCTTTGGCATTATTTGACTAAAGAAAAAGGCATGAAAGAGGCCAACTGCAGATAAACCAGGACATCCACTCCTCTCTGCAATTCAGGCCTCTGATTGCCCCAAAATCATAGAAAAGCAGAACCGCTGATACACTTTTTGAGAGGAATAAAATCATAAATGCTGAGCAAAGCTTGAATGAAAAGAAAGTATTCTCTCTCAAAAAGAAGGACTTTATGCTCTGCGCAGTTGAACAATGGGGCCTCTTGTTGCAACAGGATATGAGGTTCTGCGACAGGATATGAGGATAAGCAGGAAGCAAAAACTTTTGCCCCTTCAACAGAGGCTTCATGTGCAGAAATGGTGACGGTTTTCATGTCATAGCGGTAAACATTATTGGGTAAGTTACATTCCCTTGAGCCTCTATACACATGCATTTCTAGGTCACAAAGAGAGACATGTGGCTTTCTAGGAAAGCTTACCTTTGCGCTTGGATATTATTCCTACAGCGGGATTGCAAGACGCCCTGGGTAACTTTTCGTACAGATATGGTTGGTGTGACTGCCTCAATCTTCAAACTGCAGAATTGGGGGGTGAGAGGAGGATGAGAGTAATAAGCTATTTCCTGCTCTAAAAGTGACTTTTTTCTTCACACAGAGAAATCTCAACACCTCAAGAAGATTCCAAAAGGGCTTTGTGGACTTTCCAAGTCAAAGAATGGCTTTGGCATTATTTGACTGAAGAAAAAGGCATGAAAGAGGCCAACTGCAGATAAACCAGGACATCCACTCCTCTCTGCAATTCAGGCCTCTGATTGCCACAAAATCATAGAAAAGCAGAACCGCTGATACACTTTGTTTAGACGAATAAACTCAAAAATGCTGAGCAAACAGCAATGAAAAGAAAGTATTCTCTCTCAAAAAGAAGCACTTTATGCTCTGCGCAGTTGAACAATGGGGCCTCTTTTTGCAACAGGATATGAGGTTCTGCGACAGGATATGAGGATAAGCAGGAAGCAAAACCTGATGCCCCTTCAACAGAGGCTTCATGTGCAGAAATGGTGACGCTTTTCATGTCATAGCGATAAACGTTATTGGGTAAGTTACATTCCCTTGAGCCTCTGTACGCATGCATTTCTAGGTCACAAAGAGACACATGTGGCTTTCCAGGAAAGCTTACCTTTGCCCTTGGATATTATTCCCAAAGCGGGATTGCAAGATGCCTTGGGTTATCTTTTGTACAGATATGGTTGGTGTGACTGCCTCAATCTTCAAACTGCAGAATTGGGGGTGAGAGGAGAATGTCATGGCGGTAAACGCTACTGGGTAAGTAAGATTCCATGGAGCCGGTGAACACATGCACATCTCGGTCACAAAGAGAGACATGTGGCTTTCTAGAAAGCTTACCTTTGCCCTTCAACTTTATCCCGAAAGTGGGATTGAAAGACGCCGTGGGTTATCTTCCATAGAGACTTGCATGGCGTGACTTCCACAATCTTCAAACTGCAGAATTGGGGGTGAGAGGAGAATGAGAGTAATAAGCTATTTCCTGCTCTAAAAGTGACTTTTTTCTTCACACAGAGAACACTCAACACCTCAAGAAGATACCAAAAGGGCTTTGTGGACACAGTGTTTTGAGGGATAAAATCATAAATGCTGAGCAAAGTGTCTATGAAGAGTAACTATTCTCTCTCAAAAACAAGCACATTAAGCTCTAAGTAATTGAATAATGGGGCCTCTCGTTGCGACATAAAATGAGGATGACCAGGAATGAAAAGGAGTTGCCCCTTCAACAGAGGCTTCATGCGCAGAAATGGTGACGCTTTTCATGTCGTGGCGGTAAACGTTACTGGATAAGTAAGAATCCATTGAGAAGGTGAACACATGCATTTCTAGGTCACAAAGAGAGACATTTGGCTTTCCAGGAAAGCTTACCTTTGCCCTTCAGTTTTATCCCGAAAGCGGGATAGGAAGACGCCTTGGGTAATCTTCCACAGAGAATTGCGTGGCGTGACTTCCACAATCTTCAAACTGCAGAATTGGGGGTGAGAGGAGAATGACAGTAATAAGCTATTTTCTGCTCTAAAAGTGACTTTTTTCTTCACACATAGAAAACTCAACACCTCAGGAAGATTCCAAAAGGGCTTTGTGGACATTCCAAGTGAAAGAATGGCTTTGGCAGTGTTCGACTAAAGAAAAAGTCATGAAACAAGCAAACTGCACATGAATCAGGACACCTACACCTCTGTGCAGTCAAGACCTATGATTTCCACAAAATCATAGAAAACCAGAACTGCTGAAAAAGTTTTTTAGAGGGATAAAATCATAAATGCTGAGCAAAGTGTGAATGAAGAGTAACTATTCTCTCTCAAAAACAAGCACTTTAAGCTCTAAGCAATTGAATACTGGGGCCTCTCGTTGCTACATGATATGAGGATGACCAGGAATGAAAAGGAGTTGCCCCTTCAACAGAGGCTTCATGCGCAGAAATGGTGACGCTTTTCATGTCATGGCGGTAAACGCTACTGGGTAAGTAAGAATCCATTGAGAAGGTGAACACATGCATTTCTAGGTCACAAAGAGAGACATGTGGCTTTCCAGGAAAGCTTACCTTTGCCCTTGGATATTATTCCTACAGCGGGATTGCAAGACGCCCTGGGTAACTTTTCGTACAGATATGGTTGGTGTGACTGCCTCAATCTTCAAACTGCAGAATTGGGGGTGAGAGTAGAATGAGAGTAATAAGCTATTTCCTGCTCTAAAAGTGACCTTTTTCTTCACACAGAGAACACTCAACACCTCAAGAAGATACCAAAAGGGCTTTGTGGACACAGTTTTTTAGAGGGATAAAATCATAAATGCTGAGCAAAGTGTGGACGAAGAGTAACTATTCTCTCTCAAAAACAAGCACATTAAGCTCTAAGTAATTGAATAATGGGGCCTCTCGTTGCGACATGATATGAGGATGACCAGGAATGAAAAGGAGTTGCCCCTTCAAAAGAGGCTTCATGCGCAGAAATACTGACGCTTTTCATGTCCTAGCGATAAACGTTATTGGGTAAGTTACATTCCCTTGAACCTCTGTACACATGCATTTCTAGGTCACAAAGAGAGACATGTGGCTTTCCAGGAAAGCTTACCTTTGCCCTTGGATATTATTCCCAAAGCGGGATTGCAAGACGCCTCGGGTTATCTTTTGTACAGATATGGGTAGCGTGACTGCCTCAATCTTCAAACTGCAGAATTGGGGGTGAGAGGAGAATGACAGTAATAAGCTATTTCCTGCTCTAAAAGTGACTTTTTTCTTCACACAGAGAACACTCAACACCTCAAGAAGATACCAAAAGGGCTTTGTGGACACAGTTTTTTGAGGGATAAAATCATAAATGCTGAGCAAAGTGTCGATGAAGAGTAACTATTCTCTCTCAAAAACAAGCACATTAAGCTCTAAGTAATTGAATAATGGGGCCTCTCGTTGCGACATGATATGAGGATGACCAGGAATGAAAAGGAGTTGCCCCTTCAACAGAGGCTTCATGCGCAGAAATGGTGACGCTTTTCATGTCATGGCGGTAAACGTTACTGGGTAAGTAAGAATCCATTGAGAAGGTGAACACATGCATTTCTAGGTCACAAAGAGCCCTTTTGGAATCTTCTTGAGGTGTTGAGTTTTCTCTGTGTGAAGAAAAAAGTCACTTTTAGAGCAGAAAATAGCTTATTACTGTCATTCTCCTCTCACCCCCAATTCTGCAGTTTGAGAATGAGAGTAATAAGCTATTTCCTGCTCTAAAAGTGACTCTTTTCTTCACACAGAGAACACTCAACACCTCAAGAAGATTCCAAAAGGGCTTTGTGGACTTTCCAAGTCAAAGAATGGCTTTGGCATTATTTGACTGAAGAAAAAGGCATGAAAGAGGCCAACTGCAGATAAACCAGGACATCCACTCCTCTCTGCAATTCAGGCCTCTGATTTCCACAAAATCATAGAAAAGCAGAAGCGCTGATACACTTTGTTTAGAGGAATAAACTCAAAAATGCTGAGCAAAGCAGCAATGAAAAGAAAGTATTCTCTCTCAAAAAGAAGCACTTTATGCTCTGCGCAGTTGAACAATGGGGCCTCTTTTTGCAACAGGATATGAGGTTCTGCGACAGGATATGAGGATAAGCAGGAAGCAAAACCTGTTGCCCCTTCAACAGAGGCTTCATGTGCAGAAATGGTGACGCTTTTCATGTCATAGCGATAAACGTTATTGGGTAAGTTACATTCCTTTGAGCCTCTGTACACATGCATTTCTAGGTCACAAAGAGAGACGTGGCTTTCCAGGAAAGCTTACCTTTGCCCTTGGATATTATTCCTACAGCGGGATTGCAAGACGCCCTGGGTAACTTTTCGTACAGATATGGTTGGTGTGACTGCCTCAATCTTCAAACTGCAGAATTGGGGGTGAGAGGAGAATGAGAGTAATAAGCTATTTCCTGCTCTAAAAGTGACTTTTTTCTTCACACAGAGAACACTCAACACCTCAAGAAGATACCAAAAGGGCTTTGTGGACACAGTTTTTTAGAGGGATAAAATCATAAATGCTGAGCAAAGTGTGGACGAAGAGTAACTATTCTCTCTCAAAAACAAGCACATTAAGCTCTAAGTAATTGAATAATGGGGCCTCTCGTTGCGACATGATATGAGGATGACCAGGAATGAAAAGGAGTTGCCCCTTCAAAAGAGGCTTCATGCGCAGAAATACTGACGCTTTTCATGTCCTAGCGATAAACGTTATTGGGTAAGTTACATCCCCTTGAGCCTCTGTACACATGCATTTCTAGGTCACAAAGAGAGACATGTGGCTTTCCAGGAAAGCTTACCTTTGCCCTTGGATATTATTCCCAAAGCGGGATTGCAAGACGCCTCGGGTTATCTTTTGTACAGATATGGGTAGCGTGACTGCCTCAATCTTCAAACTGCAGAATTGGGGGTGAGAGGAGAATGACAGTAATAAGCTATTTCCTGCTCTAAAAGTGACTTTTTTCTTCACACAGAGAACACTCAACACCTCAAGAAGATACCAAAAGGGCTTTGTGGACACAGTTTTTTGAGGGATAAAATCATAAATGCTGAGCAAAGTGTCGATGAAGAGTAACTATTCTCTCTCAAAACAAGCACATTAAGCTCTAAGTAATTGAATAATGGGGCCTCTCGTTGCGACATGATATGAGGATGACCAGGAATGAAAAGGAGTTGCCCCTTCAACAGAGGCTTCATGCGCAGAAATGGTGACGCTTTTCATGTCATGGCGGTAAACGTTACTGGGTAAGTAAGAATCCATTGAGAAGGTGAACACATGCATTTCTAGGTCACAAAGAGCCCTTTTGGAATCTTCTTGAGGTGTTGAGTTTTCTCTGTGTGAAGAAAAAAGTCACCTTTTAGAGCAGAAAATAGCTTATTACTGTCATTCTCCTCTCACCCCCAATTCTGCAGTTTGAGAATGAGAGTAATAAGCTATTTCCTGCTCTAAAAGTGACTTTTTTCTTCACACAGAGAACACCTCCAACCACCCTCAAGAAGATTCCAAAAGGGCTTTGTGGACTTTCCAAGTCAAAGAATGGCTTTGGCATTATTTGACTGAAGAAAAAGGCATGAAAGAGGCCAACTGCAGATAAACCAGGACATCCACTCCTCTCTGCAATTCAGGCCTCTGATTTCCACAAAATCATAGAAAAAGCAGAAGCGCTGATACACTTTGTTTAGAGGAATAAACTCAAAAATGCTGAGCAAAGCAGCAATGAAAAGAAAGTATTCTCTCTCAAAAAGAAGCACTTTATTGCTCCTGCGCAGTTGAACAATGGGGCCTCTTTTTGCAACAGGATATGAGGTTCTGCGACAGGATATGAGGATAAGCAGGAAGCAAAACCTGTTGCCCCTTCAACAGAGGCTTCATGTGCAGAAATGGTGACGCTTTTCATGTCATAGCGATAAACGTTATTGGGTAAGTTACATTCCTTTGAGCCTCTGTACACATGCATTTCTAGGTCACAAAGAGAGACGTGGCTTTCCAGGAAAGCTTACCTTTGCCCTTGGATATTATTCCTACAGCGGGATTGCAAGACGCCCTGGGTAACTTTTCGTACAGATATGGTTGGTGTGACTGCCTCAATCTTCAAACTGCAGAATTGGGGGTGAGAGGAGAATGAGAGTAATAAGCTATTTCCTGCTCTAAAAGTGACTTTTTTCTTCACACAGAGAACACTCAACACCTCAAGAAGATACCAAAAGGGCTTTGTGGACACAGTTTTTTAGAGGGATAAAATCATAAATGCTGAGCAAAGTGTGGACGAAGAGTAACTATTCTCTCTCAAAAACAAGCACATTAAGCTCTAAGTAATTGAATAATGGGGCCTCTCGTTGCGACATGATATGAGGATGACCAGGAATGAAAAGGAGTTGCCCCTTCAAAAGAGGCTTCATGCGCAGAAAATACTGACGCTTTTCATGTCCTAGCGATAAACGTTATTGGGTAAGTACATCCCCTTGAGCCTCTGTACACATGCATTTCTAGGTCACAAAGAGAGGACATGTGGCTTTCCAGGAAAGCTTACCTTTGCCCTTGGATATTATTCCCAAAGCGGGATTGCAAGACGCCTCGGGTTATCTTTTGTACAGATATGGGTAGCGTGACTGCCTCAATCTTCAAAACTGCAGAATTGGGGGTGAGAGGAGAATGACAGTAATAAGCTATTTCCTGCTCTAAAAGTGACTTTTTTCTTCACACAGAGAACACCTCAACACCTCAAGAAGATACCAAAAGGGCTTTGTGGACACAGTTTTTTTGAGGGATAAAATCATAAATGCTGAGCAAAGTGTCGATGAAGAGTAACTATTCTCTCTCAAAAACAAGCACATTAAGCTCTAAGTAATTGAATAATGGGGCCTCTCGTTGCGACATGATATGAGGATGACCAGGAATGAAAAGGAGTTGCCCCTTCAACAGAGGCTTCATGCGCAGAAATGGTGACGCTTTTCATGTCATGGCGGTAAACGTTACTGGGTAAGTAAGAATCCATTGAGAAGGTGAACACATGCATTTTCTAGGTCACAAAGAGCCCTTTTGGAATCTTCTTGAGGTGTTGAGTTTTCTCTGTGTGAAGAAAAAAGTCACTTTTACGAGCAGAAAATAGCTTATTACTGTCATTCTCCTCTCACCCCCAATTCTGCAGTTTGAGAATGAGAGTAATAAGCTATTTCCTGCTCTAAAAGTGACTTTTTTCTTCACACAGAGAACACTCAACACCTCAAGAAGATTCCAAAAGGGCTTTGTGGACTTTCCAAGCTCAAAGAATGGCTTTGGCATTATTTGACTGAAAGAAAAAGGCATGAAAGAGGCCAACTGCAGATAAACCAGGACATCCACTCCTCTCTGCAATTCAGGCCTCTGATTTCCACAAAATCATAGAAAAAGCAGAAGCGCTGATACACTTTGTTTAGAGGAATAAACTCAAAAATGCTGAGCAAAGCAGCAATGAAAAGAAAGTATTCTCTCTCAAAAAGAAGCACTTTATTGCTCTGCGCAGTTGAACAATGGGGCCTCTTTTTGCAACAGGATATGAGGTTCTGCGACAGGATATGAGGATAAGCAGGAAGCAAAACCTGTTGCCCCTTCAACAGAGGCTTCATGTGCAGAAATGGTGACGCTTTTCATGTCATAGCGATAAACGTTATTGGGTAAGTTACATTCCTTTGAGCCTCTGTACACATGCATTTCTAGGTCACAAAGAGAGACGTGGCTTTCCAGGAAAGCTTACCTTTGCCCTTGGATATTATTCCTACAGCGGGATTGCAAGACGCCCTGGGTAACTTTTCGTACAGATATGGTTGGTGTGACTGCCTCAATCTTCAAACTGCAGAATTGGGGGTGAGAGGAGAATGAGAGTAATAAGCTATTTCCTGCTCTAAAAGTGACTTTTTTCTTCACACAGAGAACACTCAACACCTCAAGAAGATACCAAAAGGGCTTTGTGGACACAGTTTTTTAGAGGGATAAAATCATAAATGCTGAGCAAAGTGTGGACGAAGAGTAACTATTCTCTCTCAAAAACAAGCACATTAAGCTCTAAGTAATTGAATAATGGGGCCTCTCGTTGCGACATGATATGAGGATGACCAGGAATGAAAAGGAGTTGCCCCTTCAAAAGAGGCTTCATGCGCAGAAATACTGACGCTTTTCATGTCCTAGCGATAAACGTTATTGGGTAAGTTACATTCCCTTGAACCTCTGTACACATGCATTTCTAGGTCACAAAGAGAGACATGTGGCTTTCCAGGAAAGCTTACCTTTGCCCTTGGATATTATTCCCAAAGCGGGATTGCAAGACGCCTCGGGTTATCTTTTGTACAGATATGGGTAGCGTGACTGCCTCAATCTTCAAACTGCAGAATTGGGGGTGAGAGGAGAATGACAGTAATAAGCTATTTCCTGCTCTAAAAGTGACTTTTTTCTTCACACAGAGAACACTCAACACCTCAAGAAGATACCAAAAGGGCTTTGTGGACACAGTTTTTTGAGGGATAAAATCATAAATGCTGAGCAAAGTGTCGATGAAGAGTAACTATTCTCTCTCAAAAACAAGCACATTAAGCTCTAAGTAATTGAATAATGGGGCCTCTCGTTGCGACATGATATGAGGATGACCAGAGAATGAAAAGGAGTTGCCCCTTCAACAGAGGCTTCATGCGCAGAAATGGTGACGCTTTTCATGTCATGGCGGTAAACGTTACTGGGTAAGTAAGAATCTATTGAGAAGGTGAACACATGCATTTCTAGGTCACAAAGAGCCCTTTTGGAATCTTCTTGAGGTGTTGAGTTTTCTCTGTGTGAAGAAAAAAAGTCACTTTTAGAGCAGAAAATAGCTTATTACTGTCATTCTCCTCTCACCCCCAATTCTGCAGTTTGAGAATGAGAGTAATAAGCTATTTCCTGCTCTAAAAGTGACTTTTTTCTTCACACAGAGAACACTCAACACCTCAAGAAGATTCCAAAAGGGCTTTGTGGACTTTCCAAGTCAAAGAATGGCTTTGGCATTATTTGACTGAAGAAAAAGGCATGAAAGAGGCCAACTGCAGATAAACCAGGACATCCACTCCTCTCTGCAATTCAGGCCTCTGATTTCCACAAAATCATAGAAAAGCAGAAGCGCTGATACACTTTGTTTAGAGGAATAAACTCAAAAATGCTGAGCAAAGCAGCAATGAAAAGAAAGTATTCTCTCTCAAAAAGAAGCACTTTATGCTCTGCGCAGTTGAACAATGGGGCCTCTTTTTGCAACAGGATATGAGGTTCTGCGACAGGATATGAGGATAAGCAGGAAGCAAAACCTGTTGCCCCTTCAACAGAGGCTTCATGTGCAGAAATGGTGACGCTTTTCATGTCATAGCGATAAACGTTATTGGGTAAGTTACATTCCTTTGAGCCTCTGTACACATGCATTTCTAGGTCACAAAGAGAGACGTGGCTTTCCAGGAAAGCTTACCTTTGCCCTTGGATATTATTCCTACAGCGGGATTGCAAGACGCCCTGGGTAACTTTTCGTACAGATATGGTTGGTGTGACTGCCTCAATCTTCAAACTGCAGAATTGGGGGTGAGAGGAGAATGAGAGTAATAAGCTATTTCCTGCTCTAAAAGTGACTTTTTTCTTCACACAGAGAACACTCAACACCTCAAGAAGATACCAAAAGGGCTTTGTGGACACAGTTTTTTAGAGGGATAAAATCATAAATGCTGAGCAAAGTGTGGACGAAGAGTAACTATTCTCTCTCAAAAACAAGCACATTAAGCTCTAAGTAATTGAATAATGGGGCCTCTCGTTGCGACATGATATGAGGATGACCAGGAATGAAAAGGAGTTGCCCCTTCAAAAGAGGCTTCATGCGCAGAAATACTGACGCTTTTCATGTCCTAGCGATAAACGTTATTGGGTAAGTTACATTCCCTTGAACCTCTGTACACATGCATTTCTAGGTCACAAAGAGAGACATGTGGCTTTCCAGGAAAGCTTACCTTTGCCCTTGGATATTATTCCCAAAGCGGGATTGCAAGATGCCTCGGGTTATCTTTTGTACAGATATGGGTAGCGTGACTGCCTCAATCTTCAAACTGCAGAATTGGGGGTGAGAGGAGAATGACAGTAATAAGCTATTTCCTGCTCTAAAAGTGACTTTTTTCTTCACACAGAGAACACTCAACACCTCAAGAAGATACCAAAAGGGCTTTGTGGACATTCCAAGTGAAAGAATGGCTTTGGCAGTGTTCGACTAAAGAAAAAGTCATGAAACAAGTAAACTGCACATGAATCAGGACACCTACACCTCTGTGCAGTGAAGACCTCTGATTTCCACAAAATCATAGAAAACTAGAACTGCTGAAAAAGTTTTTTGGAGGGATAAAATCATAAATGCTGAGCAAAGTGTGAATGAAGAGTAACTATTCTCTCTCAAAAACAAGCACTTTAAGCTCTAAGCAATTGAATACTGGGGCCTCTCGTTGCTACATGATATGAGGATGACCAGGAATGAAAAGGAGTTGCCCCTTCAACAGAGGCTTCATGCGCAGAAATGGTGACGCTTTTCATGTCATGGCGGTAAACGCTACGGGGTAAGTAAGATTCCATGGAGCCGGTGAACACATGCACTTCTCGGTCACAAAGAGAGACATGTGGCTTTCCAGGAAAGCTTACCTTTGCCCTTGGATATTATTCCTACAGCGGGATTGCAAGACGCCCTGGGTAACTTTTCGTACAGCTATGGTTGGTGTGACTGCCTCAATCTTCAAACTGCAGAATTGGGGGTGAGAGGAGAATGAGAGTAATAAGCTATTTCGTGCTCTAAAAGTGACTTTTTTCTTCACACAGAGAAATCTCAACACCTCAAGACGGTGCCAAAAGGGACTGTGGACTTTCCAAGTCAAAGAATGGCTTTGGCATTATTTGACTATAGAAAAAGGCATGAAAGAGGCCAACTGCAGATAAACCAGGACATCCACTCCTCTCTGCAATTCAGGCCTCTGATTGCCACAAAATCATAGAAAAGCAGAACTGCTGATACACTTTGTTTAGAGGAATAAACTCAAAAATGCTGAGCAAAGCAGCAATGAAAAGAAAGTATTCTCTCTCAAAAAGAAGCACTTTATGCTCTGAGCAGTTGAACAATGGGGCCTCTTGTTGCAACAGGATATGAGGTTCTGCGACAGGATATGAGGATAAGCAGGAAGCAAAACCTGTTGCCCCTTCAACAGAGGCTTCATGAGCAGAAATGGTGACGCTTTTCATGTCATAGCGATAAACGTTATTGGGTAAGTTACATCCCCTTGAGCCTCTGTACACATGCATTTCTAGGTCACAAAGAGAGACATGTGGCTTTCCAGGAAAGCTTACCTTTGCCCTTGGATATTATTCCCAAAGCGGGATTGCAAGACGCCTCGGGTTATCTTTTGTACAGATATGGGTAGCGTGACTGCGTCAATCTTCAAACTGCAGAATTGGGGGTGAGAGGAGAATGAGAGTAATAAGCTATTTCCTGCTCTAAAAGTGACTTTTTTCTTCACACAGAGAAATCTCAACACCTCAAGAAGGTGCCAAAAGGGACTGTGGGCTTTCCAAGTCAAAGAATGGCTTTGGCATTATTTGACTGAAGAAAAAGCCATGAAAGATGCCAACTGCAGATAAACCAGGACATCCACTCCTCTCTGCAATTCAGGCCTCTGATTTCCACAAAATCATAGAAAAGCAGAACTGTTGATACACTTTGTTTAGAGGAATAAACTCAAAAATGCTGAGCAAAGCAGCAATGAAAAGAAAGTATTCTCTCTCAAAAAGAAGCACTTTATGCTCTGCGCAGTTGAACAATGGGGCCTTTTGTTGCAACAGGATATGAGGTTCTGCGACAGGATATGAGGATAAGCAGGAAGCAAAACCTGTTGCCCCTTCAACAGAGGCTTCATGTGCAGAAATGGTGAGGCTTTTCATGTCATAGCGATAAACGTTATTGGGTAAGTTACATTCCCTTGAGCCTCTGTACGCATGTATTTCTCGGTCAGCAAGAGAGAAAAGTGGCTTTCCAGGAAAGCTTACCTTTGTGCTTGGATATTATTCCTACAGCGGGATTTCAAGACGCCCTGGGTAACTTTTCGTACAGCCATGGTTGGTGTGACTGCCTCAATCTTCAAACTGCAGAATTGGGGGTGAGAGGAGAATGAGAGTAATAAGCTATTTCCTGCTCTAAATGTGACTTTTTTCTTCACACAGAGAAATCTCAACACCTCAAGAAGGTGCCAAAAGGGACTGTGGACTTTCCAAGTCAAAGAATGGCTTTGGCATTATTTGACTAAAGAAAAAGGCATGAAAGAGGCCAACTGCAGATAAACCAGGACATCCACTCCTCTCTGCAATTCAGGCCTCTGATTTCCACAAAATCATAGAAAAGCAGAACTGCTGATACACTTTGTTTAGAGGAATAAACTCAAAAATGCTGAGCAAAGCAGCAATGAAAAGAAAGTATTCTCTCTCAAAAAGAAGCACTTTATGCTCTGCGCAGTTGAACAATGGGGCCTCTTGTTGCAACTGGATATGAGGTTCTGCGACAGGATATGAGGATAAGCAGGAAGCAAAACCTGTTGCCCCTTCAACAGAGGCTTCATGTGCAGAAATGGTGACGCTTTTCATGTCATAGCGATAAACGTTATTGGGTAAGTTACATCCCCTTGAGCCTCTGTACACATGCATTTCTAGGTCACAAAGAGAGACATGTGGCTTTCCAGGAAAGCTTACCTTTGCCCTTGGATATTATTCCCAAAGCGGGATTGCAAGACGCCCTGGGTAACTTTTCGTACAGATATGGTTGGTGTGAATGCCTCAATCTTCAAACTGCAGAATTGGGGGTGAGAGGAGAATGAGAGTAATAAGCTATTTCCTGCTCTAAAAGTGACTTTTTTCTTCACACAGAGAAAACTCAACACCTCAAGAAGATACCAAAAGGGATTGTGGACTTTCCAAGTCAAAGAATGGCTTTGGCATTATTTGACTAAAGAAAAAGGCATGAAAGAGGCCAACTGCAGATAAACCAGGACATCTACTCCTCTCTGCAGTCCAGACCTCTGATTTTCTACAAAATGATAGGAAACCAGAAGTGTTGACACACTTTGTTTAGAGGAATAAAATCATGAATGCTGAGCAATGTGTGAATGAAGAGTAGCTATTTTGTCTCAAAAAGAAGCTCTTGATGCTCTGTGCAATTGAATAACGGGGCCTCTTGTTGTGACATGATATGAGGATAATCAGGAAAGAAACGGTGTTGTCCCTTCAACAGAGGCTTTATGAGAAGAAATGGTGACGCTTTTCAAGTCATGGCGATAAACGTTACTTGGTAAGTTACTTTCCCTTGAGCCTCTGTACACGTGCATTTCTAGGTCACAAAGAGAGACATGTGGGAGCCGTGGGGTACGGTGGTTTGTGAATCTGCATATTGGGGGAGAAGTTGTTGCAGGGGTCTTAGTGGGCCCTTGGGCCCCAATTTTCTGATTATAATTAGCCAGCGGCCATTTTGGGGCTGCATTGGGCTGCATACGGGTGGCCGTTTTAAGGGCTTGGAAGTATTGGCTATAGGCCCAAAAAAGGGGGTGGCCCTTCAAAGGGCAAGCGGCCAGCTGCAGAGGCCCCAGCGAAGAGGTCTGTCACTGCAGGGTCCTCTTCAGAGGACGAGAATGAGGCTTTTTGCTAGCAGGAGATCTTGAGGAGGCTGGCGGCCTTAGATCAGCGTAAAGGTGTCTCTACTGGGGTTGTGGTTGGTAGGGATCGCTCCAGGCCTGTGAGAGGGGCAGCTAGGGATGTTGTTAATAGAGAAATTCTAAGATGACTTTCTGCCTTAGAAGGTACTACAGGAACGGCTGCCGGGGAGTCCAGTGGAACCAGCAGGTCAGTGGGCCAGAGTGATGGTGCGGCACAACAGGTAGTGGATCTTGAGCACGAGGCTGTGGTGGACCCTGCGCCAGTTGCTTTGGTAGTGGAGCCCATGGAAGGTACTGGTAAAGATGTCACACCACAGAACACTTTCCCTTGGCCTTGGGGGCCTTGGCGGCACACGGAGGCACTTGGGAATCAAAAGTCATCTCCAGGTTACCCGCAGTTGCCTGTGCCATGGGCGTCAGGTACCCAATGCCCAGGTGCAGGGCCTGGGTCAGGTTTGGCTGGTGCTCAGCAGAGTGCCTCGGTGCAGCCGGCTTGAGGAGGAATGAATGTTGCACGGGGACAGCCTCAGGCTGGGTTATGGCCAGGGTTCCTTGGGGTTTTTATCCTTATGCCCCATTGGCATATGGCAATGTCCCCTTTAATGCTCTTCCCTTTGGGGACATGGCTCTGCCACTGGGCGATCATTTAACCCAAGCAACACGTGACAAGATAGTTAAGGGTGAGCATGTTGACATCTTTTCCCTTCTTTTCCAGGAGTTGGAAAAGAAGGACAAAGATGACTTAGATAATAGGGATAAGGAGAGGCTTAAGAAGAGGCGTGTGGATACGACCTGGCACAATTGGCTCCCGGGCTTCTTGATTTACGCTGGGGTGTTAGTGAGGGCTCAGCTGCATAGGGCGGCAGCTCTCTTCCAATATTTGGACATTATATACAAGGGTTATACTGGCTTCTCAGGTGCTGCTTGGATGCATTATGATGAGGAGTTCAGGATAAGGGCGGCCCTTAACCCCAGCTTACCTTGGGATAGGATTCACCAGCAGCTGTGGCTGTCGGTGATGTCACCATCTAAACCCAACCTGGGGGATCGTTCCGACAGCAGGCATGTAGTGCAGCAGTCGGCGTCTGTGACATCGTCTAATACCCGCTCAGCAGCGGGGCAGCCAGTTCAACCCCGGCCGTTATGTTGGGAATTTGCTTTTAAGGGAGCATGTTCCCGAAAGCCTTGCAGGTTCAAGCACGAGTGCCCCTCTTGTGCTGGTTTTCACCCCTACAGTTCCTGCCCTAAGGCAAGACAAGGGGGTGCCGGCAGGGGATTTGGAGGCAGCGGAGCCAGTAAGCAGCAGGCTCCTGGTAAAGGGACCCAGCCCAATAAAGCTGAAGGTCCTTAGGAGGCTTTTGCTGGCTTACCCGCGTAAACAGGATGCGTTGTTTTTGTTGCAAGGTTTTTCTGTTGGTTTTAGAATCCCAGTTCAGGGAATACGTTCCCCTTACATGTGTTCAAACTTGTGTTCAGTGTTGGGGATGGAGGACGTAGTGAGAAGTAAGATAGTTAGGGAGTGCGCTAAGGGCCGTGTGTTGGGCCCCTTTGACACCCTCCCGGTTCCAAATTTGAGGGTTTCCCCATTAGGCGTGGTGCCTAAGAAGGCGGCTGGCGAGTTCCGCCTGATTCATCACCTCTCCTTTCCCAGAGGTGAGTCTGTGAACGATGCTATTCCTGAGCACTTGTGCTCGGTTCGTTACACATCTTTTGATAAGGCGGTCAAGGTGATACGCTGTTGTGGCTTGGGAGCGGAGTTGGCAAAATGCGACATTAAGTCGGCCTTTTCCCTTTTCCCAGTGCACCCCGACGATTTTGAGTTGCTAGGATTTTATTTTGAAGGGAAGTATTATATGGATCGTGCCCTGCCTATGGGTTGTTCCATTTCCTGTGCAACGTTTGAGTGTTTCAGCTCCTTTTTGGAATGGGAACTGCAACACAGGGCATGTAGCCGCAATTACTGTCATTATTTAGGTGACTTTATGTTCACTGGGGAGGCTGGGACTGGGCAGTGTGCCCGGTTGCTGAGCATTTTCACTCAACTGGCCGAGGAGCTGGGTGTTCCTTTGGCAAATGAGAAAATGGAGGGTCCCTCTCCAGTATTAATGTTTTTGTGTATTGAGATAGACACTCTGCAGCAGTGTTTCCGTCTTCCCCCGGACAAGGTTTCGGACCTCAAGCTTAGGCTTCAGGACTTTAGGGCAAAATGTAAGGTGTCCCTGGTAAAGCTCCAGCAGCTCGTGGGACACCTGAACTTTGCATGTAAGGCAGTGGCTCCAGGAAGGGCTTTCTTGCGGCAGCTGTGCGATGCCCATGTCGGCTCTGTGGGCTCCGCATCATCGCCTTAGGATTTCTAAGGGGATGCAGGAGGATTTGGCATTACGGTCTGACTTCCTGGAGGGCTATAATGCGGTTACATTTTGGAGGGAGGACCTGCTTTTAGAGGCAGACCTTTAGATCATGTCGGATGCATCTGGATCTACGGGTTTTGGGGTGTATTTCCGTAGGCACTGGTGCGCCGAGCAATGGCCTCCTGATTGGCATGCCATGGGGTTGGATAAAGACCTGACCTTTCTAGAGTTTTTTCCCATTCTTGTGGCAGGGCATCTCTGGGGGGAAGAGTTGGCCAGCCATGTTGTTCACTTCTGGTGTGACAACATGGCTGTGGTGCAGGTTGCCAACTCTTTAACCTCTAAATCTGAGCGGGTTATGAGGCTGGTCCGTGCCTTTACGTTGCTGTGCCCACAGAGGAACATTTGATTTAAAGCTAAACATGTTCCAGGGGTTAGCAACGGTGCGGCAGATGCTTTGTCTCGCCAACAGATGGGGCGGTTTTGGCAGCTTGTGCCGGAGGCGGCCAGGTACCAGCACGGATGCCCCCGGACATATGGCTTCTTGGGAGGCCAAAGACTTCAGGGCCATAAGGCTTGCGGTGGCTCCCAGCACACGGTGCAGCTACGACAGAGCAGTAGGGCAGTTCGTGGGGTTTAGAAAGAATGAGGGACTGCAGCAGGCTTGGCCCACACCTGTTTAGCATCTGATACGCTTTTGCGTGTACCAGAAGGGGCGTGGACTGGTGGTTAGGTCCATTCGGAGCCAGATTGCTGCGTTAGCTTTTATTAGCAAAGCTCGGGGGTTCTCGGAGGCCACGGAGGACTTCCGAGTCAGGAAGATGTTAGAGGGTTGGTCGCGCGAGGTTGGCCCTCGCATGGATCCTAGGGAACCTATATCACCGTCGGTTTTAAAGGGGCTTATATCTACCTGGGCTTCGGTGTGTAGCTCGGAGTTTGAGGTTAGGTTGTTTCACGCAGCTGCTCTTACAGCCTTTTGGGGGGCATTGAGCATTAGTGAGTTGGTGGTCCAGTCCAAGGCTGATAGGTCTGAGTGGGCTCTCATGGTCAGGGATGTGGAGTTTGTGGAAGCAGGGGTCTCCCTTTTGATTAGAAAGTCCAAAACCGATCAGCAGCAGAAGGGGGTGACTGTTATTCTAGGGACTTGCACAGACCAGGACTTGTGTCCGGTTCGTGCCCTACGTAGATATATGCGAGTTAGGAAGGCTGACACAGGGGTTTTATTTTGTCATGAGGATGGTTCCCCTCTGACATGCTACCAATTTTGGGTAGTGACTGAGGGCCAAGCTACAAGTGACGAATGACACCTGAATGGCAAGTGTATTTCTCCCTGTTCACTTGCCCTCCACTCAATCCACTAGCCGTTCAAGTGTCATTCGTCACTTGTAGCTTGGCCCTCAGAGGGCACTGGCGAAATTGGGGTTCTCGGGGGTTAAGTTTGGAACCCATTCATTTAGGATTAATTTTAATTTAATTTAATTTATTATATTTATATTCCGCCCTCCCCGCTTTCGCAGGCTCAGGGCGGATAACAAATTCAAATTGGGGCAGCATCTACAGCCACGGCAATGGGGTATTTAGCACAGGCCATTCAGGTAGTGGGCAGGTGGAGGTCCTCTGCTTATCGGTCCTATGTTCGTTCGTTTGAACGTTTTTGAGAGTTTACTAATTGATGTTTCCTAGGTTCTGTGTCTTGCTGAGAGAAACGAAGATTTTTGATCAGCGGGCACAGTATGGTGTTCTGAGTGGCTCATCACGCCAGGCAGTCTGCTGTGGGGTCCCAGCCTGGCTTAAGCAAATGGGCTTCAGTTGAATGGCAGGGCCGCCGACGCCTGCGTTGGCCGGGTTTGTTGCCATTGTTGTTTGGGCAGCGTTGGGGGCCTACTCCTCACATTTTGGTTATTCACTTAGGGGGGAACGATTTGGGGTTCATTCATGGTAGGGCTTTGTCTCTGCAGGCCAAGTGGGACATGCAGGAGATTTTACAGCAATGGCCTGGGATCCTTATAATGTGGTCCGCCATGTTACCTCGTAAGGTGTGGCGCGAGGCTATGGACCAGCATGCTATTGAAAGGGCTAGGATGAAGGCCAATAGGGCCATTCAGAAGGCTCTCGGGGAGGGTTTGGGTGTTTATCTACCCCACCCCAGGATCAGGGCTGAAGTTGCAGGCCTCTATCGTAGTGATGGGGTTCACCTGTTGGAGGCTGGCAACGAGATTTTCCTCAACGACTTGAGGCAAGGTCTCAGGTTAGCGCTGGGCCAATAGTGGGGCGCAAGGGCCTAAGCAGAGGCTTGGCCCTCGCGTTGGCGGGATAGAGTTGGGCTTTAGGCAGTGGGCCGGTGAGCACCCTTGGCGCTTCCCTATGTGTGGGGAAGAGGGGCCTGCTAGGAGCGGCTGGTATTGCTTGTGATGACTGCCAGCGCGCATGGGCAGGCTGCCTAGGTTAAACCCGTGTGCAAGTCCGGCTTCACTGCTGTACGGCTGAGGATTAGGAGCTTGGAAGGGAGAACCACTTTGCCTGGCTGTCCGGGTATACTAGCCATATATTGGAATGGCTTGCACCCGGGGCTTCGGGGCTTGCCAAGGCAGGTCAAGGCGGGGGTCTTAGAATGACCACGTGGCTTGACCTGTACCGCTTTAACCTTGCCGCAGTTTTGGTTAATGTTAATGTTGAGGTTAATTTAATAAAGTGGCCCTTAGATCCAACATCGTTGTCTGTCTCTTGATTCCCACTAGGGGAACAATAAGTTATTTCCTGCTCTAAAAGTGACTTTTTTCTTCACACAGAGAAAACAAAACACCTCAAGAAGATACCAAAAGGGCTTTGTGGACTTTCCAAGTGAAAGAATGGCTTTGGCAGTGTTCGACTAAAGAAAAAGTCATGAAACAAGCCAACTGCACCGGAACTGGGACATGAAATCCTCTCTGCAGTCCAGACCTCTGATTTCCACAAAATCATAGAAAACCAGAAGTGTTGACACACTTTGTTTAGAGGAATAAAATCATAAATGCTGAGCAAAGTGTGAATGAAGATTAGCTATTCTGTCTCAAAAAGAAGCTCTTGATGCTCTGTGCAATTGAATAATGGGGCCTCTTGTTGCGACATGATATGAGGATAATCAGGAAAGAAACGGTGGTGTCCCTTCAACAGAGGCTTCATGTGCAGAAATGGTGACGCTTTTCAAGTCATGGCGATAAACGTTACTTGTATGTTTTTACATCATTATATAAGAAAAAATATTTTCTCTGTATGGCCAAAGTACAGAAAATTTTTGGAAGAAAGAAGACCGTTATGGATTGTTCCTGCAGAAGTTATAAAACCGCATTCAGAATATCAAGGGAAGGAATGGTTAACTTACAAAAACTTGCTGTTAATGCATAGAGATATAGTTAAAATGAAAAAAGAAGAGGACTTAACTTTTAAATATGGATGGCTACAATATCGACAGATCAAAGATTTATATGAGTCGGATAAAAAGAAATTTGGTTTTAGAAGGGAAAATTCAGAAATGGAAGAACTTTTATTAGGAGATGATAGAAAAATGATTTTGAAATTTTATAAATTATTATTGAAATGGTATACAGAAGATGAAGTGGTTAAGGTTCAAATGGTAAAATAGGCATTGAATTTTAATAAAGAGATTACAATGGAATCATGGGAGTATTTATGGAAAAAAGCTTTGAAAATATCTACATATATTAATTTGAAGGAGAATTGCTATAAAATGATGTAGAGATGGTATTTAACGCTGAAAAAATTGGCAAATATGAACAATGTAATGTCAAATAAGTGTTGGAAATGTCAGGAGCATGAAGGTTCTTTTTACCATATGTGGTGGACTTGTGATAAGGCAAAACAATTTTGGTCCCCTATCTATGCCGAAATATCAAATTTAGTTAATAATCATTAACATTTAATGAGATAGACTACCTTATCAGTATTACATGTAGCAAAATCACCCAACTGGATCCCTGCTGCTTTAACGTCACGGTTGTCCATCATCAACTTGCAAACTGAACAATGACCACACGGAAAACAACCAGTAGGTCTAGTGATCCGTGGGAAGGATGATTCACGAATGTTCGAATGTACTAAGATGTCTTTAAGATTACGCGTCCTTCTGAAAGCTATTCTAGGACGTGAAGAGCACCCAGGTAGATGTAAAAGCGGCCAATATTTCAACACTGCCTTTTAAATCATATTGGACATAGGTGTATAGTCCAACACGAATGTAATATTATGTAATATTAAATGTCCTTGCAATTTATTGTACGTTGGCAGTACTACCCGGATCATCAGGTTGAGAGTTCAGGAGCACCTCTCACGTATTCGGCAGAGGGTTATAGAAGCTCCTTTAGTGCCTCATTTTTCTCAAGCAGGACATGATGGAAGGGATTTGATATTTACTGTCTTGTATGAGCTGAAAATCCTGAATTCATCAAAAGCGTTTTACTTAGGAGGGAAGCTAGGTGGATCTTTAAACTTAACACTGTGTCCCCACATGGACTTAATGTGTATTGCCTGATGTGTATTGGCAGCTGTAGCTGTATTATGATGTTTTGCTTGGACTAAAGAACATTCAATTTCCTTATTTGTGGTTTATTGTGACTAGTTGGTATATCACGGTGCTCTATGAGCTCTTCTTGTCTAGGACTTAATATGGAAACTAAATATGAAGAATAAAACACTATTATGGTATATGATAATAGCTACAAGACTGTTGTATGCACAATATTGGAAACAGGATAAGATACCAGAAGTTGATGAATGGATACAAAAACTTTTGTACGTGGTGGAAATGGACAAATTAACCAGAAAGTTAAAAGAACAAAGCCTAAATGATTTTTGATGGACTGGAAAAAATTTAAAGATTATCTTTAAATTGTGGTCCATGGACAACTTTTGATGAGTACTATGTAATCTATTGAATTTTATATTGACTGTAACTTTACCTTAGAAGAGTATGAGAAATAATAGAATTAGAGAGAATATTATGTGAATTAAAGGGTATAAGCGCTGTTGGGGGTCAGAAGGGAGGGGAGGGGAACAGAGGGTTGGGATGAAATATGTATTTTGTAGGAGAAAGAGATATTGAAGTGATTTTGTTTTTCAACCTATCCAATAAAAATGTATATTAAAAAAAAAGATTTGGCGCAAGCGTTCAGTGAGGAAGAAGTGGATGGACTTCCTCCACATCGCGCCACGGATTGCGCCATTGAACTTGTGCCAGGGGAAAAACTGCCCAAGGGCAAACTATATTCAATGAGTCCAGCAGAACGTCAAGAATTGAGGAAATTCATTGACAAATCTTGAAAGAAGATTCATCCGCCCTGCCAGCTCCCCCCCCCCATGCGGCACCCGTCTTATTTGTAAAGAAAAAGGATGGGGGATTAAGACTGTGCACAGATTTCCAGGGGATTAATGCAATTTCCATGTCCAATGCCTACCCCATCCCCCTGATCCGAGATTTGCTTAACACGGTGGCCCAAGGTAAAGTCTTTTCTAAATTAGATCTGATGGATGCTTACTTTCATGTAAGAATATGGGAGGGGGATGAATGGAAAACCGCTTTCAATAGGCCTCTGAGACAATATGAGTACTTAGTCATGCCTTTTGGACTGAAAGGCACTCCGAGTGTGTACATGACGCTCATAAATGTATTGCATGAGTATCTGTACAAGGGAGTAATCATGTATCTAGATGATGTTTTGATTTATACACAAGATAAGGCATCCCATGCGGAGCTAGTCTGCAGAGTGCTAAAAGCTTTAATAAAACACAAGTTGCCTGCCAAATTGTCCAAGTGTGAGTTCCACAAAGAGGAACTGGATTATCTTGGCTATCGCATATCGGGCCAGGGGCTGAAGATGGACCCTGCAAAGGTCCAAGTCGTTAATAGTTGCGTGGCCCCCTCTACCAGAAAGCAACTACAATCTTTCTTGGGGTTTGCAAATTTCTAGACCGTTCATAGAGAATTTTGCTCAGATTGCCTTACCTCTAACTGACTTGCTAAACACAAAGAGTAAGGAATTACAGGCAAACAAACCTCATGCAAAACTAAACTGGACCATAGAATGCCAGAAAGCCTTCAAAGGGATAAAGCGTAGGTTCACCTCTGAGCCGGTGCTACAGCATCCAGATGAGAACCGTAAATTCGTTGTGCAGGTTGATACGAGCGACACAGCCATGGGTGGGGGTGGGGGTGTTGTTACAGCAGGATGAAGCTAAAAAATTACACTCCTGTGCCTATCTTTCAAAAAAATTCACAGAGGTGGAATGAAATTGGAGTGTATGGGGGAAAAAAGCTTTTGCGGTTAAGGTAGCACTCACAACGTGGAGACAGTGGTTGGAGGGAGCCCGCCACCCGTTTGAGGTTTGGACAGATCATATAAACTTGGAAGCTCTCCGCACCCCCCGCCGACTCAATGCTAAACAACTTCAGAGGGCAGAATTGTTTTCCAAATTCAACTTCACTCTGAATTATTTGCCTGGGAAGTCCAACTTCCTAGCGGATGCTCTTTCACACATGCCCCAACATGACAGCAAAAGGGAGATCATTGACACTGTCTTCTCACCCACCCAATTGGGAGGGGCGGTGACTACCCGTAGCCAAGCAACAAATGACCAAAATAAAGGGAAACCTGATACCAGTGAACGGAGGGAGAAAGTGAAAAGCGAGGTGGAAAAAGAGGGGGAGGAAGCGCCCACAGCAGAACTCAAACAAACGGAGCCTGGTGAATGGCATAAAGGCTCTAAGCTCTACATACCCTTAAGCTTAAGGAAGGAAGTACTTCAGCAATGCCAAGTTAGCTGGGCATTTCAGCTACCTTAAAACCCCCCCAGTTAGTGCAAAGACAATTCTGGTGGTCACTTATGAGACGGGATGTCTCCCAGTACGTATCCTCCTGCCCTATATGCATAATGGCCAAGACTAGGAGGGGGAAGCCTCCGGGACTACTACAACCATTGGAAACCCCCTCTAGACCCTGGGCTGTGATCTCAATGGACTTTATAACCGATTTACTGCCCTCGAAAGAGTGCACTTGTATTCTAGTGGTGGTGGATTTATTCTACAAACAAGCTCATTTTATTCCATGCACCACTATTCCTACCGCAAAAAAGCTGGCCAGCTTGTTCATGAAGCACATAGTCAGACTACATTCATTTGCATCCAAGGTGATCTCTGATCGAGGCGTACAATTCGTTGCCAACTTCTGGTGGGAGATACTCCAGGTGGTGGGCATTGAACAGGGTTTAAGCTCCATCCACCATCCTCAAACCGACGGGCAGTTGGAACAGACAAATCAGGTGTTGGAGCAGTTTCTCAGATGCTACATTAACTACCAAGAAGATAATTGGGTGGACTTTATTCATTATGCTGAATATGCATACAACAACTCCGTTCACAGTTCTACTGGAGAATCCCCCTTTAAAATAGTGCAAGAATACAAAGGGCAAGCCATACTTTTTGAAACCACTTCAGAAATCCAAAAGCCAGGAGATCTGGGGGAATGGTGGTCCTCCCTGACAGAGCAATGGGTAGTCATCCAAAAAACCTTTAAAAAGGCCAAAGACGACTACAAAAAATATGCAGATTGCCACCGTGCAGAGCAATGGAAACTACAACCTGGAGACAGAGTCTATGTTTTCCACCAAATACTTTAGGAGCAAATAAGCCTGCAAAAAATTAGGACTGAAGTACATGGGTCCTTTCCCTGTCAAAAGAGTGATTAACAAGGTGACAGTAGAATTGGAATTACACAAAAACCTACGCCAAATGCATTCTACTTTCTACTTTAGTCTGCTAAAGAAAGCACCGCTACCAGATGAGTGGCATCCAGAAAAGGCGGTGCCTTACCCTACCCTCATTGATGGACAAATACATTACGAGGTGGAGGAGATATTGGACTCCAAACGTAAACACAAACTATATTATCTTATCAGATAGAAAGACTTTGATGAAAGTTATAGAGAGTGGATAGAGTCCTCTCATGTTAGAGACACTAAACAATTTGAAAAATGGCAGAGGAAGATCTCTGACTTTGCGTGGGCAGGCAAAAAACCACGAGTAAAAATGAAAGTTTTGTGTGACGCTAAAGAAAGAGGTGGACTGCAGTTGCCAAATATTAGGCTATACCACGAAGCAATATGTTTAGTTTGGTTAAAAGAGTGGATGTCACTGAAAGATTGTAAGCTCTTAACATTGGAAGGTTATAAGAAGCTGTTCGGATGGCATGCCTACTTGCGACAGGATAAAATAAAAGCTGATTCTATGTTTTTGCATCATTATATCAGAAGGAGCCTCTTCACGATCTGGAAAAAATATAAACAATATCTGGGTGAAGACATCCCCTCTTGGGTGGTACCGTTTGAAGTGATTGATCCGAGAGCTATCTACAATGAAGAACAATGTTTACCATATAAAGAGATATTGATTATGGAACAGAAAATGATAAGAATTAAATCAGAGGAAGAGTTATCTTCTTGTTATGGATGGTTCCAATATAGACAGATCAGAGACCTTCATAATTCGGATTGTTCAAAAGAAGGAATTAAATGCGAAAACTCAGAGTTGGAAGAGACTATACTACAAGAAAGCAAAAAGAAGATATCTAAGATTTATAAAATACTTTTGAAGTGGTATACAGAGGATGAGACAGTTAAAGTACAGATGGTGAAGTGGGCAATTAATTGTCATAAAGAAATAACAATGGAATCACGGGAATATTTATGGAAAACTACACTGAAGATTTCAACTTGTACCAGTATTAAAGAGAATGTTTATAAAATGATCTATAGATGGTATTTAACGCCAAAGAAGATTGCGCTTGGAAATGCTAACATGTCAGATAAATGCTGGAAATGTAAAAAGCATGAAGGATCATTGTATCATATGTGGTGGACATGTGAAATAGCCAGACAGTTCTGGGGAGATATTATAGAAGTAATAAATGAGATATTGCAGATTCAAATAAAGAAGAACCCAGAACTATTGCTATTGAACTTAAGCATGGAAGATGTTCCTACTCAGTACCGAACATTACTATTTTATATGACAACGGCAGCAAGACTTTATATGCGCAAAAATGGAAGGTACAAGAAATACCAACTATTGAAGATCGGATGCATAAATTGCTGCACATGGTGGAAATGGATAAAATGACAAGGAAGCTGAGAGATCAGAATTTAGTGGAATTTTTTACGGACTGGGGAAGATTGAAAACATATTTAGAAAAGAAGTGGCATGTAAAGGGAGAATTATGGCAATTTGAAAATTATTAGAATGGATTTGTTATTAGAAGAGATAGAGTCTTTACCATATGAAGTGAAGTATTAGCTAATTGTTAGCCCAAATGTAAGTGGACTTAGAGTTAACAGATATTGTTAGAATTACTAAAGTAGATACTTTATCCGACTGTTAGTTAGTTTAAATTTAAATATACGTGGAGCTAATATAAAGTAACAGATAATAGATTTTAAGTTTATAACAATATTTTTGAAGTTAATAGATAGGGCTTAGTTGAATAAAAGAATAAGTAAACATGAGATAAGGAGTTATAGAAAAAGGGGACAGATTGGGAATAGATTAGGCTATAGGGTTGGAAAACTGTTGGAAGTCTTGGAAAAGGGGGGAGGGAAAGGGTGGGGGAAAGGATAATGAGATGCTATTTGAAAGTTGTATATTAATATTCTCACCTAATAAAAATTTTCGAAAAAAAAAAGATAGAGTCCTCTCATGTGAAAGCCCCAAGACTCATTGCCAAATTTCACAAAAAGTACTCAGACAAGGTGGGGGCTGGGGGGTGAAGGGAGGCCTTTGGAGGGGCAGAAATGTCAGGTCTGTTATCCACAGTACTGCCATATTGCTTTCTTACTGCTGTACTTTTCCAGTACTGTATTGTTTTGTATGCAGGTTCACAGGAGCAGCTGTGGTTCCCAAGACAGCCTTATCAGAGGTGGCTCGCCACAGAGACCTTGAAGCAGCTACATTCACATCCCCCAGCTCCTAGACTAACTGGGCAAAAAGGGGGGGGGATGAAACGGAGGGTTTGATATACTGATACAAGTAACTAATGTGTCATTCTTAGCAAGAGCCTTGTGTTCAGCCAGAAGCTATCCTAGCCTCTGGATTATATATGGATATCTGTACTTTGAATATATACTCTCTCAATAAACTTTGATTCAAGAGACCTTGGATGTCTTGCTGCAAGGGGTGGGAGATGAAATCAGAGTAACTTGAACTCCATAGACTGACACCTACTCCTCTCTGCAATCCAGGCCTCTGATTTCCACAAAATCATAGAAAACCAGAACTGTTCACACACTTTGTTTAGAGGAATAAAATCATAAATAGTGAGCAAAGCGTGAATGAAGAGTAACTATTATCTCTCAAAAACAAGCACTTTATGCGCTGCGCAATTGAATAACAGGGCTTCTTGTTGCGACATGATATGAGGATAACCAGGAAAGAAAAGGTGTTGTCCCTTCAACAGAGGCTTCATGAGAAGAAATGGTGACGCTTTTCATGTCATGGCGATAAACGTTACTTGGTAAGTTACATTCCCTTGAGCCTCTGTACACATGCATTTCTAGGTCACATAGAGAGACATGTGGCTTTCCAGCAAAACTTACCTTTGCCCTTTGATTTTATCTTGGAAGCAGGATTGCAAGATGCCTTGGGTAATCTCTCGTAGAGACGTGGGTGGTGTGACTTCCACAATCTTCATACTGCAGAATTGGGGGTGAGAGGAGAATGACAGCAATAAGCTATTTCCTGCTCTAAAAGTGACTTTTTTCTTCACACAGAGAAAACTCAACACCTCAAGAAGATACCAAAAGGGATTGTGGACTTTCTTAAAGTGAAAAAATGGCTTTGGCATTGTTTTATTAAAGAAAAATTCATGAAATAAGCCAACTGCACATGAACCAGGACACCTACTCCTCTCTGCAATCCAGGCCTCTGATTTCCACAAAGTCATAGAAAACCAGAACTGATGACACACTTTGTTTAGAGGAATAAAATCATAAATGCTGAGCAGAGCATGAATGAAAAGAAAGTATTCTCTCTCAAAAAGAAGCACTTTATGCTCTGCACAATTGAACAAAAGGGCCTCTTGTTGCAACAGGATATGAGGTTCTGCGACAGGATATGAGGATAAGCAGGAAGGAAAACCTGTTGCCCCTTCAACAGAGGCTTCATGTGCAGAAATGTCATGTCATGGCGATAAACGTCACTTGGTAAGTTACATTCCCTTGAGCCTCTGTACACATGCATTTCTAGGTCACATAGAGAGAGATGTGGCTTTCCAGCAAAACTTACCTTTGCCCTTTGATTTTATCTCGAAAGCAGGATTGCAAGATGCCTTGGGCAATCTCTCGTAGAGACATGGGTGGTGTGACTTCCACTACCTTCATACTGCAGAATTGGGGGTGAGAGGAGAATGACAGCAATAAGCTATTTCCTGCTCTAAAAGTGACTTTTTTCTTCACACAGAGAAAATTCAACAAAATCATAGAAAACCAGAACTGATGACTCTTTGTTTAGAGGAATAAAATCATAAATGCTGAGAAACGCATGAATGAAAAGAAGTTTCATGAAGTTTTATGAAGTTTCATGAAAAGAAGCTAAGGGAGAAAAAGGAAATGTTCAGAAAATGGAGAGAAGGACAGATCTCTAAAGAGGAGTATATGAGGGTTTCTAGGTACTGCAGATCACCCATCAGAGAGGCCAAAGCTCAGTACGAGCTGGGTCTGGCCCAGAGGGCTCGCTACAATAAGAAAAACTTCTACAGATATGTCAGAAGCAAACGCGAAGTAAAAGAGACAATTGGGCCGCTGTGGGAGTAGATGGAGAAACTCTGATGCAGGACAGAGAAAAAGCAGACAGGCTTTTTTGCCTGTTTTCTCCCTCAAGAACTCAGGCACATCTAGAGATTAGGGGTGTGCAAGGCCTGCCTGTTTCAGTAAACCTGATCCGGTTTTAACCGTTTCTGTATTCAGGGAATACCGAATCGGTAAGCCGTTTCTGTATTCACATTTTGGCTTGATTCGGCCATTGTTTTCAATGAGAAAAACTCCCGGATTTCTGGGGGGGGCATTTTCTGTCCAAATCACACCAATCTTGGTGGGGATCTTCTCCTAACTCTCCAGTAACTACCTCCCAAGTTACAGAAAGATTGGACTTTGGGGGGGGCGTGTTATGCCCCCCCAAACAAGGTGCCCCCAATCCTCCTATACTCTCCATGGTTCTCTATGGGGAAAAACAAGTCATCTTTCTAGGTGGCTTGGGGTGGCATTTTGCAAGCAAAATGCACCCAACTTTCCGGGGACATGCTCCCACCTGTCTTTCCACCCTCCACCAAGATTGAGGCAGATTCCACTTTGGGGGGCCATTTTATGGCTTCCCAAAGAAGGTGCCCCTATCCACCTCCACTCCACTATTCCCTATGAGGGAAATAAGAGAAGCTTGTGTGGCTAGGGGTGGCGTTTTGCATTCAAAATGCCCCCAACCTTCAAGAGCCCATTTTCCACCTGACCTCCCACCCTCCACCAAGGCCCAAGCTGATCCCACTTTGGGGGGGCATTTTATGGCCTCCCAAAGATGCTTCTCTTAGCTCCCCCCCTTTCTCCATTATTTCCTATGGGGGAAATAAGAGAGGCTTGTGTGGCTAGGGGTGGCATTTTGCATGCTAAATGCCCCCAACCTTCAGGGGCCCATCTCCACATGTCCTCCCACCCTCCACCAAGGCCCAAGCTGATCCCACTTTGGGGGGGGGGGTATTTTATGGCCTCCCAAAGATGCTGCTCTTAGCCCCCCCCTTTCTCCATTATTTCCTATGGGGGAAATAAGAAAGGCTTGTGTGGCTAGGGGTGGCATTTTGCATGCAAAATGCCCCCAACCTTCAGGGGCCCATCTCCCACCTGTCCTCCCACCCTCCACCAAAGCTCAACCAGATCCCACTTTGGGGGACCATTTTATGCCCCCCCCCAATGGTGGTTCTCCTGCCACACCACTTTGTCTTTCTACTGTGGGGAAGACACACCACAGAAACACATGGGATTGGGGCTGCCAATGGCCACAGCTACAGTCCACCTGCACCCAAACTGCCAAATACCACACCCCTGCTCCCCAAAACCTAACCTCCCGTGTCCTGTGGCTAGCCACTTTCTATTGATTCCTGTTATGGGAAAATCTCCCACAGCAGGAACCCACGTAATGTGGCATCTATGGCCACAGGCACAGTCCCCCTTTTAAATCCACCCCCCACAGCCCCACACTGACCCAAAGACACCCTCCCCAACATTCCCACACCGGCCACTACCCCAGGAGCAGGCTGGCCAGCCGTCCCCCATTGTTCCCTGTGATGGGAACTTTTAAACTCTCTTTCCCAGGGCAATTATGCACAGCCAAGGGGTGCCACAATGGTAGGCACACTCCTGAGTTTGAGATTGTCCCTTTGAAAGAGCACCTGAACCACAGACACCCTCCCCCAAATTCCCCCACCACCTACAGAGATGGATGGCCAGCCAGCCCCATTGTTCCCTATGATGGGAACCAACTGCACAACAAAGAATAAAACACAAACACACACTTAATAAAGTTTAAAAAAATTATTTTCTCACTTTCAAAGTACAAGTAGGCAAAGCATTGTGACACATTACACCAGCAGTCCCCCACACAGAAAAATAACACAACTCACTTAACATCAGAGAATCACAAAAACACAATTCCTGTCAAAAACACTTTATTTCTTGAACAGCTTTAGGTTACACAGCAGGGGAGCACACCAAAGGGCATGCCAGCAGTATCTTACACAAAAATAACACAACTCACTTCACATTAAATAATCACAAAAACACAATTGCTGTCAAAAACACTTTATTTCTTTGACTGCTTTAGATTACACAGTAGGAGGGCACAACAGGACATGAAAGCAGTCTACTACACAAAATAACACAACTCACTTCTCCTTTTTTGACAGCAATTGTGTTTGGGTGATTCTCTGATGTGGAGTTGTGTTATTTTTGCCATCTCTAGGTGGTGGGGCAATTTGGGAGAGGGTGTCTGTGGTTCAGGTGCTCTTTCACAGGGACAAGATCACACTCAGGAATATGCCCACCATTGTGGCACCCCTGGGCTGTGCATAATTGCCCTGGGAAAGAGAGTTTAAAAGTTTCCATCACAGGGAACAATGAGGGGCGGCTGGCAAGCCTGCTCCTGGGGTAGTGGCCAGTGTGGGAATGTTGGGGAGGGTGTCTTTGGGTCAGTGTGGGGCTTGTGGGGGTGGATTTAAAAGGGGGGACTGTGCCTGTGGCCATAGATACCACATTACGTGGGTTCCTGCTGTGGGAGATTTTCCCATAACAGGAATCAATAGAAAGTGGCTAGCCACAGGACACGGGAGGTTAGGTTTTGGGGAGCAGGGGTGTGGTATTTGGCAGTTTGGGTACAGGTGGACTGTAGCTGTGGCCATTGGCAGCACCAATCCCATGTGTTTCTGCGGTGTGTCTTCCCCACAGTAGAAAGACAAAGTGGTGTGGCAGGAGAACCACCGTTGGGGGGGCATAAAATGGCCCCCCAAAGTGGGATCTGGTTGAGCTTTGGTGGAGGGTGGGAGGACAGGTGGGAGATGGGCCCCTGAAGGTTGGGGGCATTTTGCATGCAAAATGCCACCCCTAGCCACACAAGCCTCTCTTATTTCCCCCATAGGGAATAGTGGAGTTGAGGTGGATATGGGCACCTATTTGGGAGGCCACAAAATGGCCCCCCAAAGTGGAATCTGCCTGAAACTTGGTGGACGGTGTGAGGACAGGTGGGAGCAGGTCCCCTGAAAATTGGGTGCATTTTGCTTGCAAAATGCCACCCCAAGCCACCTGGAAAGATGACTTGTTTTTCCCCATAGAGAACCATGGAGAATGTAGGAGGATGGGGGCACCTTGTTTGGGGGGGCATAAAATGGCTCCCCAAAGTCCAATCTTTCTGAAACTTGGGAGGTAGTTAGAGGAGAGTTAGGAGAAGGTCTCCACCAAGTTTGGTGTGATTTGGACAGAAACCCCCCCCGACTCCCGGAAATCCGGGAGAAGGTTTTCTCATTGAAAACAATGGCCGAATCGTTTTGGCAATCTCTGTTTCTGTATTACTGAAATTTTTCAGTATTCAGAAAAAGTTTCGGTAATACTGAAAAAAAAACCTTCGATAACCACAGCTCTCCCTGTCAGATGCATCTCAGTGGCACCTGATGTGGGCTTCCGGGGACCACAGTTCTCTTTGTCAGATGCATCTGACGGGGAGAGCTGTGGTTATCGAAGGCTTATACTACATTGGAATTGGATGGTCTGGTTGTTTTGCTGCCACAAACCAACATGGCAAACTCCTTTGAAGCCTCACACAAGCCAATTAATCTCCATACCAAGAGGAGATGTTTACATTTACTAGCAAAGGAATTTTTTGGTTACATCCCTCTCTCTTCCCCCCTAACTACATCTTCTCTCTCCTCCCCTTCTCCCCCTTCCTCTTCTATATTTGACCAATTTCTGTACCATGCATCTGACGAAGAGAACTTGATTGTCAAAAGCTTATGCTACAATAAAATTGGTTAGTCTTAAAGGTGCTACTGGACTCTTTGATTTTGCTACCACAGACTAACACGGCTAACTCCTCTGCATCTATTTTAAAAAAAGTTATTCTTCTCAAAAAGAAGCACTTTATGCTCTGCGCAATTGAGCAACGAGGCCTCTTGTTGCGACAGGATATGAGAATAACCAGGAAAGAAAAGGTGTTGCCCCTTCAACAGAGGCTTCATGCATTTCTAGGTAACATAGAGAGATATGGCTTTCCAGGAAAGCTTACCTTTGCCCTTTGATTTTATCTCGAAAGCGGGTTTGCAAGACATCTTGGGTAATCTCTCGTAGAGGCATGGGTGCTGTCTTTTCCACAACCTTCAAAGTGCTTCTCTGGTCGCTGACTGTAATTAAGAAAGGAAGGAAGGAAGGAAGGAAGGAAGGAAGGAAGGAAGGAAGGAAAAGAAAGAAAGGCTTTAAAAAATTTTATCTAAAGAAAAAGTCATGAAATAAGCCAACTCCAGATGAACCAGCACAGCTACTCCTCTGTGCAATCCAGGCGCAATTGAGCCTGGATTGCACAATTGCATCTGACGAAGAAACCTGTGGCTCTCTAAAGCTTATGCTACATTAAAGTTGGTTTGTCTTAAAGGTGGTACTGGACTCTTTACTGTTTTGGTGTGGGTAATATGGACACCATATATCTGGTGACTTTTGAATGCAGCGGTTTTTTTTTTTGACGTTAAGAATATTTGAATCTGTTATTTGCTCCAAAATATAGATCACTTGGAGACATTGCCTTTTTTATTAGAAGATAATAGTAGACTCATTGTTTGTTCAGTTGCAAAATTATATGCGCTTGTGATTGATTTTTATATCTGCTTAAATGCAGTCTAGTTTTTAAAAATACTTTAGTAGTCTGTAGTTTGTTTAAAACTAACAACTTAAGCGGTATGAGTTGAAGAGAGATTTTTCACCTGGGTGTCGCCAGATGTACAACTTAACAGGCAAGAACCAAAGGCTGTCTCTATCAGCCTGTGGCCTTTTGACGCAGGACAGCTGACTCAGAACTAGCCAAAAACTGGTATCATATTGCATTTTTTTCTTTGTCTAAATTATATTTTTGTGTTTCTTAGTGAGCTGGCTTGAGTCCCTGACTAGAGAGAAGAGGAAGATAGAGATATTTAAAAAGTAAGTAAGTAAGTAAGTAAGTAAGTAAGTAAGTAAGTAAGTAAGTAAGTAAGTAAGTAAGTAAGGTTTAATTGTATATGGCCAAAGGCCGTCGCAATACAAAGTTAAAAACAGTAAAAATAGATGGTTGTTGTGGATTTTCCGGGCTGTATAGCCGTGGTCTTGGCATTGTAGTTCCTGACGTTTCGCCAGCAGCTGTGGCTGGCATCTTCAGAGGTGTAGCACCAAAAGCCAGAGATCTCTCAGTGTCACAGTGTGGAAAAGATGTTGGCAGGTCATTTATATCTACTCAGGAGGGGTGGGGTTGAGCTGAGTCATCCTGTAAGAGTTTCCCAGGGCGTGGAATGCTAATGGAGGGAGGCTTCACTGTATCCTGAGGAGGTTCTTTAGCATATGGATTGGTGCTTGATGTGCTAATCTTCTCTGCAGGGCTATTGTCGGGTATAGAGTGTTTTGTTAGCCTGGTGTTTTTCAGGACTGGAAACCATGCTCTATTCATTCTTAAAGTCTCTTCTTTCCTGTTGAAATTGTGCTTATGCTTACGAATTTCAATGGCTTCCCTGTGCAGTCTGACAAAGTAGTTGGAAGTGTTGTCAAGTATTTTAGTGTCCTGGAATAGGATACTGTGTCCTGTTTGAGTTAGGCTATGTTCAGCCACTGCTGATTTTTCAGGATGGCCAAGTCTGCAGTGTCTTTCATGTTCTTTTATTCTTGTCTGGATGCTACACTTTGTGGTCCCGATGTAAACTTGTCCACAGCTGCAGGGTATACGGTATACTCCTGCAGAGGTGAGGGGGTCTCTACTGTCTTTTGCTGAATGTAGCATCTGTTGTATTTTTCTGGTGGGTCTGAATACTGTTTGAAAGCTGTGCTTTTTCATAAGCTTTCCCATCTGATCAGTGATTCCTTTGATATATGGCAAAAACACTTTTCCTGTGGGAGACTTTTGTTCCTTAGTTGTTTGATAAAATAGTTGTTTATTAAAATAATAAAAATAAAATACAATTAAAATGGGACCTTAATAAATACCAGATACAATTTTCCCTTCCCATTTCCATCTGGGGAAGAGTCATTTGCATTCAGAGATTGACCATCAGAATTAGGTACACCCACAGGGACAAGCATTTCTCATTTTCTAATCCTTCCAGTATAAGCTTATCTGCACCTTCTTTCCATGGTATATTGTGCACCTTCTCTGCTATTCTTTTCCTCTATTGAACTGTTCCCTGAATAAGTAATATCTGTCTATGGGATGGACCCCATTTCCTTCCCATTTATTTCATGTGTAGAATATCACTTCTTCCGATATTTGCAATTATTCCTCTTGAATTCTATCTCTCTTCCCTTTTCCATTTCTTCTGAATCTGTGTTAATCCTAGACATATTCTCTTTATTTTCTGGAATGCCTTGATTTGGAGATTGACTACCTTCTTTAGGTGTACCTTTTTGTAGACCATCCTCATCCTTGAGGATAGACTCTCTTTCCTCCTTTCCCAATAGCCTGCAGTGCCCCTCTTATTGGCAAGACTCATTCCTTCCCTTTGCTCTTCTGATATCCTTGCTCTCTTCCACGGAGGAATCTATCACCTCCTTTCTCAGAATTACTCATCTGCTGGCCACTCCCCTCCACCAGACCCAGATCATTGCTAGCTCTTGTAGGTACACTTGGGGCCCAGCCAGGCAATTTCCAGTGGTGGATGATGTCATTCCCTTTACAAGACATACTGATGAGGTGTTGACTCCCATTAATAACATTGTTCCCATCACTTTGTCTGGTGACCAGGCTGGACTTGGGAACTCTCCCAGAGCTACACCCAGAACCCAGTCTGGCAGCCCCACCATCCAGCCTTGCCACCCTTGGCACTCACTCAACAAGGAGGAAAGAAGCAGAAACAAGGAGGAGACAGGCAGCAAAGGCACCAACAGAGAAATGGAATGCCAAAGAGGGCCCAGGTGTTGACAAGCCCTCATCAGCAGGAGGCAGGCTAGATGGACCAGGTGCTGACAAGCTCTCATTGGCAGGAAGCAGGCTAGGTGGCAGCTCCTGGGTCCTAGCCACTGCCAGCTTCCCAGCCAGGCCCTTAAAGCTGGAGGGCCTAGCTGGAGGAAGAGGGCACAGGGGGCAGAGACAGCCAGCCTGTGCCATCACAGGCAGCAGATCATAGGCAGTGCTAGTGGCACAGGGCCATACCCCAACCCAGTGGCAGGCAGGGGAAGAGCTACAGCCCAGCAACCCAGCAGACAGGCTAGATGGAATGGGAAAGGGTTGGGGGCAAAACAGGCACAGCTGTGGCTGCCTAAGGCAGCCAGGTCAGCAGCTAGGCTGTTGGGGGTGGGGCTAGGAGGTGGTGCCTGGGAATGGTGGGGGGATAAAAAGGAGGTCCACCCACAAGTGGGGGAGGTTGAAAGGAGAGTGTAGGAGGTTTGTTTCTGGAGTGGAAGTCAGTCTACTCTGGGTTGTAGAGTGGTCCCTGGGGAGTACCCAGGGCCCAATCACCTTGCTTCTGAGACCTTCATGAGATAGTATCCCTGCAGCTAAGGAGGGCTAGTGAGTCAACTGTGTTGGAGTAGACCCAAAGGCCAAGAAGCAGAAGTCAGGCAGGTGGCAGGTGAGTGCCACCATGGCATACAGAGACACATGAGGGGTGGGGCGTGCCTGAGCCTGATATACTTCCTGCTCCATTTGGAGTGTGCTTGTTGTGTTTCAAATTGTACCTCTTCTCATGTTTTAATTTACACTCCTTTTTCTTGTGTTTCAAATTGTATCCCCTTTTCCTGTTTTTCCCTTTTTTCCCAGGTTGTGAGGCATATCATCACTGAATTCATGTCTTGTTTGTTCCCCACTTGGAGGCAGACTATCTGCCTCCCCAGGCTTGAGTGTTGGAATAGGTGGCTCATCATGCCTTGGAAATGGGGGGGGGGGGGGCGCTGCATGTCTCTCTGTATGTATGTGTAACTCTAGCCAAGTAAGCTGCTACTCTTTTGTCTAAGGTGGGAATGCCTCCTGACTCCTCCTTCTTGTCTCTATGCCCCTTGGGAGAATCTCTCTCTTGCTTCATGGTTTTCCAAGGAGAAGGATGTAACCCTCCATGCTCTGCCATGAAGGCCTCATCCACAGACCCACACTTTCAGCCTCGCTGCCTAGTTTCAGGCTGTGATTTAGAATTAGGGAATGTAACTCTTTAGATTAGGTTCTTTCCCTTTTACTACAAGGTATTGCTATGGAAGAAATCTACTTCAATAAAACTGTAAGTTGTATCTTTCTATGATTTTGTCTGAAGACTAATTAATGCATGTTTTTAGGGTTTAAACAGTTCTGCCTAAATAACTCTACTGTTACTCTGCTGTGTTACTATAAAGGTTTCATATAACCATCATGTATTGACTTAGCTTCTGTCTGAACAAAGGCTCCTGCAGTCTTCTTTACTATTGGTTGCTTCCTGCTGGCAGCAGCCAATATGTGCTGTATAATAAAGACCAACCAATGTATGTTACTTTGTATATAAGTTAAGTTACTTTGTATATAGTTAATGCAAACTAAGGATTCTAGTTATGTGTGTCTATTGGTTGTTGCTTGAAAAATGGGCGTGGCTTGTATGTACATAGTTGACTTCTGTTGAGCCTGTTGTAGTCTGTCTGCTTCTAGTTTCAATAAAGCTGTTTCTATGAGCTGAAATCTTTTTTTTGAAAAAATTTTTATTGGGTTAGAACATTATTTTAACATTTACATTCAATTTTCCCCAATTTTTTCATCTCTAACCCCCTCCCTTTCCCCCCCTTTTTGTTGACTTCCAACAGCTTTCCCACCCTTTGTCCCCTTTCCCTTATTTTTATTAACTTCCTCTATCTAAAACAAATATATATTCTCCATTATTCTAAGCAGTACATCCTTGACTATTTTTAACATTGTATGCCCAAACTGTAAGTCTTTGTTTCCATCTTAGATAAACAATTTATCCCATTTTTCAATTTCAAATATTTCTATATATCATAAACCATATAAATCATACATTCATTTATATCAAACAATTTGACTTATTCTCTATATATTGCTCATTCTATCTCTTTATAATAATTCTATATATCTCTCATCACATAGTCAATCAATTTGACCCATCTATATCTTCAGACATTCAGTTTGGTACAAAACTTACCAAAAAGAAAGAAAATATTGTTAGTTAATCAATCCTTATATTTAATCCTTATAGTTAATTATTTTCTATCTATATTCTGTTTATTAACCTATATATATCTATATATATATGTCAATCTATTAGTCTAACTGCTTATTAATTCACATTTATCTCTTCTCCCCCCGGTAAAGTCTCCCCCCTCTACTTCAGTACTTCAGTAGTTCTCAAACTGCCACAGTTTTCCTCCCACCTCCCATTTCTTCTCCAGGTATTGTTTCAGCTTCTCCCAGTCTGTGTTGAACTGCCCTGAGTCCAGATCTCTCAGTTTTCTTGTCATCTTATCCATTTCAGCCATATACAGCAATTTGTAAATCCAATCTTCAATAGTTGGCACTTCTTGTACTTTCCATTTTTGCGCATACAGAAGTCTAGCTGCTGCTGTCATATAAAATAATAACGTCCTGTGTTGGGCTGGAATTCCCTCCATTCCCAAGTTCAGTAGCAGGAGTTCTGGGTTCTTATTAATTTGAAATTGTAAAATTTCACTCATTTCTCTTATTATTTCCCCCCAGTACTGCCTAGCTACCTCACACGACCACCACATATGATAGAGGGAGCCCTCATGCTTCTTACATTTCCAGCATTTATTGGAAGTATTCGAATTCCCTAGCGCAATCTTCTTTGGTGTCATGTACCAACGATAGATCATTTTGTAGATGTTCTCTTTGATATTAGTACATGTCGTTGTCTTCATTGTAGTTTTCCACAAGTATTCCCATGCCTCCATTGTTATTTCTTTATTAAAGTTTATAGCCCATTTCACCATTTGTGTTTTAACTATCTCATCCTCGGTATACCACTTTAACAGTACTTGGTATACCTTGGATATTCTTTTCTTATCTTCTTTAAGAAGGGTCTGCTCTAGTTCCGAATTCTCTATTCGTATACCTCCCTTTACAGAGTCCGAATTATATAAGTCTCTGATCTGTCTATACTGGAACCAGTCGTAGTTAGGTGATAGTTCCTCTTGTGTCTTTATTCTGAGTTTGGATGCTTCGATTTTAGTTATTTCTTTGTACGTTAAACATTGTTGTTCATTATCAACAGCTCTCGGGTCTATCACCTCATACGGAACCACCCACAAAGGAGTTCCTTCTTGTAAATAAATTCTGTACTTCTTCCAGATTATGTATAGACTTCTCCGAACAAAGTGATGCAGGAACATCGAGTTGACCTTTACTTTGTCATGCCATAAATATGCGTGCCATCCATATATTTTTTTATATCCCTCTAGGGCTAGTAGTTTCTTGTTCTTTAATGTCATCCATTCTTTCAACCAAACTAGGCAGATTGCATCATGATAAAGTCTCAGATTGGGCAGTTGCATTCCGCCTCTTTCTTTTGCATCTTGTAAAACTTTCACTTTCACTCGAGGCTTCTTGCCTGCCCAAACAAAATCTGATATTTTCCTCTGCCATTTTTCAAATTGTTTAGAGTCTCTGATGATTGGTATTGTCTGTAGCAAAAACATTACTCTTGGTAACACATTCATCTTAACTGCTGCAATCCTGCCCAACCATGACAAATTCAATCTATTCCATTTAATCAAGTCTCTCTCTATCTGAGTCCATAGTTTTTCATAATTGTTTTTGAATAGATCTATGTTCTTTGCAGTTAATTCAACTCCCAAATATTTCACTTTACTTGTTACTTCATAATCCGTTTTTTCCATTAACAATTGTTGTTTCTGCTTAGTCATGTTTTTGCATAGTATCTTTGACTTCTTTTTATTAATGAAGAAACTTCTCCAATGGGTCCTCTACAATTAACATTATGTCATCCGCAAATGCTCTGACCTTATATGAATAATCCTTTATTTTTATTCCACGAATTTCCTCATCTTGACGTATTTGTATCATCAGAATCTCCAATACTAGAATGAACAACAATGGAGATAACGGGCAACCTTGTCTTGTTCCTTTACTTATCGTCAATTTCTTGGTCAATTCATCATTCACTACGATTGCTGCAGTCTGGTCTCTGTAAATTTCCTTAATTGCTCTGATGAATCTTTCTCCCAATTGTAGCTTTTCCATAGTGGCAAACATAAAGTCCCAGTTTAAATTGTCAAACGCTTTTTCAGCATCTACAAAGAAGAAACCAACCTCTTTGTCACAACGCTTGTCATAATATTCAATAGCATTGATCACTGTCCTTAAATTGTCTCTTATTTGTCTGTCTGGCAAAAAGCCTGCTTGTTCCTCCTCTATGACTTCCGAGAGCCACCCCTTCAATCTCTCCGCCAATATTTTCGCAAAAATTTTATAGTCATTATTGAGTAGCGATATAGGTCTATAATTTTTCACATTAGTCAGGTCTTGGCCCTCTTTTGGGATCAATGATATGTTCGCTTCACTCCAAGTGTCTGGAATCCTTTGATCCCTTAAAACCCCATTCATCACCTCTTTTAGGAATGGTGCCAGTTCATTAGCCATTGTCTTATAAAATTTAGCCGTAAGTCCATCTGGCCCTGGCGCCTTTCCTAGATTTGCAGATTGTATTGCCTTACTTATTTCCTCGTCAGTTACTTCACTGTTCAACTTATTTCTCCAAGCTTCCGAGATTTCTGGAAGTTTGGTTTTCTCCAAATATGACGCTATTGATTCTTTGTTTACTTCTTTTTTATTATACAGCTTAGCGTAGAATTTATAAAAGGCTCTACTAATGGTAGTCTGCTCCAAATACGTTTTGTTGTCTTCACAAATTTTATTTATTATTTTCTTTTCCCTTTTCTTCTTCAATTGCCATGCCAGGTACTTTCCAGGTTTATTAGCACCCTCAAACGCTTTTTGATTCAGTCTTTTAAGATTCCACTCCAATTCTTTATTGCTCATTGCTGTTAGCTGTTCTTGAAGTATTTTAATTTCCTGATATACCTTCTTTTTCCCTGGTCTCTTTTTTAGCTGTGTTTCTTTGGCTTTTATTTTCTCCTCAATCTCTTGTCTTTTCTCCTCTTTCTTCTTTCTTGCTCTACCATTTAAGTCCATTAGTATGCCCCTTACAACCGCCTTGTAAGCATCCCAAACTTTATTGGTTGGTACTTCTTTATTCACGTTGTATTGTATAAAAAACTTTGTCTCTCTTCTCAATATTTCCATATTCTCTCTTTCCTGTAACAAGTCCTCATTTATTCTCCATGCTTTCCTTTTTCTCCTTTTTCCAAATTTCCACATAATTGGGTTGTGATCTGAGCCTACCATCGGCATTATTTCTACCTCCTTAGTCCATAACGCTAAGTCTTTTGAGGCCCAGATCATATCGATTCTTGATAATGTAGAATGCCTTGCAGAATAGAAAGTAAACTGTCTACTTTTAGGATATTCTCTCCTCCATACATCTTCGAGAGTCTCTTGTTGAATCAACTCAAAAAAAAGCTTTGGCAATAGTCCTCTTTTCTTTTGTGCCGTTGTAGTCTTTTTGTCTAGTTCCAAGTCTGTCACTCCAGCAAGAATTATCTGGTCATATGCAAGATCGTCTAAATGCTTCCTTAAATCCTCAAAGAAGCTTTCTTTTGCACCGTTAGGTGCGTAAAGTCCGACTACCAACACTCTCTTTAAATTCCAAATGCATTCCACTGCTACAAATCTAGCTTCCACATCTCTCATAACAAGTTTTGGCTGTAGCTCCTCTTTTATGTACAACACCACTCCTCTTTTTTTCTTGTTGGAGGCCGCTACAAATTCTTTGCCCAATTTTCCAGATTTTAAATATTTTACATCCTGTTTTCTAATATGGGTCTCTTGCAAACAAACAATATCACATTTTTGTTTTAGTAGCCAGTGAAAAATATTTTTCCTCTTATTCGGTGAGTTTAGTCCATTTACATTCCAAGATAATACTTTACACTCCATATTCATAGTCTTGATGGTAAGTCTTTTTCATTGTCCTTAATAAATCGCTCCATCTCTCGCTCAGATCTAATGCGTTTTTTTGCCCCTCCAAACTCAAAGGACACACCTTCCGGTAATTCCCATCTGCACCTGATTTTCATGTCCTTCAAAATCTGAATTAGCACTTTATATTTTTTCCGGTCCAATAACACTGATCTGGGCAGTTCCTTCATTATAATAATCGTCTTGCCATCAATCTCCAATGGATCTTGAAACTGTTTTGTCACAATCCTCTCTTTCATATTTCGTGTTGTAAACTGCACAATCACATCTCTTGGTAATTTCCTCTGGGTTGCAATTCTCGAATTCACACGGTATGCCACGTCTAGGATAGCCACAACTTCCTCCTCCTCCTTCCCCAGGTATTCAGCCAACACCTCAGTCATCTGTTCTTGCGCTGACTTCCCTTCCACTTCTGGCAAGCCGCGAAAACGTAGCTGCTTCTCCATATGTTTAGTTTCTGCAACTGACATTCTCCCCTTCACCAATCTCATCTCTGTTTGTTGCGTGTCTGCTAAATTCTCCATCGCGTCTTCTACTGTTTTAACTCTCTGCTGCGTTCCTTGTAATTCACTTCGTATTGTTTCCATGCCTTTTTTCACTTCTGACAGCTCCGATTTTACTGTCTGTGTAACCTCTTTAACCTCTTTTATCAGCTCCAATTTCGTGTCCTTAAGTTCTTTAATCATATCTAAAAGTTTTTTATCCAAGTTTTTATCCAGGTTTTCTATTGCCGATTGCCACTCTTTTTTTGACATCGTGGGGCTTGCTTTAGCTCGCTCCCACGAATCCGCTCTCTTCCTTAACTCCGTGGCGTAAAATTTAACGTTTTTCTGTTTTAAATGTCCCAATCTTCTTTTAAAAATTAATTTTTAAAGAGTCCAAAATGTCGGGCGTCTTTTCTCTATGGTTTCTCTATGATTTTGTAATCCAAGATGGCCTACTTCCTCTTCCGCTGAAGCCGCGACCCTTCCCCTTTCAAAAATGGCGATTCCCTACTTCCTGCCCTCCAGCAAGGGCCGCTTCTCTCCAGCCACTCTATTGTTATTACGCACTTCCTGTCTCCCGTCTTCCCACAGCAGATCTCGCGATGGTGTCTTTTTCTCACAGCTCCAAAGCCACAGGTATTCAAAACAATAGTCCGATTTCTTTAATAACTTCTTTAAGCTTAGTCTCTTTTCAAATACAGTTCCTGCCGAGTCTTCCCCTCCTTTTCACTAGTCTGTTGCAGTTTAAAAATCTACTTTTTTCCTTCTCTGTTTTTATCAATCTGTCCCATATCGGAAGATAATGATCTTTACCTTCTCTTCACTTTTCTCGGGTTGTAATCGCTGTTTCGATTTTAAGTTCTCCTCTCAGCTTCTTCCCCCAATCGAAGCTTGGGTATGTAGGTCTTATGCCAGCCGAATTGGCCCCAAAACTGCCGCAGAGATTATAGCCGACCCGTCGCAAGGTGGGACCTCAAGGATCGGGAGGGGACCCGTTGTGTAGAGCCCCCCCTCGTCCGAGATCTAACTCACCCTAGGGTCTTGAGCGTTCTTTGCCTGCTCCCCGCCTGAGAGCAGTCGGCCGCGGGCTATTTTCACCCCACCGGCCGGTTAAAATGGCAGTCCGGTCAGCTCCGCAAGTGGAGCTGCGTTAGACCTCCATGAATCCCAAACCGGAAGTCTCTATGAGCTGAAATCTCAATACTTAATAAAAACTATAGTTTCAAACCAAGAAACCTAAATATAAAACTTCCAATACTGAGCAGGTCTTGTTCATCACTGCCTATTGGCACATTTTCTGTGATGTCAGGACCCTCTGATGTGTTTCCCAGCTTACCTTTTCCTTTCATGCAATAGTGCCTCTTTGAGAACATGTCTCTGAGCACATTGTCTTGTGTAAAAGAATATATAATAAATAATAAAATGTATTACATTCATTGACCAGTAAACAGTTTGAAGGGAAGCAAGTAAAAAATAATTAAGAAAACAGTGATGTTAAAAACAGAATACATTCCTATATAAAGAGAGGTTTAAAATTTCAAATATTCTAAAAATTAAGTTAAAATATCAAAATTGAAGATACAATTAAACTTCTCTATACTTCTTTATCTCTCTCCTAATTCACTAAGCCAACCATCCAAAGTTGGCAACCATTCTGGTCAACTTTTGATTGTTTCCCACCAACATAATTGACAAAAGAATTCTTCTGTTGTGACCTGGAGAAGCATTAATAATAGGGTTAATAAAAACTTCCCTGATGTTATGGTATAAACTACAGTAAAAAAAAGACATGTTCTAACGTTTCATCAGTTCCCATCCCATATATGCAGTCTTTCTTCAAGGATCTAGTAAATCTAGCCTCTAGGATAGCTGAGGGAAGGGCACTATACCTTAAAGAGTAAAAATTCTCCTATGATTAGAATTCTCTAGGAATTTAATATATGATCTTAAAATTAACTTATTAGAAGTACTTAATCAAATAGAGGATTCTTGATACTGCTCACACCCACCTGTCATTCAACATTTAATATTCTTTGTTTTAGAATGGATCTAGCCTGAGCATAAACCAAGGACTGTATAAATTGTTTAGTGAAATCATAGTAAGACAATTTGTCCTCTACCTTCTTCCGCCATGGGGGGACAAAACTGTCCTGCATCATGGTATGAGTAAGGCCAGTAGGTGAAAAAAAATAAATTTTAACCAATATTAGAATGCAGAAATCCATAATTTGCCTCTACTGAAACCAGACCAGCCTCTAAACAAATTGCAGTGTTTGAAACACTCGTTAAAACTTGGAAGATAGCTTTTAAGAATTTCAATTGTGTTCTTTCAAGCAAGGTCAAATCAATCTGAAGGGATAAAGGTGCTCCTTCTAATAACTGGGGTAATACTTTAATAGAAAATAGCTTAATAAGAGCTTCTAAATTATGGCCTCCTTTAGACCAGTAAAACTTTTGGATAGCACCAGCGCTTTCCTGCGCATTAGCAGCCAGGTAGTCAACACAGCCTTTCATGCGACCGGATGACTGAAATACAATTCCAGGGTATCTATAACAGTGGACCTGCTCTATAGAATGATTGTCTATACACCAGTTAAACACCACAGGATTGTTGGCAAATGCCATTATTTTGGTCTTAGTGTAATTTATTTCCAGACAATTTTGTCTGCAATATTTAGAAAGAGCATGCAAGGTTCTCAAGGCCAATAGGAGTCTGAGAGAGTAAAACTGCATCATCTGCATAAAGTAATAATGATACATGCCTATCTGCAAGCCTGGGGAGGGGGTGGAAATCAAGTTTATGCAGACAATGGGCCATATCATTAATATAGATATTAAATAGAAGTGGCACCAGTATACATCCTTGTTTAACTCCTCTATTTGTACTAACCATCTTTGTTAGATGACCTTGTGGATTACATCGTACCCTTACAGAAGTATGTTTTTGGAGAGCTCTCAGTAGAAATTATAGGCGTCTATCTATTGTAGTAGATTTCAACTTATCCCACAGTATAGTTCTTGAGATAGAGTCAAATGCAGATTTAAAATCTATAAAGGCTGCATATAAGGAGATTTGAGAACTCGAGGAATAGTTTGAAATAGTCCAGTACCACACATTGATCTACACATGATCGTCCCTCTCTAAAAGCTGCTTGCTCCCGTCCCAAAAGACCTTCCTGCTCCATCCATTCTTTTAACTTCCAATACAGATGTTTCGAATAGAGCTTACTTATTATGCCCAAGATAATTAATTGGCAGGATTCTCTCAATTTCTTTTTTTTATAGATAGGCATAATTATTGCTACTCCCCAGTCCTTAAGTATTCTACCTGTTCTATCTATAGTTGTAAATAAAACAGTAAGAACCGGAATCCACCATTCAAGGTTTTTCTTAATTAGGTCTGCTGGTATAAGATTGGAACCTGGGGCTTTGTTAGATCTCAGAGTTAGTATAAGATTCTTGATTTCTTGTGGATGCACAGGAGGCCATGAAGGTAAGGTGTCTATACCCATCTCCTCCATTACAGCCTCCTCCTGCCCTCGATAAAACTGCTCGAAATACTTTTCCCAAGTTTCAGGAAGAAGAGCTCACCAGCTGTCTGCCGCAACTCCTTTCCATCCTCGATATCATATCCCAGACGCGTCACCAGAGTTCCATCCACGAACAGTTTGCTTACAAGGATGACCCAAACAATCTTCAAGAACTTTCTCAGGTCTGCTTTCTGGAAAGAAATCCATGAAAACCCTCAATATTAAGTAAAGCGGCAAGAATGATAGAGACCTTAAAATATAGGTGCAAATTCTCAATCAACCCTTTGAGTCTCCTTTGTGGGTTTCCCCCTTGTTTCCTTGAAAAATGCCTGGAAGTAGACCAGAAATGCTTTGTGCATGCCCTAAGAATGCTTTGCCATGGCTTCCTACCCCCATCTCTTTGCAACCAACTGCCAAAAGATGCAAAGAAAAATGTTCTGGGGAAAGAAAACTACTTGATGTTAAAACAGTCCTTTGCCAACCTTTTAACTTTTCTCTTTTTTCACATATGTTGAAAGGACTGTTTTAAAGTCAAGGGTGTTTTTGTGCTGGTTCTATGTCTAAATTACTGCGGCTGTTATTGTACAGGAATATTATTTATGTACAGAACTATTCATGGGTCATATTTATTGTATACTATTTACAAGTGATGTTTATTATTTATTGTAATTAATATTGGACTAGTATATTGGAAATTGTCTTTGGAACTACAGAGAACTTTATGAGATCTCTGAATGCACTTAGTTACTTTATTAGATCAAATCATTTATAAAATTAACATTAGAGCTGTGTTTAAGATTGTGATTTTCTTCTCCTGGCTGTGGTTTGACCAGGTTTTTAGGTTCACAGAATCAAAATTGCTGTCAGGTGGCCATCAAGCCTCTGCTTAAAAACTCCAAAGAAGGAGAGCCCCCAAGGAAGCCTGTTCCATTGAGGGACTGCTCTGTCAGGAAGTTCTTCCTAATGTTTGGCCAAAAAGAAAGTTTTTCCTAATGTTTTACAATTAATATGAAAATAAAACAACAGCGGCCAACAGTAGTAGCAATCTACTGGGTACTGGAAGTTCCCCCCTGCAAGCTCCCCCCTGCTCCAAAACGGAGACTTCTTGATTCTATCTGTCTGATATTTGGCAGTGGAGATATTTTGGTGCAATACTGCAGCTCCCCTAAGTTTTGTCCAGTTTGGATAGAAAACTAGGGAGGTACACACCAAAGAAGGGGGGCAGGGAGGTAGTTATGAATTTCCTGCATTGTGCAGGGGGTTGGACTAGATGACCCTTGAGATCCTTTCCAACCCTATGATTCTAAGAAAGCAGTGGTGGGGGTGGGGTGGGGTCTCTTCAATTGAAACTAATGGGAAATGACAACAAAATAGAATTATGAAAATGAAGCAATAACGACACAAAACCGTATGAAATAACTCAAGAATGAAACAGTCCCTTTGGGAATTAATAATCAAAATTTTAAAAAATCAAATCAAACTTGCACAAGTCCAGTAGCCAGTTTTCAAACCCCTAGGATCATTTCCCAATATGTTGTGTTTGCCACAAACAGAGGACCTTAGCTTCCACTGGAAATACAAGCAGGGATGATGATGATGATGATGGTGTGTGTGTGTGTGTGTGTGTAGGCAATTTTGAGACTCCTAGCTTTAGTTTTCTTTTTTTAAAATAAATTTTTATTGGATGGGTCAATATATAATCAAATTCAAATACAAATACATTCCATTTCAATTCCCCTGTGTATATTTCCCCTCCCCTCCCCCTTTTCAATAATGACTTCCAACAGCACTCCAACCCCCCATTATTAATACCTTATTTCTGTACTAAAGTTGTTCTTTTCTTATTATTAGTAAAGATCTTAATTATATCTTATCTTACTTAATTTCTTTAAAACCCCTCGAAAGACCATAATTGTCTCTTAACATCCCATTTCTTTTCCATGTATTTTTTCAACTTTTTCCAATCTTCCAAAAATGCTTCTGGATCTTGCTTCTTCAAATTTCTTGTCAGTTTCTCCATTTCAGCCATGTACAACAATTTCCTTGTCCATTCTTCAATTTCAGGTATTTCTTCTCTCTTCCAATACTGAGCATATATTATTCTAGCTGCTGATATCATATAATATAACAATATCTTATCATTTCTATTAACATTTTCCAAATGCAATGATAATAACAACATTTCTGGATTTTTTGCAACATTATAACATAATATCAAAGACATTTCAGTACATATTTTAATCCAAAAGTCTCTAGCCTTACGACAAGTCCACCACATATGAAATAGAGAACCTTCTTGCTTCTTACATTTCCAACACTTATTAGATAGCTGTTTGTTGGCTATGGCTAATTTTTTTGGTATTAAGTACCATCTATATAACATTTTATAGCCATTCTCTCTAATACTGGTACATGCTGATATTTTTAAAGTATTTTTCCATAATTGTTCCCATGCTTCCATCATTATTTCATTATTACAATTTATAGCCCATTTTACCATTTGCACCTTGACTGTTTCATCTTCTGTAAACCACGTCAATAACAATTTATACATTTTAGAAATTATTTTACTATTATCTCCCAGCAATAATTCTTCTAGCTCTGAATTCTTGGTTCTAAAGCCTGTTTTTCTTTGGTCTGAATCAAGTAAGTCTTTAATTTGTCTATATTGCAACCAACCATATTTGAATGGCAACTCCTCATTTAGTTTAAGCTTCAACTCATTATCGGTTACTTCTGTTAAGTCTTTGAGGGTAAGCCATTCTTTTCCTATATATTCTAAATTTGAGTTGATCACCTCAGCTGGAATAATCCAAAGTGGTTTCTTCTGGTCTATAAATTTTTTGTACTTTAGCCAAGTCAACAATAAATTTCTTCTCAAATAGTGGTGCTGAAACATTGCGTCCATTTTATACTTATCGTACCACATATATGCATGCCATCCAAATAGTTTATTATAACCTTCCAAAGTTAGTAGTTTATGATTGGTTAAAGACACCCATTCTTTTAGCCAGACTAAACATATCGTTTCATGGTAAAGTCGAAGATCAGGTAACTACATTCCACCTCTTTCCTTAGCATCACAAAGAACTTTCATCTTTACTTTTGGTTTCTTTCCTGCCCACACAAATTCCGATATCTTCTTCTGCCATTTTTCAAATTGTTTTGTCTTTTACAATTGCTATTGTTTGCATTAGGAACATCATTCTGGGCAACACGTTAATTTTGACTGTGGCAATCCGATCTAACCACGACAAGTTTAGTTTATTCCATTTTATCATATCTCTTTCAATTTGTGTCCAGAGCTTTTCATAGTTATTCTTAAATAAATCAGTATTTTTAGCTGTCAGCTCTATTCCCAAATATTTAGTCTTGTGTACCACTTCACAGTTTATTACTTCACTTAGCTCCTGTTGTTTCTTCTTGGTCATGTTCTTAGTTATTATTTTTGACTTCTTTTTATTTATATAGAAGCCTGCCAAATCTCCAAGTTCCTTAATTTTTTCCAGTAGTCTTGGCAGAGTTTGTAGTGGATCTTCTACTATAAACATGACATCATCTGCAAACGCTCTTAACTTATAAGAAAATCCCTTTATTTTTATTCCTCTTATTTCATCATCTTCTCTGATCTGCCTTAATAGTAATTCTAAGACCATCACAAATAACAACGGTGATAGTGGACATCCTTGTCTTGTACCTTTTCTTATTTCAAACTTCTCTGTCAGGTCGTCATTGACACAGATTTTCGCTCTTTGTTCCTTGTATATTGTTTTTACTGCTTCTATAAATTCTTTGCCTAGGTCCATCTTTTCCATTGATGCGAACATAAAATCCCAGTTCAAGTTGTCAAAGGCCTTCTCTGCATCTGCAAAGCAAAAGCTAACTTCTTTGTCTGGGCGCTTGTCAAAATATTCAATGGCATTTATAACCACTCTCAAGTTGTCCTTTAGTTGTCTGTTTGGTAGGAATCCAGCCTGGTCTTCTCCTATAAAGTCCATTAACCATATTTTAAGTCTGTCTGCTAATATTCTTGCCATTATTTTATAGTCATTGTTTATAAGCGAAATTGGTCTGTAATTTTTCACATCTGTCAAGTCTTGTAATTCTTTTGGGATCAAAGCAATACTTGCTTCATTCCATGTATCTGGAAGTCCTTTTCCTTGAAGTGTATCATTCATTATATTTTTTAATATCGGTACAAGGTCTTCCTTCATTACTTTGTAAAATTTAGCAGTGATCCCATCCGGTCCTGGTGCTTTTCCAATCTTTGCTGCTTCTATTGCTTGTACGATTTCCTCCTCTGTTACTGGAGCATTCAGTCTCTGCTTCATTTCATCTGTTATCTTTGGTAGATCTGTTTTTTGCAAATATCGGTCTATTTCTTCCAAATTTACTGCCTTCCTCTGGAATAATTTTGCATAATATTTGTAGAAGGCACGCTTAATTGTTTGATGATCTTTCAATTCCTTTCCTTCCTCCATTATCCTCCCAAAGATTTTCTTCTCTTTTTTCTTCTTCAGTTGCCAGGCTAGGTACTTTCCTGGTTTATTTGCTCCTTCAAATGACTTCTGTTTTAATACCTTTAAATTCCATTCTAATTCCTTGTTGCTAATGGCTCTCGTTTGCTCCTGCAGTATTTTAATTTTTCTTGTCTTATTGATTTTTTCCCAGGTTTTTTCTTTAGTTTCTGTTCTTTTTTATGCAATTTCTCCTGTATTTCATGCCATTTCTCTTGTTTTCTTTTCTTATCCTTGTTGTTTAATAAAATTACATTTCCTCTTATAACTGCCTTATACGTGTCCCATACTATTTGGATTGAAACTTCATTATTATTATTTATTTGAAAAAAATGTTTTGTCTCCTCTCTCAAATAGTTCAAGTTGTCCTGATTTTGTAATAAATCTTCATTTATTCTCCATCTTACTTTTCTCTGACCCATTATTGCATTCCATAATATTGGATTGTGGTCTGAACTCACCCTTGGCAAAATTTCCACTTTTTTTGTACTTAAAGCTAGTTCTTTTGATGTCCAAATCATATCTATTCTTGAAAATGATGAATGCCTCGCGGAGTAGTATGTGAAGTTTTTGCCTTTGGGATTTTCTTTTCTCCATACATCTCAAGTTGTTCTTGCTGGACTAATTCAAAAAATATTTTTGGTAATTTTCCATATTTTTTGTTACCTCCCTTTATTTTCCTATCTATTTGTAAATTCACAACACCACTGAAGTCTCCAGCCATTATCATCTGGTCATATGAGCCTTGATCCAATTTGTCCATTATTTCTCTATAAAACTGGTCTTTTGCACCATTGGGTGCATAGAGACCTATTATCAATGTTTTTTTGGCATTTACACTAATTTCCACCGCCACATATCTTCCATTCTGATCTTGAAAAATTTAGAGTCTATAGTCTCCTTAATATAAATCACTACTCCTTTTTTCTTTTGGTTGGATGATGTTATATATTCTTTTCCTAGTTGTTTATTTTTTAGATATTTAATATCTTGATCCTTAACATGTGTCTCTTGTAAACAAATTATACTGCAGTTTTGTTTTTTTTAGCCAATTAAAAATTGTTTTTCTCTTTTGGGGTGAGTTTAGTCCATTTACATTCCACGATAGTAATTTGTATTCCATTATGTTAAATTCTTAATGGTCTGGGAAAGTCCTCTTCATTTTCCTCAAAAAACTTCCATCTGCTCTCTTGTTTTGATGATGACTCTTAAAGCTTTATAATAAAAGCTTAGTCCTTCTGGTATTTCCCATCTGTATCTGATGTCCTTTTCTCTTAATTTCTGGGTCAACTCTCTATTTTTTCCTTTCTAGGAGAATCCTTTTTGGCATTTCTTTCATAATCTGGATTCTGTTTCCCTCCACTATTAAGACTCCTAGCTTTAGTTTTCTAATGAGTTATGCCTTGCCCCAAATGAACAGAAGAATGGGCACACTGATTCTTTTATTACTGTAGGTTCCTGATAACAGCAAGCCAAATGATTTGCTTTGTTATATTTGGTTTGGATCAGGCTCAGATGGGTTTGGAGTAGAGACGGTCACAAACAGAAAAAAAATGACTGTGATGTTCGTTGTTCGTTGCCATCCACAAACGGACTCAAGAACAAACACGAACATGGCCCTGTTCATGAACATATTCATGGTTAGCTGTTTGTGGGGGCCAGCAGGCTCTCCTCCAGCCATCATCCAAGTCAAGATTCCTACTGCACCACTCCCAGAAACCTTACCTGAGCAGGCACCAGGAAAGGTACCAATAATAAATAATAGGTTGGCCCCAGAGCCTGGCAGCAGCCCTGGAATGTGAAGGGGTAGATCCCTACCGCACCACTCCCAGAAACCTTACCTGAGCAGGCAGCAGGAAAGGTAACAATAATAAATAATAGCTTGGCCCAGAGCCTGGCAGCAGCCCTGGAATTTGAAGGGGTAGACTCCTATCCCACCACACACAAAGAAAATTCAACCTCTAATGTACTCTATCAAAATGCCAACAGCAACTCTCTCTCCCTCTGCACTGTCTGCAAAACCAGATCCTCCCTTGTAACAAATTTGGAGCTGCAGACTTGAAAGGAAGACCTGCCAATCAAGCTAAATTGGGCTTAGATTGGGGTTTCCAGGGCAACAGCAGGAGTTCAGACAGAGTTCAGACAATTCCTGCATAAGTTGCCAAGGGAATTGATTGCAGGTGCCAGACTGTCTTGCTTGACGAACAGCAACAAACGAGGCTTGCATCAACCACCTGTTCGTTTAGAATGGGGTCTCACAAACAGTTTGTTTGCAAACAGAAGATTGGGTTCTTCGTGACTTTTTTTGTTGTTCGTATTGCTGTTTGTGCCCATCTCTAGTTTGGAGCCCTGTTGGAATCTTTGTGGCTCTCAGCATCACTGCCTAACCTTTTCCACTTTAAGCTGGGGTGTGTGTAGTGTTGCCAGCAAGAACCTTTTGTGGGTGGGAGCGTTAGGGGGCAGGTCATGAAGTGACACATGATGCAAAAATGTCACATCTGGGTGAAGATTTGTGACATTACCACACTGGGCGATGCTCTAGGAATACCTCCAATTTCTATGGTAAAAAGACTGTAGGAACTTCTAGTGCATGACTCCATGCTGCAGTGGCTTGGGTCTCAAATGACATTGCTGCATTGTGTGATGTTGTCCCTCTCATTATAACTCCCGCTGCTGCATCAAGGAGCAGTGGGGTCTAAGAGTGTGGGTGTAGAAGTTTACCCAACATGTCAGGCAACCTGACGTCCCTATGGCATGTGTATATATGTGTAAGCATGCCTGCCTATTACTAAGCATGAGTTAGCTTGTTCCTGAGACCGCCTTTACTTCAGAGGTCCATGAAGGCCAGTCCTTAAGTCTATCCCTTTCTTAGGGGTTCATGCTGTAGTAGCTGATTTACAGTAGATTTTTTTTATATATATATATATATATATATATATATATATATATATACACAGAGAGAGAATTTCTAAATCAGAGAAAAAGATAAAGTCTTATAGAATCAGAGCTGCCGTAGCATCATGGTTGGGTTGCAAATCAGCACTCTGCTTGTTCAAATCCCTCAGCAGCTATGAGCTTGGCAGGGGGGCTTGGGTTAGCCACTCCTCTCAGTCCCAGCTGTATTGTGGGGATAATAATGACACTGACTTTGTTCACCACTCTGGGTAGGCACTAATTTGTCTAGAAGAGCTGCTGTAACATAGTGGTTAAGCGGTTGGGATGTGAGACAGCACTTTGCTGATTTGAATCCCCCTACTGCCATGAACCCAGTAGGTGGCCTTGGGTCAGCTATTCCTCCCAGCCCCAACTCCTCAGCTGTATTGTGAGGATAATAGTAACACTGACTTTCTTCATTGTACTGAGTGGGCACTAATCTGTCTAGATGGGTGATATATAAGAACATGGTCATTATTTGAATTCCAGTGCTCCATAAACAAAATCCAATGTTCTTTTAACCAAAATCCAAATACCCAGCTGAAGTGCCTTAAGGTTCCAGTGGTATTTGTACCCCATAATATCTTTAATCAGTTCTAAAAAACTTGTCCAAAAAGTTCCAGTGAGTGAGCATTTCCAGAAAAAGGGCATTACATTTGCTTTTGGAGTGTGGTATAATTTACTTTAAGGAAGGCTTCCTAAGTGCAGCACTCAGAGAGTTGGAAGGGAAGGAGTTAACAGCTGCCCGGAATGACAGATTGATTGATAGGCTGCTCCCTCCTCTCTCTGACTGACCAGCCAGAACCAGCCCTCAGAATGATAGTTGGTGCTGACAGGATTTTGAATTCAGTTGAGAGTATGGAGTAGAGTGTGAGAGTCTGACAAGGAGGGTCAGACAGGTACCCCTCAGAAGTGAGGGAAAGGAAAGCATTTGCCCTAACTGTAACAACATTGTCTTAAGGAAGACTAGTAGTTAAGGATTCCTAGTATAAAAGCCAGCACAAGCTGAAACCTGTTTTATATAGCCAAGTTAGAACTTGGTGTGTGTTTTTGGCAGAGTGAATGGTTAGTAAGTAGAAACTCCCATTCAAGCCAAGTAACTAAGGGTTTTATCTTCTTAGGTGAAGAATAATTCCTGCCCAGTGTCTAAAAAGAGGGTTTGGCTCTAAGGAGGATCCCAGGTCTGTTGAGAAGGGAAAATAGCATTGAACTAATATCAGGACACCTGAATTGAAAAGGGAAATCTCTGAAGAAATATTGTTGCTTTAACCAAAGTATTAAACAAAACACCTCTCACTCTTAAGGACTGTAAACATTGAACCTAACCTGCAAGAAAATTCTTTTGCCTACGACTTTTAGTATTCTGTTCAACCAACAAATTTTACCTCAGCAATTTCATCCCCTGACTACTCAAATTCCATCCCAGCCTGTTCAATAAGGTTGCTGTTTCTTTTGAGAGTCATTCAGCCTCTAGTTCCATTTCATTCAAAGAAAAAGAGAGCTCCTGCTTTCCCCCATCAAGTATCTGGGCTTGGCTAAAAAGCCAAAAATATAACCACGGGTGGGACAAAAAGAACTTCAACCATAAACACAGACATGCTACATGGAGTTGCTCAACCACAGCAAGCAAACTTGGGATTTTGGCAGGAAAATCTGCCTCAGAGTGGGGGAGTGAAGGGGGGGGTCTCTCATAGGGAGTTTGTCAGCACCCTACTCCTCCCTCCCCTCTCCACCTATATATATCTGACCAGTTTCTTCTTGCCCTCCATGCATCTGATGAAGAGAACTGTGATTCTCGAAAGCTTATGCTATAATAAAGCTGATTAGTCTTAAAGGTGCTACTGGACTCTTTTTGATTTTGCTACTACAGACGAACACGGTTAACTCCTCTGGATCTATGACCATGGAAAGCACTGCATTCAGCCAAATGGAGAGGAAATCCATCAACCTCATGAAGAAACTGGCACAAATACAAACAGACATCATCTTCCTTTCTAAATGCAAAAAACTGGACATTCTACCCAAGGGACTGTGTGTGAGGAACCCACTTAAATCCACTTACTGCACAGACTACAGTGAGAAACTATGCAACACCTTATCCAGAAAACTCTTAATTCACCTCATTGGACTGATGTACAGCAAGCAACAATGGATCAAGCAAGAGATCTCTGAACTAGACTCTTTCATGAAAAACAATCCCTCTACACAAACCAGGAGCTGGCAGATGTTTACCAAAACCAGAGAAACTATCTATCACACGCTACTTACTGAATTACAGAACAAGAAGGAGAAGAAATTCTCAAAACAACAGGGAACAAGAACACTTTGGATCCACCTAGCAACATTATCAACCTCTCCAGCCACAAACTGAGCCCAGCAGAGGAATCTGTCCTCTCACGTGGACTATCTTTTTGCCCAGCCACACAAACAAACTTTGTGGAGACCTGGAGACCTATTTTAGACACCTAAGACTGAAAGAATTCTTCAACTACTCTGCTGAACAAAACAATGAACAAAGCACCAAACAGACACCATCACAGCAGCAATCACCCTCCCAATCCAGCAATGCACAATCATCGTTACAAAATTCCAGAAAGAAGAATTCCACATGGACACCCCGAGGGCCGGAACTGAATGCTTCCATCGACGTACCCAGGCTGAGATAATTGACAAACAACAACACCTAAAGCAGAACCTCAGCCATGCAGAAAGAGATGCCATAAACAGCCTCCAAAATAATTCTGGCACAATCAAGGAAGCTGACAAAGGTGAAGCAGTTGTCATCATGGATAAACATAACTACCTACAAGAAGCAGAAAGACAACTCTCCATCACAACATTCTATAAAATACTACCTTCTGACCCTACGGAGCAATACAAAAGAGAACTCAATAAAATATTAAAGACACTCCCCACGGATATACAAGAATGCATCCATATGGACACACCCCAGGAACCACGACCAGGAAGATTCTACCTACTACCCCCAAATCCATAAACCAGGTAACCTGGGACGCCCCATTGTTTCAGGAATAGGCACTATCATAGTAGGAGTCTCAGGACACATGGACTCTATCCTCAGGCCCTATGCCACCAGCACACCCAGCTATTTACGGGACACCACTGACTTCCTCAGGAAAATACAGTCCATTGACAACCTACCAGATGACACCATCCTAGCAACCATGGATGTGGAGGCTTTATACACCAATATCCCACATGCAGATGGACTGCAAGCCATAAGGAATATTATCCCGGACAAAACCACAGCACACCTCGCCACTGAACTTTACCACTTCGTACTAACTCACAATTACTTCAAATTTGGTGACAGCTTATATCTACAGGTTAATGGCACAACCATGGGCACACGCATGGCACCACAATATGCTAACATATTCATGGCAGACTTGGAGCAACGCTTCCTCAGCTCCCATCCACTGAAACCACTACTATACCTAAGATACTTGGATGACATCTTCATCATATGGACCCATGGGAAGGAAGCCCTTGAGAGATTTCATCAGGACTTCAACAACTTTCACCCTACTATCAACCTGAGCCTGGACCACTCTACACAACAGGTACACTTCCTGGACACCACTGTACAACTACATAATGGATGGATAAATACCACCTTATACCGGAAACCCACAGACCGATACTCATATCTACATGCCTCCAGCTACCACCCTAAACATACCACTCGGTCTATTGTCTACAGCCAAGTCTTACGTTACAATCGTATCTGCTCCAATGCTCTTGATCGGGACTCCCACTTAAGAGATTTACAACAAGCATTTTTGGGACTACAGTACCCACCAAATAAAGTGAGGAAACAAATTGACAGGGCCAGACTAGTACCCAGAAACAGCCTGCTCCAGGACAAACCTAAAGGAACTAACAACAGAACACCACTGGTTGTCGCCTATAGTTCCCAGCTCAAACCCATCCAACGTATCATCAGTGAGCTACAACCCATTCTGGAAAATGATACCACTCTCTCAGAAGCCCTGGGTGGAAGACCTTTCCTTGCCTACAGACAGCCCCCCCAACCTTAAACGTCTTCTCACTTACAATCATGAATCGGCTAGCAGAGTCACCAGCACAGGTACCAGGTCCTGCAACAGACCCAGATGCCAGCTCTGCCCCTATATCTACTCAGGGAATACAATTACAGGACCCAATGGCATCAACTACACTGTCTCTGGCTCTTACAGCTGCTCATCCTCCAATCTGATATATGCCCTCATGTGCCAACAATGTCCTTCTGCTCTGTACGTTGGACAAACCAGCCAACCTCTGTGCAAAAGAATAAATGGACACAAATCTGACATTAGAAATGGAAACATCCAGAAACCAGTGGGAGAACACTTCAGTCTACCAGGATATTCCATCAAAGACTTAAAGGTCACTGTAGTTTAACAGAAACCTTTCAAAAACAAAATCCAACGGGAAGCTGCTGAATTGGAATTCATATGTAAATTTGAGTCAGGCTGGGACTGAATAGGGACTATGAATGGTTATCTCATTATTAGAAGTAACTGATTTCCTTAACAGAAGCAAACTGATCTCCATATCAGAAGCTCTGACTGCATCTACTCCTCCCTCCCCTCTCCACCTTTATATCTGACCAGTTTCTTCTTGCCCTCCATGCATCTGATGAAGAGAACTGTGATTCTCAAGAACTTATGCTACAATAAAGTTGGTTAGTCTTTAAGGTGCTACTGGACTCTTTTTGATTTTGCTACTACAAGACTAACATGGCTAACTCCTCTGAATCTAGGAAGAAAATAGATTCATTTGAAATGTGGTGCTGGAGGAGAGATTTACAGATACCACGAAAGGCCAAAAAGACAAATAAGTGAGTTCTACATCAAATCAAGCCACAATTCTCCATAAAACAGGTTATCCTACTTTGGTCACATCATGAGAAGATAATACTCACCGGAAAAGAAAACAATGCTGTGAAAAGTAGAAGGCAGTAGGAAAAGTGGAAAACCCAAAATGAGATGGATTGACTCAGTAAAGGAAGCCACGGCCTCCAGTTTGCAAGACTTGAGCAAGACTATCAATGATAGGCTACTTTGGAGGTTGTTAATTCGTACGGTCACCATAAGTTGGAAGCAACTTTATGGCACATAACACACACAGGAGAGAAAACATTTCTTTTGGCATAAAACTGATCTTACCTCCATGATTTCCTTTAGTTCTGTACCAGTATTTTCTGATTTGAATTCCTCTTTTCGGCCTCCTTCATCGCCATAAATAGCCCTTCTTCTCTCATAAGCTCACCACTCTATTATGTAAAAATAAAGCCGATTAACCAGCGCAAAGGATGCCAAAGCCACCCTTGGGAGGTACCTCAGAGAATATTCCTCCCAAGACATTTGCCAACACCATTTATTTAACTAAATCAAATCCGGGACTTTACTCCCACCATGCATTACAGGATGATGCTGAGATACTACAGAGACCATTGGGGGAAAGGAGTCTTAATATCAGAGATTCCCTCTCCCGCTACAGCAAAAAATAATTTGCAAGTCTTATTGATACACACTTAGGGCCCAACTATACAACTTTGGTATTGGGTGTGAGATGGCAAATCTATGAGGTAGGGTTGCCAACTCAAGCTTGGGAAATTCTAGAAGATCTGGGGATGGAACCTGGGGAGAGTGAGGGTTGGGGGGAGGCACCTCAGTAAGTTATACTATAGACCCCACTCGCCAAAGCAGAGGGTAGAGCCTCCGTAGCCTTCAAGCCTACCCAGAAGTTACCTCAGTCTTCTCTAGCATATGCCAGAAACTTCAGGCAATACTTGGAAAAGACTGATGTCCCATGTCAGTTTTCCCCAGAAGTGACATCACACCCCCTCTAACAATGCCCTCCCCTCCTGTATCACCACTGCCCATCTCCCATTGGCTGCCTGGCCATATAAGGGAAACCTAGTGTAGAGAGATGCTGTACAGTGCTCTTTATAAGGTTACCAACTCCTTATTGGGAAATGCTTGAAGATTTGGGGGACAAGCCCAGGGAGAATGGGGTTTGGGGAGGGGAGAGACCTCAGTAGGGAATAATGTCATAGTGTGTTCACCCTCCAAAAGAAGCCATTATCTCCCATTGTTTCCCAATAATGCTAGGAAAAGTAGAAGGCAATAGGAAAAGAGGAAGACCTAAAACGAGATGGCTGAACTTAATGAAAGAAGCCACTTCCTCCAGTTTTTAGGATCTGAGCAATGATAGGACGTTTTGGAGGTCTTTCATTCATAAGGTCACCATAGGTTAGAGGCAACTTGATGGCACATAACACACACACACCCCTCCCAGGGGAATCGACCTCTGTAGTCTGGCAATCAGATGCAATTCTGGGAGAGCTTCAGGTCCCATCTGGAAGTTGACAACCCTAATCCATCAGTTCCAACACAAACATGAGCAGTGCACTGAGGAGTTGTCAATGGACCAATCATTACCAAGTAGTCACAGAGTGATGTGCACAATTGAGGTGGATCTCAGTTTAAACGATAAGAGAATGATGTTGTTCAGTGATACAGGGGGCATTTGAGAGAGGGTAGCTTTATAATCAGACGAAACAAGCTGCTGTAATATATCCTTACAGAGAGTAATTGTTGTACAGGTCAGGACTGAATCTTTTCCTCTTCTCTGATACCAAGAGCTTTTCTGAACACAAACCTAAATGCCTACCTACTTTCCCCCTTCCCATAGAATATAGCCAGAAAAAAGTTGGCCAGCCTCTGTCAGTTATATTTGTGGTCTAGGACTGCTTGCCTCAATACAAAGCTCCGGCTTATTTGTGTCAGCAAATAAACACAGATAGACAAACAAAGAGAAAGATGAGAGGGTGGATCTACCCCTGCTTTGGTCCACAAAATTATCTGGTGCAACGCAAATGACAGGAGGTTTTGGAGGGTGGTCTCTGTGGCACTGAGGTCCCTCCCTTCTCCAAACCCAGTTCTCCCCAGAATCCACATCCAAATCTCCAGGAATTTCTTCAACCCACAAATGGCAACTCTACAGCTATGGCAGAAGGCTTGCTGGCAGACCCCGGGATTTACCATAGAATTTCTGGCAATGCCTAAAGCCACCCTATGTCATTTCTAGGTTTCCCCTATAAGTGACATAGCAGTTCATACAATGTCATCTCCTGTCCCCCCAACCCTCCTGTGGGTTGACAATCTCAGACTGGCCCCAAACCTGCAGAATTCACACACATACTAATAAAATCTGAATCAACTATGAGTGTAACTACACATTTAGTTTCATGACTGATATTATGGCCAAACTCAACTATAATAATTGTACGCTAATAGACCTAATGCAAGCAGTGATTTCTTATGTGTTTGCTATAAGCAGTTTGCAATTGCTTTGTTATTTTCAGAAGCAGTGTTTAGTTACATTGAGTACTGAAGGCAAGAATTCAGAGCTTTGTCTCAGAAGATAATGGTATAATAATACTGTTTGTTTGCCGGATACATTCAGGCAGAAAGAAAATCTTAAAAGGTAACATACTCAAGAAAATGGCTTATTCTGTAGGCTCACACATGCGCAAATGTGATAGGAGCTGACTTTGCACTAAAACGGTGACATGCATACTGAAATTTCTGTGATATATACTATGAACCAATCATATCATGATTAATTACACTGATACTGTGATGTCATAAATGCTATAAAAACGCCACTGCTCAAGGGAGAGGCCAGAGAGAAATAATTTTGAGGGCTTCTAATGCCTGGTTCCCTTCCGCTGTTGCATCAACGAAATAACTCTAACCCTCTCCTTACTCCTAGCCCCCAGTGTCTTATTGAGTGGGGCACTGGAGGAGATGGCTCTTTTCAGGCACAACAGTTTCATGCTGCTCCTCTTTCTGAGAGAACCACACACGTCCCTACTATTATTCTGCTGAAATACGCTGTGTGGCAACAGATCATTTTCTTTTCCCCAATCATTTGCCCCAAGAGGTGGGAAGATGCCCAGCACAGGATTCTTCTGCCAACTTCCTCATTTCTCTTTATACAGTTCTTCTTTTAAGTGTTCTTTGCTTATGGCTAAGGCAAAAAAAAGAAAGACCTTTAGCGATCACAAGAGGGCTTGCCCTTTGTTCAGCTTCCATGCCAGGCCTACAGCCTGGCAGCAAATAATATAACAATCTCTTTTTGATGTTTATGTTGATAACTTAATTTAACTTGGCAGTGGCTTGCTTGCCAACCTCCAGTGGAACCTGGAGATCTCCTGGAATTACACCAATATCCAGGTCACAGAGATCAGTTCTCCTGAAGAAAATCAGAGAACACTTTGGAGGGGTACTCTACGGCATTATAATCCTTCTGAGGCCTCTTCCCTCCCCAAACCCTGCCCTCTCCAGGCTCCACCCCCAAATCTCCAGGAATTTTCCTACTCGGAGGTTGGCAACTCTATCAAGATGTGATCTCTCTCCTAGTGGGCTTGGGTCTAGTTAGAGTTGCTAACTTCCAGTTGGTGGCTGGAGATCTCCTGGAATTACAATGGATCTCCAGGCCTTGGAGATCAGTTTCCCTGGAGAAAATGCAGAAAAGACCAAGAGTCCAGTAGCACTGATAAGAGTAACAAAATTTGTGGTAGGGTATGAGCTCGCTTCTTCAGATATTTCACACTCTTGCTCTCTTCTACTGCTACAGATAGACTAACACAGTTATTCATCCTGAACTGGAGAAAATGGTTATTTTATAAGGCAGACTATGGCATTATACTCTGCTGAGGTCCCTCTTCTCCCCAAACCCAACTCTCTCCAGGGTCCACCTCCCAAATCTCCAGGAATTTCCCAACCTGGAGCTGGCAACCCTATGTTGCCAACACTGCCTTGACAAATGTTGGAGATTGCTGATGCTGGGAGAGGGCAGAGTTTGGAGAGAGGAGAAAGCTCAGCAGAGATGTAATTGCATAGAGTCCACCCTCTGAAGTTGCCACTTTCTCCAGGAGAACTGATCTTTGCAGTCCCAGGAGAAGTCCAGGCTCTACCTGGAGGCTGGCGAGTCTACTTGGATGTCTCTTAGGGTTTGTGGGGGGTGGTTGTATTTCATTCCCTGAGAGGAGGGAGCTTTGGGGGCGGGGTTAGAGGAAAGGGATTTCTGAGCAGAAGGAACATCCCATGCAGAGAATAGCATGGCCTCAAGAGGAGTCTCAAATGGACCTTGCCAGTCACGCTGCAGCCAAGATTGGGAACAAGAGATTTGCAGACGCAGGTCTCCGAGAGACAGGAAAAGGCTCTCTCACCTCCCTTGTCCCAGCTTTCTGTTGTGTTGCCTAAGTTTGTGTTTTTATGTTTGTGTGTCTTACTTTGAGTCCTCTCCCTTCTTGATGAGTAAACACATTGTAGTTTGAGTTCTGCTTGCCAACCTCCAGATGAGGCCTGGAGACCTTCCACAATTATATCCGATTTCCAGACTAGAGATCAGTTCTCCTGGGGAGACCAGCTTCTTTGGAGGATAGACTGTATATATGGTTGCCAACCTCCAAGTGGCTCCTGGAGAGCTCCCAGAATTATAACTGAGCTTCATATGAAACAGACTGATTTCCCTGAAGAAAACCACTGCTTTGGAGTGGTCTCATTTTGGGACCAATCCAGGCTGAAACGGGCCTAAAATGGCCAAAAATCAGGTGGGCGGGGCCACCTGACATGTGACCTCTTTGGAGAACTACCGGAACTGCATTCCTGCGCGTTCCCCCTCGAAATGAGCCCTGCAGGTAAGAATCACGGGATATTGGCACATGACCCAAAAGCAATTCAAGAACTGGCATGCTGCATTCAAGAGTCCAAATGTGACCACAATGGATAATCTGGTGCATTTACCCCCTTTCCCAAATGCTTTTTCAGAGTAGTCGCATCATAAGTAGGATTCTCTTGTCAGCAGTATCACATCCTCAACCTCTCACTTTAAATTGCACTGCCCTTTAAGGGTATTTCTAGTGTATGAATTTTGTAATGATTCACAAACTGATCCTGCATATATTGATATATGACATCGATTGTTTTATCTGTGAATGGCCAAATCGCACTAGCACTTCATTAGTCTGAGATACTCTTGTTGGACAGAGGAATTTTGGATATGTAGTTACTAGTACTTATTGAGGCTTATGTAGCCCTTTGTGTTTCTTTAAAGTTTACTCAACCTACCCTTGGCATACCATTGAAAAAAAATGTGTTTGAGCATTATAGAATCTTGTTAGCCATAAAAATTCCTTTGAAGATTAATTATATATATTTTTCAAACATGATTGCCTCTGGTTTTCCAAGTATTTCATTTGGATAATTTTGATTGATGTCTTAGTTTTCACGGTTTGCTGTTCTGTTTTGAACTTTTTCCATGATGCCCCCTTTTGCATATGTATTGAGTAAGGTTGACTGCCCTCTGCTGGCGACCCAGGGAGGGTCGTGAGGTGAGGGTTACAGAAATCGATGTAATACAAAACCGCAAAGTAACTTCTGGTTTTGTACTTGGAAGTGCCATTGCAGCATTGCTTGATGCCCACTTTTCCCTTTATTTTGCTCCCTCTGCTCACACAGAGCACAGAGTCCAGGGCAGGAGGTTGGCAACCTGGCACTCTATCATCCACATTTTTGATTAATCAGTTTGGTGTAGTGGTTAAGAGCGTTGGGACTCTAATCTGGAGAACCAAGTTTGATTCCCCCCTCCTCCACTTGAAGCCAGCTGGGTGACCTTGGGTCAGTCACAGCTTCTAACTCTCTCAGCCCCACCCACCTCACAGGGTATTTTGTTGTGGGGATAATAGTAACATACTTTGTAAACCGCTCTGAGTGGGTGTTAAGTCATCCTGAAGGGCGGTATATAAATCGAATGTTGTTGTTATTATTATACACTGCTCAGATCATGTACAATCCCAGTCAACATGGCCAGAGACTCTGGAACACATCCTAGATGGTACGGATGAGTCTCCTGGAGTAGTAAGGCTACCAATTCAGGGTAGGGAATTTCCTGGAGATTTGGGGGATGGAACCTGGGGAAGATGGGGTTTGGGGAGGGGATGGAAAGACCTCAGCAGGGGTTAATGTCAATTTCCTCCAAGAGAAGTGATCAATGTCACCTGGAGGTCAAATGTAACTGTAGGAGATCCCCAGGCACTGGGTTTCCTGCATGGAGCAGTGGGGTGGATTGGATGGCCACTTAGGTCCCTTTCAGCTCTCAAGGTCAAAACACACAAGACGCATGGCCAAGTGTCAAATCCTGCAATGATCCCTGGGAATTGTACTTTAAAAAACCATCCGCTCAACGTGATTCTCAGCTGGTGAGGGAAGGGGGAGTTTCTCACTCACACGCGCGCACACACACACATACACAAAGACGAGATGTTTTGGGAGTGCGAGAGAAATCCAGTTCCTCCCTCCCATACTTATTCTCCCGGCAGGATTCCCCCCACCCCACCTCCATCTCTGAGCCGAAGGAAAACCTGCTGATTGGATTTTTGAAAGAGAATCAGCCTCTCTTTGAGGGAATCTTCTTGAAAGACTATCTCTTCAACCGAGTGGCTGTTCTTTCAAGAAAATCCACTTTACTTGGGGTGTGTGTGTGTGTGTGTGTGTGTTAGACTACCATTCCCAGCAATGAGTGCAGGACCAATCAAGTGCTCTTCACGTGAAGTTTGTCTCGTGTGTTCTGACCCTCAGACTTCATGCTTCTAGGTCAGCTGGTTGCTAGTATCTTCTGGACTGCATTAGCCATGTCTGAAGAAAGAAGCTTTGACTCTCGAAAGATGACACCCTGAAAACCTTGTTGGTCTCTGAGGTGCCACTGGACTCACATCCTGCCGTTCTACTGCAGACCAACATGGCTACCCACCTAAAACTCTGTATTTTGTAATCTTCATTTTAACTTTGAAACCAGGAGATAAGTGAAAGGTGGACAAATAGTGGCCCAGGGACTGCATACAACCCGCTTTTCATCTGGCCCTCAAGCTGCTCAACAATTTGTTGGGTGCCTCTGCCTGGGGGACTGCAGCATCACCTAGGAGGCTGATAGTCCTCAGTGTCATATTGTTTGGGCACTGTGCATTGCAAAGGGTGACAGAGTGGGGGAGAGGGCCACACCTGGGTCTCTGCCTGCTTTTGGAAGCCAAACAACAATTACAACCGTCTAGTTGGAAAATTACAAACAACGCATAGGGTAAGTCGCCATATGAGTATCTAGTAACAATCCTATCAATGACTCATAAAGGCATATGTAATCCACTCTTCACACAATCAATGCAGCTGGTCATATGGAAGCCAGCTCTTCCTGTTTCCATTGCTGAGACTGAAAGAGCTGACATCCCAGGCCAAACTTTCAAAGTGGAAAGAGAGCAAAGTATGGCCTTTGGGTGGCAAAAAGGTATCACCCTGGTGCGAGGGATTTAAATAATGCGGATGAATAAGTCAGAAAAGGCAGCAAAAGGTACAAACCTTGCCTACTCTTCATGAAAGTCTTATTCTTCTTCTCAGTACTGCAATGGTACAAATGTCCAGGTAACCTTCAACCTTCTTGTAGGGCAAGTTTTTCAGACCCCCCAGCCCACCTCTGAACCTCTTTCTTACCTATGTGTGAAGCAGAAAGAATTTTCAGCTCATTGTTTTGAAGAGTAATTCCATTGTTGAGATAGCAGTTCTGCAACTTGAAAAATTGGTTCCACTCAGCCAAGGTAGGAGGAGAAGGTGAAGACACCACCCATTACCTGTTACGCAAGCTTCCCCAGATAGCTGGACTGCTACTTTCGGCAGGTGAATAATGCGTACAACTCTTTGGGTCCTCAGTGTCACATGAGGTGAAGTGCGGTTCATAATTCAGAGCTAATCCATCGGGGGTCTGAACGAAATTAAATTTCTCAGGAACAAACATTTCTCCCTGCAGAGATTCATTTTAGCCCAATGGAGATATGAATACATGACTGAAGAATTAGGATATACATTTTGTAATTAAAAATAAAGCAGAGATTAACCTGTAGGTTGCACTTCCCTGAAGAACATCAGCAGGTGATAAGTAAGATATGAACTCTGGTTTATTTCAACCCGATGCTGATAACAGGGAGGAAAAAACACTTACCTGTGGACTTTGGACAAGCACAGAAAATAGCTGTGTAGCTGCTTTGCACAGGTTCATTCAGCTATGGTGTGAGTGCAAAGTTCCGTATCCCAACTAGCATGATGCTGGAAGGGTGCCTAATATGTGAGTGTGCTGGCTGTGTGCAGATACACACTCTCACATACAATATGACCAAGCCACAGAACTCAGGCTGGGGCTTTGTGACTAGGAAGAGGCTTAATTCTCAATGTCTGCAGTCACTAGAGGACAGATATTCCCTCCAACCCATCAATAATATGCCTTGGCTTTCACCTATGTAAGTGATGGCTTGGTATTAATTCTGGAAGGTTGGGTGTAGGGTGTATGAAAGTAGGATTTGACCCTCAACAGGAAAGGTCTCTCAGGATACCTATATGAGCCAAGGTTGAGATTCTTTGCATGGCTGTCACTGAATGAAAGTACTCCTGTGTACTGACAAACAACACAAGAAGAACCTTGAATCGTGAAGTGTCTTTAGAACATCACAGTTCTTTTGGTACTGGCTGAAAAACTCTGGGAATCTTGGTGCGGTGGATCACATATTGCATCTTTGCACTGAGCACTGATAATTTAGAAGGGGGGAAAGGGGACAGAAGGAACTGCAAATTGTGACAGAGCACCCACTCCTCGGTACACAAGTCTGTCTAATTCTTTCAATAACTACCAAAAAAATGCAGGCTGCCCAACGCATCAGTTACACTTTGGAAACCATGTCGTTATTCCTTCCACACAGTTCCTCTACTGAGCTTGATTCTCTCCTTGAGTCCCAAGAGGTTTCAAAGCCTAATCCTAGAGCTCCGTACATTCACAGGCCTTGCTCAGTCTCTTCAATACCATTCATAATATTCTGTATGATGCCATCAAGCCGCTGAGGACAGGAAAAGTCCCTGGGGAGGGAAAGGGCACTTTGAAGATCACTTTATTGTAGCATAAGCTTTCGAGAACCACAGCTCTTCTCGTGAGAAGATCACCGTCACTCATTTCTTCATGGTTTCCACATCTATCAAGTTTAAATTCTTAATTTCCTATGTCAGTGGGCTTATTTGTTTATTCAATCTGTCAGTCTGTCAAAATGGTGGTATCCAGGGCTTTTTTTCAGGGGGAACGCAGGGGAATGGAGTTCCAGAACCTCTTGAAAATGGTCACATGGCTGGTGGCCCCACCCCCTGATCTCCAGACAGAGGGCAATCTCAACTCCCCTCTGTCTGAAGATCAGGGGGCGGGGCCACCAGCCATGTGACCATTTTCTTCGAAGGCAACCCATTGAGTTCCTCCACCTCTTTTCCCAGAAAAAAAAGCCCTGGTGGTATCTAACAATCCAACTCGGTTGGGAAAGGGAAACATTTTACCTTGGCTTGCTAAAGCATCTCAGAACATGAGCGCCTGGCCGTAACTGTTGAAAATAAAAATAGGAAAATGTCTGTCCACATTTTTGTAAGTGATTTTGAGAAGAGGGTTCCCCCCGGCTGCATTCATTGGAGCTTCCTCCGCAGCCCACATGCAGTCCGTGAGCCGATAATCATCCTCTACTCCCTTTCAATGTGGAGAAGCAATTTGTGTCTGCGATGGAAAGCCTGCCACGGCCCTGATGGGAGGGGAAGGGCTCGAAGAAAAGGAGGCAGCATTAGCCACAGTACAACTCACCAGAGGGTTATTTGGATCCAGAACAAAGGGCTTCGACGGCATATGCATCATACGGTTTTCGATCGCGCTGGGGTCTGTGGTCACGTCAGCCGTGGCTCCGTCTTTCATCGGGCAAAGAGACTCCCAGGAGGTGGTGGTGGTGGTGGTGGTGGTGGGAGCGCCGCAGTGTTCCTGCTCCTCCTCTTCTCCTTCTTTTCTTGACGCCTGTAGAGTGACAGAACGAAACAGTGTCAACATCAATAGAGGCTTGATTACCTGGGCTTATTTTCCCCTCTCGCTGTTCTCCCCCTATCTTCTGTGGCGATCGCTGCCCCAGTTCCAACTGCCAAAACAGTTGGGCCCAAAACAAAACCCATTCCAAGCTTTTTGCTCACACTCGGCAGGGAAGCCTTGGAAAACAATAATAATTAATAATAATAACTGCACTTATATACCGCTCTTTTAGACAGATTAGTGCCTCACCCAGAGCGGTGAACAAGTTAGTGTTATTATTTTCCCCACAATATAGCTGGAGAACTGAGGCTGAGAGGAGTGGCTTACTCAAGGCCACCTACTGAACCCATAGAAGGAGTGGGATTTGAACCAGTAGAGTACTAATTCGCAGCCAAACCACTTAACCACTGTGCTACAGCATAGTGTAGCTATAGTGTAGCTACAGCTACACACAGGGATCCCAAGCTTCTTGCTCACACCTGGCTGAGAAGCCTTGTGCCCAAAACAAAACAACTGTCTAAGCTTCTTGCACACACCTGCCGGGGAAGCATTGGAGTGAATACCGAAGAATTTCTCGGCTCCTGAAGCACCCACTGTGGAGAAGCTGTAGGACCCAAACAGAATAAAGCCTCAACAAAACCCCATAAATCTCCATCAAATGACTTGGCAGGCTGCAACTCCCAGGTTTACGATTCCTCACCAGTCCACCAACAACCGCACCGAGGGAAAAACACAACTAATAACTACTTCCAACAACATGCAACAGATTGTGCTGATGATCCTGGTCCCAAGGCAAGGAAGGGTTAAGGGCAGCGCACATTTGAAACTCTTCGTTATATTGCAGCCAAGCTGCACTGGTGAAGTCCAAATACCCCCTGCAAACTATATCCATGTACTGGAACAGAGGCACTGCTTGTCATGGCTGCCCCCAGGCAATGATTCCTGAATAAATTAAGAATCCTGGCAGCCAGTTGGCCCACGTGCAATCTACCCTACGACGTTTAAGCCGCTCCTTCTCCCGCTCGTCCAGATCCTCTTTATCCTTCTTCTCCAGCTCCCTGAAGAGAAGGGGAAAGACGTCCACATATTCTCCCCTCAGAATTTTCTCCCTGGTGGCAGCCATCAGGTGGTCACCCAGAGGAACAGCTGTATCTCCAAAAAGGAGTGCCTTGAAGGGTACTGACCCATAAGAAGTCCAGGGGGAACTAAAAAGGGCTCCCCAAGGTGCTCCTGGCCCCATCCGGCTCTGTGTTTGAATAGGTGGCCATCCAGCTGCCCCAGACAACTGACCCGTGAAAGCCTGTTGACTCCATTGTGGCCACCAACCTGATGCCGCCAGCACCCAGGAAGTGATAGACCTGATAGCCCATCAGCCACTAGTCAATACTGTCCTTCATAGCAATGAAGCTTCTGTATCATTCTGCCTACTCCAGCCTCTGCGTGGTGATTGGCAATCATGCAGGGGATCTGATTTTGGCACAACAGAAGCACTTGATTGATTGTAGGTAGACCGTGGCGTACCTAGGGGCACTGAGGCAGTGGCCTGACCCCAGGGGCCCCATGGCCAAGTCAACTTACTCTCATTCTCGCTTGCTTGAACTGCCACGGCAACCAGCACAGCCTCTGTTTGGCAAGCTCCCTCGGCCACCATCGAGCTTTCTGCACAGCGCCTCCCAGGACTTGCCCAGATGCCACCTCCTCTCCAATTGTACCAGCTCCTCCTCCTGAGCAAAATGGACTTTTGAGAGCTGCAAGGTGAAACAAAACATCACATTCAAAAGCAGCCCCAGAAGCAAGCCTAACAGGCCTCTTCATTTTTGAGCCCCCCAGGGCAGAACTTTCCTTGGCCTTCGCCCGTACCAGTGCCTCCAACCTTGCTAAGATTTCATGCCTGCCCAACCTAGAGTCATCATCCGATGACAACAGGGTTATTGGAGGCCGCCTGGAAATAGGCCTCTTTGCTGGCTGCTTGCCCTTAGAGGGCCCAGTGCCCTTCTTAGGGGGCACTGCTAGTTCATTCACCCAACCAGCCACCAATAATAAGTGGGCCTATATACCACTCTTCTAGACAGATAGTGACACCCACAGTGATAATTTTAATAGCCTCGAGCTTGATATGTGCAAACACTATCAAGCTTCCTAAAATGGCCACCAGGACCTGACCCTCTTCAAAATGGCCACCCTGCCTTCAAATACCCTTACCCTGCCTTAATACAAAACCCCCTCAGGCTCACTAAAATGGCCACTAATCCCTGATCCTCTTAAAAATGGCAGCCCAGCATTCAAACATCCTTACCCCAGCCTAAATGCCAGACCTTGCAAGGAGCAGTAGGCCGCACGGGAGAGCAGGGCCCAAGAGGCTGTACGGCTAAGTAGGGCCCAGACTGATATGGACAAGGTTCTCAATAATCTAAAGGAAAAAAAGAAGGTGGGGGCACAAGAAGAAGGCTGAGTCTGAAAAAAAGGAGGGAATAGGGCCCCTCCTTTAAACGTATGAAATGAAAAGGGGGGTGGGGGTGGCCGAAGGGTAGATAAGGGAAGGCAAGGCCGGTTCCCACAGCTGCAGCAGGCGCTACTCCCAAGTAATAGGCCAGAAGGAAAAAATGGGGGCAGATATCACCCTGCCACCTGCAAATTACTAGGGAAGGAGCCACGTCTTAGCACGCTGAAAGCCGTGCTGCTGCTTCAAACCACAAAGTGCAACCTGTAGGGTGTAATCCAGGTGCGGCAGCGGATGGTTCTCCACAGCCACAAGGTGCGCTAGCCACCTCAGCCGTGTACACCTGATTTGCGTTGCTGCTGGAACGCAAGGCCACTCCCTCTGATCAGCAGGCTCACCAAAAGCCTGCCGCTGAAGGATCTCTCTCAGAGCTCAGGAAGAGCTGTGAAAAATGACCACTCTTCAACCAAGCTGAAAAGCAACTGCCGGGGAGCAGAGGAGCCCCCACCCCCTCTTAATCCCCATATGTAGAGCTGTCTGTCCGCTCTTCTTCCTGTGGGGCGGCAAAAGGTGGCCCCAGGCCTTAAGCAGCTACACTGCTGGCTGGGCAGGCCAAATTACTTTGGAGTTAATTTGCGGCTGCTGTTTAATTAGGGGGTGGGTCAGCCATAGGGTGTTGACAATGAATCAAGCTGCTGAGAAGAAAGTGAAAGGTCAGTTCTCTGGCAGGGAGGACAACCCTCACACATTGATGGGGGAAGTGTGAGGCAGGGGTGTCCCGTGAAGGAACTAGAGAGAAGTTCTGAGAAACAGGTTGCCTTGGGGACAGGTGGCCCAATATCCAATGAAGGACAAAAGAACTGTGACACACGGCCAGGAGAGACAAGGGACCATTGGTGGGAAAGGATGCAGAGTGTCAACTAAGTAAAGAGTCCAGTAGCACCTTGAAGACTAACCAACTTTATTGTAGCATTAGCTTTCGAGAGCCACAGGTCTCTTCGTCAGATGCATGGAGGGTATATCTCTATATACCCTCCATGCATCTGACGAAGAGAGTTGTGGCTCTCAAAAGCTAATGCTACAATAAAGTTGGTTACACCAATGGGAACTTAACTTAGGGGATCCCAATTTCTTTTCTATCTGCTGTTATGACTGGAAGAAGACTGCAGGAGAAAAAGCTGTGCAAAGGTCAGTGCCATTGATTGTAGGCATCAAAACATCAGGGCAGGGAATTCAGGGATGCTACTGAATTTCCCATCAATGTACTTTCTGCTATGGATGTTACCAAATTTGGGGACAACTCTGATTCAGTTTGAAAGGCTCAGTTATTTTTATGGTTTCTCAATGCTCAGACCAAAATTGTGCTCATCTTTTTTTGTGATCTAAATATTGAAACTGGATAGTAAAACTGATGTTAAAATTGATGCGTGGTTTTGCAATGAAATAATGCAAAAATGGCATTTAATGTAATGAATGCTGTAAAATGCTTTTCAATGGCTCAACAATGGCGTATCATGCCGTAAAAGAAATTAACAAAATGGGAAAATGAGCAAAGATGATAGGAAGAATGAAAACCCCTATCCTACCACTCCACTGAGCATAGTTTATTAATTTTGTTATTAAAATATTTGTACCCCATTTTTCCTTTTGGGTCAAAATCTAAGGAGCCTTTCTTCAAATCAAGTGGGGCTTCCATTGGCAGAAGAGCCACTTAAATTGGAGGAGGAGGCATCCGTAGACTGGAGGAAGGCTCCTGAGGATTGGACCCACTCCACTTACAGAATATATGTACAAAAAGTTAAATAAATGAAACTAGATGTGCAAGATTAGGATCTAGTAGCACCTTAAAGATGAACTAGATTCTCAGGGTATGAGTTCTTGAGAGTCAGAGCTCCCTTCATCAGATATTTGTAAAACTCTAGTTCCTACAACTTGAAAATTCCCATTTTGATTACCTTGCTTGAATCAATTCTGCAATTCTATATTTTTGTGGTATTGTTTTTGTCAGGCTATGGATGACAGGATACAGCAGACAGATCTCTGATCCATTTGCAGTAAGACACACGTACTTAAGTCAAATGGCTTTTATTCAGAAATCAGATCATTTCCATATACAGGTCCATAGGACTACTTAGAAGCAAGGCAGGCATCTAAGCAGCATGAGCAGAAGTTGACAGGAATGACATTATGTGAGAGAAACTTCTCTTTTACCATTCTAGTTTACTCCTTTCTCCCCCCCTCCCAACTGTAAACAATACTTTGGCACTCTCTGTGTGTGAGAACATTTCACATATTTGTGATATCACAATGAGTTACTAGGAAGCAAGACACAGCACTGTCTGGGAATGAGCACAAGGTCATAAACACTGGAAGCTGTTACAGTCCAACAGATAAACACCTGTGAAAGCCTGAGAAAGAATAGTTATGACACTAGCAAAGTGATATTGAGCTATAGCTAGATACACCGTGTTCAGCAGAAAAAAAATCAAAATTGGCATGGATGGGGCTCAGACATGACAGTTTTCTTACCAAATGTTGCCATAAGATGTGTGCATTTTTCACTGTTACTTGTCTGTTTGCATTAATAGATTAGAATAAAGCTGAACACACTTTCAGTTGGTTTTGGCAATTAGTCAAGTTCGTGTCCACAATAGAAAAACCCTGTTGGATCAGACCTCAAATCCATTTAGTCCAACATCCTATGACCTGTACTGTAGCTCACAAGATGATTCCAGGAAGTCCATGAACAAGGAATTAAAGCAGTAATCCTGCCCAACATCTGGCATACAGAACTACTTTGCTTTTCAACACAGAGCTTCATTTTACCCATTGTGACTAATAGCCATGAATGTGTCTAATCCCCCTTTAAAGCCATCTTAGCTAGTCGCTAGCTTCTGGCAGAGAATCTGATAAGTTAATTCTGAATTGTGTGAGGAAATACTTCCTTTGGTCTGTCCAGAATTTACTGCTTGTCCGCTTCATTCGCTGCTCTGAGTTGGGAAGGTGAAAGAGACAAAGAAAAAGTTCTCTCGATCCATTTCCTTCTTACCCTGACATCATTTTATCTATGTCATAAAGATATAAAGAATAAAAATGGAAATTTTGTCTATTCCTTGTCAGGATAGCTTTGGCATTTGTATGCAGGAACAGATAACAGTAAAGCTTATAAATCTCTATTATAATTATCTTTAAAAAAAAAATGGAAAAAGTCCTGATCTTGTAGGAAAGATGTTTCAATCTTCGGATAATTTTGGATGCCCCTTTCTGCCTTTTTTTATTATGTTCCTTTTGAGTTGGGCTGGTGGAGTGGAGTACATATGTACAAAATAATTGAAAAATATCTTTGCAATCTTTACCCTTTAGGCAAAAAGATCACTATTTTGTGGCTCTCCTTGCTTGGCTCAAAAAAGAAAGGACCGTGCAGAAATGGTAGCTGCATTAATTAAACCAGGTCTGGGGGTGAATCGAGCTCTAATGGGGGTGAAGCTTTGTCAATCTCCTCGGATGCCTCTTCAGAGAAGTATCATTTCGCTTTATCAAACTTTTACCCATCTATAGATTTATAGAGCTCTCAGACCAGAAGTTCATCTGTGTAATCTCGCTGGCATTTGGGGGCTATGCTACTATGTTCCATGTGAAATAATGGCATTTATTGACGGACGAGTCAGCACAGCAATTTTACCCTTGTTTAGAAAAATTGCCCATCAATGAAATGTCAGTTGAAAAAGAGAGAGGAGATTGCAGCGGACAGACTATCTGCAGCCTTCTTCGGAATGGGAAGAAAAACCGTTAGTTCACTGAAGGAGGGGAAAGAACCAGGCAGCCTCCAACTCACCCTTTCCTCTGCTGGCCTGCTTATCCATTGCACCCAAGGGAAAGAATTCATATTTATTGGCTTAAATAATGTCGTTCCTTTCTTTCTTCAGGGCATTGTTAAATAATCAAAAATATTTCTAGGTCCTGTGAGGCTTCATTATGCTGAATTCAACCATTGGACTAGTCATCACAGCATTACTTTCTCTGACAGATGCAAGATCCTTGACAGCCAGTATGGTGCAGTGGTTAAGAGTGTCATACTAGCCATTGGGAAACCCGGGCTCAGAGCCCTACTTGGCCATGGAAGCTTGTTGGGTGACCTTGTGGTTCATTCTTTTAGCCCATCCTATCTCGCAGGGTTGTTGTAAGGATGATATGGGGTGGTGGCAGGGCTGTATTATTCATAAGGCTGACTAGGCTGAAGCCTAGGGGCCCCACAGGGACTTGGGGCCCATCATTTTTTTTTTGCTGAGGCACACCCCCACATAAATTACAATTAATTGATTCTTGTATATAACCTCTATTAATAAGAGAATTAACTGCTTCCTTATTGAAGTGAAACACATTGTCTCTTATATTAAAACAATTATCCATACATTATATATTTTTAATAAAAATTTTATTCATTTCAAAATATTAAAGTATTGAACAATTATACGCCCGAAATGTGCTTTCCTGAAGAGTTCTTCTCACGCAACAAAAATATTTTAAAAACTGTGAATAGAATTCTTCAGGAGACCCTCAAAATGGATATGGGGCTACGTACTGCAGTCTAGTACCCACTGTACCAGGCTGAGGCTGTCAGCTGTTAGTGAGGTAAAAGATTGAAGTGCCAAAGGGGGCCTGAAATACCTGAAAAGCTAGGGGCCTGGCCATGGGCTAATATGGCCCTGGGTGGTGGTGGTGTATACCACCCTGAACTCCTTGGAGGCAAGGAGAAATAAAAAGGTATTAGATAAATAAAGCAGAGAGGGAATCTTTCCCAACACTTGGTACCTGGGATACTTAACCTGGAGATGCAGGGAAATGAACCTTGGGGCGTCATATGTGCACAGCATGGGCTGTGAAAAAAAAAGAAAAAAAGAGAAATGTGAATTTCTCCTAGTCTATGTGGTTTTTAAAGCACTGTTAGGATGTGACATCAAATCACACCCTCCCCAGGCACTACCTGGGCTTGCCGTCCTCCTGCTCTCTTGCTGCCCCTGGCCCCACTCACCTGGCCAGCAGAGGGAGAGGGAGAAGCTGGGCGGAAAGAAGCGTGCGCACACACTCTCATGTGCCCCTATTGTGCCAGGGGTGGAGGATCCCAGTTCAGTAAAAATCACCTCCAAATGAGTGATCTTTATTAAACTGGGCTTCAGTGAGCCTCACGACTCCTCTATTGCTCTGGAAAATGACATCATTTTCTAGTTTGATGTAGGAGTGCGGGAGGTAAATACCTTGCCATCCCCCTGCCCTCAACCACCTGCACTCCCGCTTTGGCCCCTGGTGCCCCTGGTCACCCTAGCCCCCTCAAATCTCTTGGTGTTTGCTGAGGCAGTGTTGGGAACTTTAGTATGGAATAGCTGAGTATTGTCTACTTTGACTGACAACAACTCTCCAGGCAGAAAGAGAGTGTTTCCAGCACCTTCTGCTTAAGATTTTTAAAAACAGAGGTACAAGAGGTTGAACATACAAAGCGGGTGCTCAAGCACTGAGCATAGCCACTCCGCTAGCGCAACCACTGACAATGTTCCTAGGTACTAATGGGGCCACAATTGAGTGACTGGTATGCATAAAGTCCCAGCTTCAATATTGGATACCAACAGTTTAGAATCATAGGGTTGGAAGGGACCTGTAGGATCATCCAGTCCAACCCCCTGCACAATGCAGGAAATAGAAGAATCTCAGGTCAGGTGACAAAGCTAGAAAAATACTTCTGTTTCAGGGATTTGTGGATATCTTCCATTTTGCTTCTTTCCAACTGCAGACCTTTGCTTACCACTATTTACCTTGTCTCCATGGTACAAATTTAAGAGAAACAAGATCAGGTGCAATTTCAAACAGTATGCATTTCTTTTCCTTCACTTCCCCCTCCTCCCCCTCATGTAACCAATGCCTTTAGTTGCATTTATAAAAACACTGAAAAACAACCTGGATGTGTTTTCTTTACCTTATTTTATTCCAGAAAAGTCTATACAGCACATTGGCTTTCAGACAAAAGTAATCAAAAAGTTAAAATACAAACTAACAGAATACCATTCCTGAATTTAAAAGAAAAAAAGATGTACATATTTCAAAATAGCACAAATTAAAATTCACTGAAAAATCAACAGTCATGCTTCTTGATTATCCTAATGCTGAATGAATGGCAATCGTTTGCATTTTAAGAATAGCTGAAATATATTTGGCAACAGCCAAAGTGGTGCAAATTTTGTTCCCAGACAAGAGATTTTGAATGGGAGATTAATTATCTGAATGGTTGGGGAATGTTACAAGAAAGAGGTTGTCAGGGAAGTTCTTAAACTTCCATGGAATTTGCATGAAAAGAAAAAGTGTGTTAGGATTTCAGGGATAGATCCTTTTGTCATGTGGGGTGTTGGAAAACCTACCGTGTAGGTCTAAAATTGGTACTAAGTTAAAACAGGCCAAGAAGAAAAAAAACCCTGCACTATGAGGGAACAGTAAGGAAGTGTAGATACTTTTTCTGCAAAAGGAATCGAGTGCATAAAGCCCAGATGCAACAGAGAGCAAATTCATCTAGTATTTTGAGTGTAGACATCTAATATAGACTCAATGACGTGAAATCCATATTACAATTTCTTCTGATTTGTCACTTCCAGTGCCCTGAGATGAGTTTCTTTCTGAGCTTAAGAATTCTCTCATAAAATAGATGTTGCAAATCAGTGATCTATTTGTTCTTCATATTGTGAAGTTTTATTCTGGGCAACAATCCCACCAAAGAAGCTTATCTATTCAAGAACGTACAGCAAGTACTTAACTGGATAAACTACCTGTCCTGCAAACATGAACCTGCCCTGCAGACATGAAAATGAAGCAATTGTCAAACCTGCTCCCTTTTTTGTTCAACCAATAATTTTATTGTAAAACAAGAGTCTGTAACGAGTCTCTATAGATCTTACAAGAGGATGCTTGAGTGAAGAGAGATGCAATGTTAGCCGCGAAAGGTAGGCAACAGAGCAAAAGCCTTCGTCACTTTCACCTCTCTACAAAGAGCTAGGAGATCAAGGTTTGTTAATTTCCCCTTCGTCTGCCTGAAAGCCAAGGGTCATTTTGTAGAAAAAGAGCTTGAGGAACTCATTAGCACAACTAATTAGCATATGCCACACTCCTTGAAATCACCAGAAGTGTCATTAGCACAACTGATTTGCATATGCCATGCCCCCTGACATCACCCATCCTGGCTGTTTTGGACCCAATCCTGGCCATTCAGGGCTGAAATTGGGCCCAAAATGGCAAAAAGGGGCTGAAAATGGCCGAAAAGGGGCCCAAAATAGTCAGGATCAGGCTGCTGCTAAGTGGGAGAGTGATCCACCACCTGTTAGGGGCTCGATCCGGGCTGTTTTGGCCCTAATCCAGGCCGAAATGGGCCCAAATGGCTGAGTCGGGTGGGCGGGGCCACCTGACATGTGACCTCTTTGGGGAACTGCGGTGTAATGATTTCAAGAAATGGGTGCATGTATCTTTAAATGCTTGGTTTGAGCTAGGTGAAGAGTGGGGGTGAGAGAGGAATGAGTGAGCGATATGATTGGTTGACTAAGATTGTGGGCGGAGTGAATGCAGTTTAGAGAGAGAGAGAGAAAAAAGTCAGTCAGAAGAAAGCAGGCTAGCTGTGTGCTGCCTGAATATGTTGAAGTGTTTATGAGATAAATATAACCTGTGTGGAACCTGAACTGAGCATGTTTGTGAAAGGACACTCAGAGCGGAACCACAAGTGACGCCTGACACAGGTTGGACACTCGTCAGCTTCCCTCAAGTTTTGATGGGAAATGTAGGCATCCTGGTCTTCCAGCTTGGCTCTCCGACGGCTGTCCAACGGACTTTTCAACTGTCACTTGTCCAACATTCCGCCAAGCTGCCTACATTTCCCATCAAAACTTGAGGGAAGCTGACACGTGTCCAACCTGTGTCAGGTGTCACTTGTGGTTCCGCTCTCAGTCAGGGAAAGAGGCCAGCTGTGGGCTGCCTGAGGAGTTTTAAGCATTTCTGTGAGACAAATACTGAGTTAGAGAAAGAGGCTAACTGTATGTGAAGCCTTGGAAGAGTTCTGTGTGAATGAGAGTAAATGAAGTAACTTTATGAACCGAGAACCACTTTTATGAAACCAATACACTTCTTAACTAAATAAAAGTTTATTTTGTTTTGTTATATCCCAGTGTAGCTGTCATTGCTATATTCCATTCCTATCCTCAGGGCCACATAGAACCACGAAGGAGCCTGACGCTTAGGAACGTTACCAAAGGGAAAATTTAAATAAAATATCTTGGAATAAAGTATTCCTGGTGGCAGCAGACTACCCAGAGGGTTAAGGGATAGATTAAAAGAAAAATCGACCCTAAAGAAAGTAAAGGTCATTACATGCTGGAACTGCATTCCTGTGCGTTCCCCCTCGAAATGAGCCCTGCTGAAAGCTATGTTAATTATACCTCTGGTCAGGGAGGTAAAGAAGAAATAAACAAACCCTCTGAGGAGCAATCTCCCAGCTCTTTGTAGAGAGGTGAAAGCGACGAAGGCTTCTGCTCTGTCCCCTACGTTTCCTGGCTAACATTGTGTCTCTCTTCACTTGTGCATCCTCGTGTAAGAGGTCTCGTCTACAGAGAGGCTCAAGGCTATATACTTTTGAGTCAAAGCTCCCTTCGTCAGATATTTAAGATCACATCAAGACTTGCACTTCCCCTTCCGTGTATTGGGAAAACGTCAGTTCAAAAATATACATATTGATAGAATGATATTTATAATCACTTGGGTTTTTTTTTTTGCCTAGGATTATCAATGCAAAAAATAGACAAAAGGGTGGAAAAGGAGGAGCCAATACAAGGCTTCCCAGACTGTCCCTCCCACCTTACCCTAGCCAAGACTGAATCCAAAACCTCTAGTGAAAAATAAGAAGTTAATGAATGGTCATCTTGATGTATACCACACTTTCTCCCTCATATTTTTATTCCACCTTTCCTCCTATTTTCATAATACTTTGAGGTGGCTTATGCTAAAAGATAGGGACTGGCCTGTTACCCACACGTCTCTCCTCTAGGACTACGAGACATCCCTCTGAATACATCCAGAGTGCAGACTGACACCAAAAACATTCACATATAAATCAGGGTCTATTGCTACATAAACCAGGGTCCCATGGGTAGCGCTAACCTACACTGCAACCTAGAGGCAGGGAGGGTTGAATGAGAAAGGGGAGAGGAAGACAGGACAAGTGGACTGTCTCCTGTACTATATCACAGTTGGGAATTAAAGTAGGATAATGGGGCTTTACTAGTACTAAATAGACAAACCACAGAATAGCCACAAAGGCACAAACTAGGAAGAATACTACAAAAAACCATAGCAAAACAAAGGGATACTCACTTGAACACACGCCATATCATACAGAGTTACAAATCATACACAGCTATAACTAACAGAATACTACAGATGTCCTAGTTGAAATGGTGTCCTAGATGGTCCTAAATGTGCTACTGTATGTGTAGGTGTGGGTGTAGTAACAAACAAAACAGATCAGGGCATTATCATGGTCCATGGACCCAGGCTGTACTTAACTCTTGGGGGAGGTGGTACCATCTACTGGGTTCCCCCTAAATCCATGTTAGTAAGAGACAAGGTTGCCATCAGGGTATTAGCGTCCCTGTGGAAAGATGTTTTTTCCAGGTGGTAATATTTAATCATTTAATCATTATGGATGCTGTACCATCACAGGCCCCAGGTCAAACTTCTCTTCTCCTCTCTTCTCTCCCCTGTTCCCTGACTTAATAGCTGCAAACCAACAGTAACTTTATAGCCTTTGCTGACTGCGGGGGGGGGGGGCGGGGGGAGGAGCTGTCTTTGCACACCCCTCTCTGGAAGCTCTGAATGAGATATATGAACTGAAATAAAATCATATGTAGAATAATTTGGAAATGTTGGCCCTGATGGTCAATGATTCCTCAAAAACAGTATGTGGGGTCTGAATAGGAGGTGATGATTGGCAGAACTCCCCCCCCCCCCCGCATTTCATGGAGCAAAGGCCTCTGCATCATTGGAACCAAGTGGTACAAGCCATTGTGTTGGTTGGAAGCCTCTTGTTCTGCCCTCCCACTGTGAGCCAAGCTACAAGTGACACCTGACAGTTGGACACTTGTCAAGTTCCCTCAAGTTTTGATGGGAAATGTAGGCGTCCTGGTCTTGCAGCTTGGCTCTCCATTTAATTGACGCCTACAGAGCGGCAGTCTATGGGAGGGAGAACATGCGGTCGGGAGGGGATTGCAGGCGTCGGGGTCTCGCTCTGTGTGTGTGTGTGTGTGTGGGTGTTCTGTAAACTTCAATTAAATGGAGAGCCAAGCTGCAAGACCAGGATGCCTACATTTCCCATCAAAACTTGAGGGAAACTGACAAGTGTCCAACCTGTGTCAGGCGTCACTTGTAGCTTGGCTCTGAGTAGTGCAGAATAAGTTCCTCTGAACAGAGAAAACGTGCCTCAGATGGAATCTCATCCCCATATCTATTTGATCTCAGGCGCTAATGGGGTTGTTAGATTTTAACCTGGCAAATTACAGATGGCCCATTAATGGGCATCAAGGGGATTGGGGTGACAGCATAATCGTGGACGTCTAGTCACATGGCTTTAATTATGTGCCACACATCTGCAGAAACAGTCAGTGTGTGCAGACGGAGGCCTTTGACTATTCCATTTATTTCAGTGATGTATATACCACCTCATTGCTGCTGAGGTGGTCCCCAAGAATCAAAACAACCAATAAAACCAATCAATCCCTGCAATCAATAAAAAAAAACCCAATAAACTACCAGCAGTAGCAACATGAAAAACAGTGAAAACAGCACACTTAAAATTTAAAACAGCACTTTGGCAGCAGATAAAATAGCAGGATATAGATAAACCTAAGGTTCATTTAAAATTCATTTAGCAGCAATAAAACCTAAGCGAGAAGGATAAGGGAATGGAGCCAGCTGCACGCAGGTAACAAGTAATCGCTCTACAAAGTAATCGCTCTACCTCTCTTCCTTTCATTCCCTCCTCAACACTCACCTTTTCTATGAAGCTATCAGGACAACCTTTTATTCGTCCTCCCGTACTGAAACAAACACCCAGTTCACACATGCAATGAAGTGGCAGAGAAGTGAGGCGATAAGATCGTATGACAGAACCCTAAGATTCAATATAGCTCAAGCGTGCCACCTAGAGCGTCTGGATTCTTGGACCCCTGGAGCTTACATGAGAATAACGCTTTATACTCCATTCCATATTAGGCTTAGCTGGCCAGCTTAATCCATTTTTTGACAAAGGGCAACTGGTTTGGGCCGGATTCCCTTTTTGTCATGTTAGCGCAGAATCATTAAATAATAATTCTCTGATGGGTGGAAATAGTCTCTGACATCAGAGATGGAGCTTTGCTTGGGATTGGTTAGATTTGCTAGTCAATCTCACTGAGCGGGCTGGCTTACGTCAGACTCCATTGTCCATAAATATCTGCTAGCTCTGGACTTTTCTTTGTCCCCACTTCAGAACATCTGGGGACCCCAAGACCAGTAGGCCAGGGGTTAAGGACTCTTCCACTATCTTGGTACTACAAGGAACTCTGTATATGCTCTGAGGAATCTTCTACAACTTTGGAAAAGTGTGCTTAGCTGAGTTAGCTCAACATTATTGTTTTATATGATAGGCTGTGTGCTGTGTGATAGTGTGTTCTTCCCTGTGTTTTGCATTTTGTCCTCTTCCCTGCCCCTTTTGAATCTACCTATGATTTCCCTTTCCCCCCCTATAATAAACCTTCTTTCTATAAAGGCATTTTTGGCTTCCATGGTACAATCCACTTCTCTGTGATATTTCTCTGACTCTCTTCCCTGTGTCGAAATAGAACTAAATATAAAAATCTTTATATAATTAGTGACACAGAACATAGGAAATAGGTGACAATAACACAGTCCTCAGTCCTCCAGTCAATTCAAATTAATAAGGAAAATCTTCCATAAATCTCCAATTGGGTTCCCATGTACAGGTAAGCAAAGAATCAGCTCCCTGGCGATATATCCAGTGGTGGAGGTACCAGCCGTGCTGTGAGGCGGTCCCAGTTATCAACAGCTCAACGGGTTGCAAGCTGGACTCCTGTTTTGATGTTGCTTTGTCGAGAGTGTTGATAATCCGCAATAAAGTCAGAATTCTATAATAAATACAAACATTCAGTACTCACACAAGCCACGTCTCCTTAAACCGTTTTGCAACATCGCGCAAAACTCACGAGAAGACGCTATCTTTCGCGTTTTTTTCGCGACGTTCCACAGCGTTCCGGATGAAGGTAAGTAGTGTGGAAATGGCCAAAGAGTACCAGTAAAGTAGTTTTCAGTGACTGTTGAAATTGGACAAAAGTTTATGGGATAACATGAGAAAGGGAAAAGGGCAGTTGCCCAGTAAGGGACAGTTTATTTATTTGTTTATTTAAAACATTTCTACACTGCAGGAGACTCGAGGCAACTTACAATATGAATAAGAACAATCACAGATAAAAACAAAGGTCATTTTCACATGTCTTTACCCTCGTGCAAAACTGCACAAAACTCATGGAATGAGAGTGTCTTCATGGTGCAATTTCTTTTTTTCTTTTTTCTTTTTTAAAATTTTTATTGGATTAGAAATCTCTATAATATCTATTACAATCAATTTCCTTTAAATATTCCAGTTCTAACCCCCTCCCTTCCCCCCCTTTTGTTGACTTCCAACAGTTTTCCAACCCCTTATCCGTTTTTTCCCCCTACTCATTTCAAACTTATTTTATTCTATTAAACATATACTTTCACTCTCTTCTAAGCTTCTATTATAACACAGTGCTATCTCTATTCCCTTTCCCACTTAACTTATCGACTAAATGTTACATTCCTGGCATATATTCTTTAATAATAACAGTCATTTGTCTACTTTTGTACTCCATATTATGTCTTATTTCATTCTTGTCTCGTCAATATGGGGCAAACAATTTGTCCCTTATTCTGCATAACTTTAAGTACTTCTATAAGCATTGTATACATTCACTGTAAGTCAATCAATTTAACTCATTCATGGTGCAATTTCTGACATCACGCCGTCATGATTCCATTTCATGGTGCGATGACATCAGAAATCATGCCATGAAGACGCCCTCGTACCATGAGTTCTGCACGATTTTGCGCGAGGGTAAAGATGTGTGAAAACGACCAAAGTTTTAAAATAATGCCATTCAGGACTGCCGGTAACGTAAAAACAAAGTTAATTAAAAGCAGTCCTAAATAAAAACATCTTCAGCTTCCTTCCAACAATGGATAGTGAAGGGGCCAAACACACCTCCCTAGGAATGCTGTTCTATAATTGTGGGACTGCCCCTGAAAAGGCCTTCTCTTGCGATCTCACCAGTTGAGTTTCTTTAGCTGATGGGACAATCAGGAGGGCTTCTCCCTGTGATCTTAATTCCCGGGTAAGAGCATATGGGAGATGGCCCTTCAGATACCCCAGTTCCAAGCCATGCAGGGCTTCAAAGGTCAAAAGCAACACCTTGAATTGTGCTCAGAAGTGGATTGGTAGTCACTGTAATTGCTGTAGTATCGGGGTCACATGATCCAGATAGCTGGCCCCAACCAGCAGTCTAGCTGCAACAAGCTGCACTATTTTTCAAGGGTATCCCCCCCAGAAGAACACACTGCAGCAGTAGTTCTGTCTAAATGTAACTAAGGCATGAATCACTGTGGCTAGATCGGACTGAGCCAAGAATGGGCTCAGCTGATGCACCAGATGACACGCATAAGAGATTTTCAAGGCTATGCTTTGGGCATGTAAGATTTAAACACACTGGAAATTTCCCTTTCTGCTGTAAAGCATTCCACACGCTCCTGATGAAGGATTCCGATATCTGCTACAGATAGCCGGCCCCAGATTGAGCGTGGGTTGGAGCTTTGCTTCACGGCTGGGCTTCACCGTTCACCTGCTGAGGGGAGCCCTGGAAAGAATTGTTATAACTATTCCAAGAAGACTGTTGGGAATTGTGTGTGTCTACTGTAACTTGCCCTGTATGATTATGTAAAAGATTATTGTATTGTTGATGTGTGTGCCTGAAAACTGCATCAAGAGATTGTTATTTATTTATCTGAACACAATGATGAAATTTTGTAGCCTTTGTAATTTTGTAAATTAGTATTGTATTCCCTGTGGATTTTTTCCTCCTCCATTTTGATGCACCAGATGAAGCTGGGCAAAAGCACTCTAAAGAACCGCAGCCACCTGGTTTTCCAAGGTGACTGTTGTGCTGAGCAGCTCTGCCAAGCTATAAACCTGACTTTTCAAGGGAAGTATAACTCCCATCCAAGACAGGAGAGATCCCAAATTCTTGATCTGCCTTTCTACTAATCCAGAGAACCTCTCTCTTGTCAGGATTCAGTTTCATCTTGTTCAGCCTCATTCAGCCCATTCCTGACTCCAAGGCAAGCGCACCTGTGCAGAACATCAACAGCATCCTTGGAATTAAGCGGAAAAGAAAGGTAGAGCTGGGTACCATCTGCATATTGGTGACACCACAGCTCAGACCTCCTGATGACCTCCCCAGTTAATATTTGGCAGGAAATATCTGGATAGTTTGTTTTCCTAAAGCTCTGGAAATCCCAGTTTCTGACATGGGGGTCAGTTTAGGAGAAATCAGAGGTAGATAAACCTCCCTTCCCCTGTGTTGTAACGTCACCCTCCAACTGCTCTTTCATAATAAAAAAATGATCTTTTGACATTTCACCGGGCTGACCCTGCAATGTATCTAGAGGTGTATGAAAATGCCCTTTTCCATTTCCTGTTTTCCTCGCATGTAGTCCTGTGAGTATTTTCATTTTGCTGCTTTTCACTGCTTTTGATATTTTTTCTTCCATGTCTTTTTTACACTTACAGAAATGTGTGCTGTGGTTTAGATTAGTGTTCTTATAATTTGGATGTAACTTTAGATGGCATTTGACTTTTATACTGTGTTAAATTTGTTCATTAGCCATTTTAGTTCTCCATCATTGAAACATAGAAAGTTTGAAATAAATCAACAACTATGCATTAACCAGAGTTAAAAATCAAAACGTAGCTCATAGAACTGACAAGCGTTTGCATACGCGCTCCTTCTGCTATTTTCTATTCCAAGGGACAACCAGCAGCTGCCACCACTGAATGCCTGCCTTGCCAAACGCATATGTGATCTTGTTGTTATTTTACACACAAGCAGTTTGGTTTTATTTGTTTCGGCTACAAGCCATTGAAAAAGTGCTGATATTGCCAAGCAAAATATTAAAACAATATCGAGTTAAAACCAGATTGCAGACATGATTACAAAGAGAGAAATTCACCATCATGACAAAGACAAACACATTGTCAAATAGGAAAAGAAACAGAAGTGCAACATGCCCAACTAGCTGAAGCCAAACCTGACTCAAAGGCTGGTTTTAATTTTCCAGTTCCGTGCCATAAACATCTTTGCTGCTGATAGCGTATTCATGATTCATTTCTTCTTCTTTTTCTCTCGCTCATGGTGTCTTAACATCATTTAATGGAATTGGTGTGGTTGTCGATCACTGCTCATATATGTGCAGCTCAGGAGAACCCTGATGGCATAAATCCTATTGCAGTTCAATGCTTTCAGCTGGAGAAGAAGAGATGGTCCAAATCAAATACATGGCAACGTTCTTTACTCTCTGGGCTTTTAATGGCCTCCTTGCATGCATTTACTAAGTTTCATACCCTCGAACATTTCACGTGGGAATAGACAATGATGCCTAACGTTTGCTTCTTTTTGGGTTTGGTATATTTTATTGATTTATATTTATTTGTCTGTTTAAAAATTTATATTCCACTCTTCTTCCCACTGTGGACTCAAAGTAAGTTACAAATAACTAACACACCCCATTGATATAATTATACAAAAAAACAGCAACAAAAAAGAAAAACTCAGTACAACTTCAGGGATAGTCAGAAGCAGAATAATTTGGGGAAGCCATTATCAATTTGAGGAAGGCATTCAATATAAATTGGTAAAATCCTCTTATCTAAAAAATAATTATTCAGCATATCATGACTTGGATTCATAGGAAGATTTCTGCAGATGAAAAGGAGATGGTTTTCACCCATTCTTCCAACTATTAGGATTTCTTTAGTTTGTGATACCTTTATGACAGCCACAGTATTATTTAGGTAGAAGCATTTTAATCCCAAATGTGCATTCATTAGTCTTCAGACAAATCATAGAAAGATGTAACTTACAGTTTTACTGAGGTAGATTCCATCCATAGCAATATCTTGGAGAAGAGAGAAAGATCCTAATCTAAAGGATCACTTTGGCCGTTTTCATACGGCCATGCGCCTGGAAGATCGCGTGAAACTCATGGCATAAAAGGGTTTTCCTAGGGTGATTTCCCAGCACAATCCCCGTTTAATGGCGCTTTTTCTGACATCATCGGGTCATTAAAGGGGATCGTGCCGGAAGATCGCGCTAGGAAGACACTTCATGCTGTGAGTTTGCGCAATCTCCCGGGGCACATGAGAAAATGGCCTTTCCCTATGACTTAACCACAGCCCGAGATAGGCAGTGAGGCTCAAAGGTGTGGATCTGTGGATAAGGCCTTCATTGCAGAAGCTCAGAGGGATCACATCCTCCCCCTGGAAGATAACGAGGCAAGAGAGAGAGAGAGAGATCTCCCAAGAGGCACAGAGGCAAGAGGCGGAGTCAGGAGGTGTTCCCACCTTAATCAAAAGAATAGCAGCTTACTTGGCTAGAGTTACACATACAGAGAGACATGCAGCGCACCGCCCCCCCCCCCAATGTCCAAGGCTTACTGAGTCGCCTATTCCAACACCAACTTCCCTTTCATGCTGTTCCGGGAGGGGTCCCTTCTCTTCCAGAAGCAGGATTTGGGGAGCTGTTTGTGATGCAGCAGGAATGGGGAGGTGAGGAAGTTGAGGGGGGTAATGGTAGGCTATTCTACATATTCATGTGCATATTTTTTCATACATGCACAGAAGACATCTGTTTACATTCCCACTAGACCTCACTATTTACCTAGCTGGGTGGAGAATAACCAGTTCCTGCCTCCAAGGAATTAAGAAGAGAAAAAAATGGCCTCCACACCATGATGCTGTAAAAATTTCCCCTAGATACTAAGGGTAAAGACCAAAGAGATCAGATGAAGCAGCCTAGAATGTCACCCAGGAGTGATATCATATCCTCCCCGAACTCCACCCTTCCCAGGCACCCCCCTCCCAAATCTCACTCTAGTTCCCACACCTGATCTCACTCACAAAGGCTGTTTTCACACTGCTTACTGGCCACAGAACATCACGCCAAGCTCCTGGGACGACGTTCCGGAAGCACAACGTTCCAGGAGCTTGGCATGATGTTCCATGGCTGGTATGCAGTGTGAAAATGGCCAAAGACGGCCAAAGACTCTGAAAAAGGATAACTTAAGTTTACTTAGTTCTGAAGGCAAAAAAGAGACAAAGGGCAGAAAGGGGGCAAAATAAGGAGAGTAATTTACTAGGGACAGGAATCAGAAAACTGGGTCTGTCTCTGGTAAATAAGGGCATTTGGAGGAAACGTATGGCTCTACAGACGTACGAATGTGACCTTTTCCAATTTTTTGTTTTGTTTTCACATGATGTAATTGTGTTTTCTTTCCACCTATTACCATTGCTGGTGTTCCCTATTTGGCTGCTGCTTTTATAGCATTTTAATGGCATTGTAACACCATTTATATATTATATGTCAGTTATACACCACATACATGTAACTGATGGAGAAATTATATCGCTAATTGTGTAAATCTAATGGGGAGATAAAACACAGAATGGGAAAACAGAAAATGGGACAAAAATGTTGGAAGCCGATAAAGGAGAAGCAAAAGCAAAACAGATTTTTTTAGCTGACAGGGTGGTGTGTGTTACGTGCCGTCAAGTCGCTTCCAACCTATGGCGACTCAATGAATGAAAGGCCTCCGAAATGTCCTATCATTAACAGAATTGCTCAAATCCTGCAAACTGAAGGACGCGGCTTCTTTTACTGAGTCAAGCCATCTTGTTTTAGGCCTTCCTCTTTTCCTACTGCCTTCCATTTTTTCTAGCATTATTAACTTTTCCAGAGAATCTTGTCTTCTCATGACGTGACCAAAAGGGTGGGGTGTGGGCTGCAAAATTCAGTGGCCTCTCTAAGTGGTACTTCTACATTTGGTATGTAATCATCAAACAGAAGTGGTCAAATTAAAGAGGAAGACAGGATGGCAGTGTCCAGGGTCTACAGCCCAGCCCCCAGACTTACCTGGAGAAGAGGACGGGAGACCCCTGGGAGACAGTGGCCCAGCTGCCTCAGCAGACAGCCAGACCCAGCCGGCCACAGGGGGAAGGGGACACCCAAGCTTCAGAGGGTTAGAAGGGGCAGGTGGAGGCCAGCTAGCCCCACCCTCCAGTGGGAGTCCAGGGGGCCAGGTAGGGAGAATGGGGACAACCCAGAAGGGGCTAGAGCAGATGGGGAGAGCCAAGGCAGTGGGGACAGGCAGCCAGCAGCAGGCCAAGCCGAAGCCTTACCGACCAGGGAGGAAAAGCAGCCTCACCAGCTCAGAGCCACACCCAAGCCTGAAGCCCAGCTGGAAAGCAATCACTTAGCTCAGGGGATGCTAGGAACTAAGCAGCTCCAGATGGAGCTGCCTGAGGCATTCTGTGGGAGAAGATGGACAGCCAAGGAGGCTCAGCTGTGCCTGCCTTCAGCCGTCAGCTCAGCCAGGGAGGCTTGATAAAACGAGGCACAGGTGGACCGGCCCAGTGCTTCCAGCCAAACGAGCACAGGTGCAGCTGCCTAGGCCAGCTAGGGCCCTGGTTAGAAGGCAGCAGGAGGGCGTGGTTGGCAGGTGGAGCATGGCTAGGCTGAAGGGAAGCCCACCCACAGGGTGGGGTGGGTTGAGTAGGAGTGATGGAGTGGAGTTGGAGCAGAGCAGAGCAAGAGTGTGATAGGAGGCAAGGAGGAAAGTTGATGGAGGAGGAGATGGTAGAGATCAAAGGGGATGAGTGGAGCAGGTTGAGCAGGCCAGCGAGTGGACTGAGAGGGAGTCTGGGTGAAGTATACTGCCCTTCCTTCCACAGAGCAGGGTCCTGCAACATCCCTGCCACCCCTTTGACGTCAGGGCTGGACAGACCGGCACCCCGCCCAGCAGCGGCCGCTGCAAGCCCTGACAGGCAGATTTGGGATTTACACTGGACTTTCGTAAATTAAACACTCCCCCCTCCTCCCAATTCATTACTAAGATGTGAAGGAACTGGTAATACCTGAGTCAACTGAATAAGACCTGGCTGAGCCCCCACCCCCGCCCCAATGTGTAGGTGCCTTAAAGCCTGGCTTTAGCTAGAGATGCAAGCGGCGTGGAGGGCAATCTAAACTCTTCTCTGTCTGGAGATCAGGGGGCGGGGCCGCTGGCCATGTGACCATTTTCGCCAAGGGCAATTTAAACTTTAAAAAAACTCCCCCCCCTTGTTCCAGCTGACCCAAAGTGACATCATTGTGCGGTCCTGAGTTCCACCACTGAGTTCCACCACCTCTTTTCCCAGAAAAAAGCCCTGGTCACAAGACTAGGGATCCTAACAATACTTCAGCAAATTCCAAGAGATTTGAGAGGTGGTAGCTGGGGAGGGTGGGGTTATGGAAGTATGGGATTTCACTTTCAGGAGACTAGTAAAGAGTCCAGTAGCAACTTTAAGACTAACTTTATTGTAGCATAAGCTTTTGAGAGCCACAGCTCTCTTCGTCACATGCATCTGACGAAGAGAGCTGTGGCTCTCGAAAGCTTATGCTACAATAAAGATGATTAGTCTTAAAGGTGCTATTGGACTCTACTATTCTCCTGAAAGTGAAATCCCATACTTCCATAACCTCTTTAGTATTTTGCTACTACAGACTAACATGGCTAACTCCTCTGGATCTACTTTCAGGAGATGCTCTAGGAATTTCTTTTACCTCTATCCTTTACCATAGAGATTAAAGAAAAGTCCCTGAATGTCACTATGGGGGCCATTTTTTCTCCTGCTCCTCAATTTCTTGATGGTGGAAGATTGGGGCTGGGGCCGGTTCATTTCCCACTGGTTTGGAGAACTGGGAAGCCTACACAAGACTCCTCAGTGAAGCATAGCTGTTCAAGTCTGAGCCAGTCTGTTGGTCTATCTAGCCAAGTATTTTCTTATTTTATTTATTTTATTTGTAGCCCAACCTCCCCACAAGCGGGGTCAGGGCAGGTTACAACAGGATATAGTGAATAGATTTGTAAATAATATGACTTACCATGACTGGGTTGTATGCTATTATTGTGTGGTCTATGACCGTAATAAAGATTGACTGACAGGATATAAAAAAAACATTTCAAATTAGAATGAAACCATATCCCCATCACAATCATACATTACAATAAAATACAGGTCTTGAGATACCACCCACCCCTGCCAATGATGCATAGAGGGAAAGGGAAGAGGGAGGAGCAGCCCCCTTGATCACACTATGACTCATGGGGGGGGCGAGATGACTATACAGCCCCCCTGCTGACAGGAGACAGTAGGCTCTATTTTGGCAGTAGGCTCAGTGGAAGAGGAGCTGAAAGAAGGTCCCAGGCTCAATCATGTCATCTCCATATGGTGAGTATTGGGAAAGACCATTGCCAAGACCCTTGAGAGCCTCTGCACTTGGAGTAGATAGTATTGAATGGAATGGAACCAAGTAGTTTCATATGGGCCATATGATCGGTAGCGTTCATGGATCTTTCCCTGTACCTGATACTTGACATCTTTGACTTGGAGATACCAGAGTCTGAATATTGAACCTTCGCATTTCCCAACTCGATGTAAATTTTATTTTCCTGGTTTTCAGGAAGGAGGATTCCATTACAAGTATTATTTCACACAAGAGAGCATTTGTGTCTCCCCCCCACCCATGAAGGCATGAGACATCCATTCATGAGACTTTGTTGATCATCATTGCAAATTATGCAATACCATCTGTCATGCCTCAGGTGGGGTGAGCCACCTTACACTGCCACCACTCTGGGATTTAGGGTCCCTTGGGAAGGCCCGGAGTACCCTCCCAACCCTTCTGACCTCCGTAGCTTAGCCAATAAACAGGCGTGAGGACCCGGCAGAGTAACAACAACAAACAAAATGATTTATTTACAAGGAGGTCAGTTAATATCAAACAAACAAGCAAACAAGAAGCAACAAGCATTAGCAACAATCAGGGCTCATTTTGAGGGGGAACGTGCTGGAACGCAGTTCTGGCAGTTCCCCAAAGAGGTCACATGACAGGTGGCCATGCCCACCTGACTCTCAGCCATTTTGGGCCTGTTTTGGTTTGGATTGGGGCCAAAATGGCCTGGATCAGGCCTCTGATGGGTAGTGGATCACTCTTCCGCTCAGCAGCGGCCCAATCCTGATCATTTGGGGCCCCTTTTTGCCATTTTGGGCCCAATTTCGGCCCTGAATGGCCAGGATTGGGTCCAAAACAGCCAAGATAGGTGATGTCAGGGGGTGTGGCATATGCAAATCAGTTATGCTAATGACACATTGCCGGTGATGTCAAGGAGCATGGCATATGCTAATGAGTTATGCTAATGAGTTCCTCCAACTCTTTTTCTACAAAATGAACCCTGGCAACAATAGATGGGTGAAAGCAAAATAAACAAAAGGCCGTAGCGTGACTGAACTCACTGCCCCTCTTTCTGCCAGGCCTGTCTTCTCACCCTACCTGGATGGGGGCCTCTCCCCCTAGCAGAAACCTCCTCTGGCCTGCTCCCTGGGAGGAGGAACCCAGGCTTTTCCCCTCCCAGACGTATATAGCACTAGCCCCTGTGTTCTGATTGGCCCAAAATGGTACCAAAACGGCCCAGGGGCTTCTGGGAATTGTATGCAGGCCACTGCTAACAGGCTTCTGAGGCCTTGTTAGGCCTTCCTGGCACAGCCAGATCATGACACCGTCATTAATGGTAGTTTAGGTGGATAACTGTGTTGGTCTGCAGTAGAATAGCAGGCTTTGAATCCAGTGGCATTGTAGAGATTTTCAGAGTGTAAGCTGTGACTCTCAAAAGCTTTCACTCTGAAAGTCTTGTTGGTTGCTAAGGTGCCACTGGCCTCCAATCCTGCTCTTCATGAATGGTGGATTGCTACTAGCAGCCAATAGGCGACATCCTACCTTCAAACTTGGCCAGCTCTACTGCTAGTTTTATTCATCCTCACCTACAGAACTGTGCCTAAGAGTGCCAAGCCTCTTTCAACTGGGTGACCCTGGGTCAGTCACAGCTCTCTCGGAGCTCTCTCAGCCCCACCCACCTCATAGGGTGATTGTTGTGGGGATAACTCTGAGTGGGTGTTAAGTTGTCCTGAAAAGCAGTATATAAATCTATCAACAACAAAAACAACAACAATTTCCCCTCCCCTCACATGCCACTCAAGCAAGTAAGGATTTGGTTGATGCTACTCAATACCAAGGGCATCCCACTCAAGTCAGCCTACAGCACCCGTTATTTCCAGGGGGTCTCCCATCCAAGTACTAACCCGGCCTGACCCTGCTTAGCTTCGAAGATCAGACGAGATCAGGCGTGTTCAGGGTGGTATGACCATAGGCGCATCCCACTCCATCACTCCAGTGAATGAGGAAAAGCGCTTCATCCTTTGATGCTTTAGGATGCTCACTAATTAGCCTTTCTTGTGATGTAACAACCTGCCCTATTCCTGCCATCTTCAACTATTGCCTAACTAGATCAATTCGTATAACACCACATCTTGTGAACTGGCACGGAACTGGTGAAAAAAGATCCACCCCAGCTGCCAAGTTGTAGAGTTCCCCCAAATTCCTGCTCAGCTCCAAAGTGACAAGCTATTCCCATACTCACCCACATTTGGAAAGTCAGCAGGTCATAATCACACCTTCAGAGGGAGGGCAACACCAGCTTTTAAGTAATTCCATCCAGCCTTCCCATTGGCTGGACACCATCCCAGCCAACCAATTAACCCTCCTGTCTCATTTGAAAAGAATAGGGGCTGGTCCAAAGGCCATCTTGGGGTCAATTAAGAGCCCCTATAATGGCTTTATCAGGAAAAGCCAGGAAAGCTGCTTTCTGAGTCTTCTCACCCTATGGTAAAAATTTCCCTGTTGAAATATACACTTATTTTGAGTGCAACAAATTCTCTGTTGACCGTACAAAGGCTGGCTCAAGCTACAGAGAAAGAGGACGAAAACTCCCAAGAATGCTGATTGTTTTTAAATTCTCCCTGACCCAAGCCTGCACCCCTGTAACATCCATATAAATGCACACACATCACATTCTTTGCCTCTGTGTCAACAATAGTCTGTATTAATTCTTGTATCAATTACCTGTCTAGCCTGTCTCATTTTTTTGGATCCAGCCAGGCACTTAAAAGGATTTATTCCTCTTCTAATGTGGCTTAGTTGCTGGTTTGTTTTTAATCCATTCTGCTCTGTGTCTGCAATTACCATCCAAGTCTGTCCATCATGATGGTTGGAGAGTCATAAACACTGAAGGGCATTGAACGTTGGCTCTGCCCCCCCCCCTTACAAAACTGGGGTTAAGTCATACACTGAAGGCAGAAACAAGCAGTTTCAAGATTGCTGGTTATGAGGAACAGGACTTTCTAGGAAAGTACTCCTCCTAACCAGGAATATTATACACAAAGCGTAACGTTCTCTGTACATAAATGTGTATGTCTGTAACAGAAAGAACCACTGCTTTTATCATCTTTGTTTTAAAAAACCTCTAGAACTAAAAACTAATATTTGAATAGAGACACGTGTGTAACCCCCAGAGTCCCGAGGGCCAGGTTCAATGTCTAGAGATAGGTTTACAAATTCAAAATGTAAATCCAGTTTATTTAAATATAACAGAACCCAACTATGAAAACATTCCCAAAGTCATCAATACTGGATCAGTAACCAGTGACCCCAGAACAGTGTCCTACTCACAATCTCTTGGTAGATTGCGAAGACAGTTCTGTGGGTTTGGTCAGAAGCTATGCCTGGAGCAACGTCCCAAATATCCAGAAGGCCTTGCAGCAGCAGGACTCTTTTTGTGAAGATGCTGTCTGAATCCTGGAGCTTGCTTGCTGCCCTAGGAACAGTTCCCCTTTCCTCCTGGCAAGACAAAGTGGGGCAGCTCTGTACGAGGATGCTGGTCTCAAGGAAGAATTCAGCTGCCAGCAATTGCTCTTTGCTCTTCCTTGCTTCTTCCCAGCTACTGCTGTTCTCCCAGAGAGGAGGGTTCAATTCTTCCCAACTAGCAGTTTCAAGTCTATGACTTCCTTAGAGCCAAAGCTTGGAAACAACCTTTGCATTCCAAACAACAGTTGCTTCAGCACCCCTCTCTTCCTTCCAAGTTTTTCAGCTAGCCTAGTCCACCATTATACCACTTTTCCTAGTCATGGAAATCTTTTTTTAACACATGCCCCATGAGCCTTTGCTAAACATGCAAATTAATACAAACTTAGGTACACCTCAGTTATCTGCTAGTCCTGTCTTCTAGTCTGGTCTATGTATGTATCTGCACTCTATTAATCAGACCTAGGTCCTAGGCTTTTTTTCTGTACAGGCTTAAACAAGGATTAAGGCAGCTTTAGAGGGGAGAATGAATTTCCTCCATTTTCAGTTTATACTGTTCCACTTCTCTTTCATAGTAGTTTAAATAGGAGAATGCTTCAAACTAATTCTGGACCTGGATTGTGTGCCATTTGCCACACTTTTCAGTTAATGTGGATCAGGTAGGGTTGCCAGCTTCAGGATGGGAAATTCCTGGAGATTTGGGGGGTGGAGCCTGGGGGGTGGGGTTTAGGGAGGGTAGGGACCTCAACAGGGTATATTGCCATAGAGTCCGCCCACCAAAGCAGCCATTTTCTCCAGGGTAAATGATGAATGTCGGCTGGAGATCAGTTGTAATGCTGGGAGATCTCCAGCTGCCACCTGGAGGCTGGCAACCTTAGGATCAGACATGATTAGTTTCCACCAGCTTTGTCCTGACTGGGTTTGCATCTTTCTGTATTTGTCGGGATTCAATCCAATGATCTTCTGTTAGGTTGTGAGGACTGTTGATTTTCTATGGAGTAAAAGGAATAAAGATATTTCTTCCTCTTTCATTTAAACCCATTGCAGCTCCAAATGTACTCTTATTTACTTGCTTGGGTAAAACTGCACAAAAAGAATCGTGATACAATTGTGCATGCAGTCACACCATGGGATGTTTTATCAATACACATTCAAATGTTATTCTGTGGGATTTCTCAGCACAATCCTCCATAACTGAGATATAATGACGATAGGTCCAGACTGGTTCTTGCCCCCACAAGTACAAGCGGACAGGCCATGGAGCTGGCCGGCAGAGAAAGAGGGTTGGCTCAAGAATTGATTCTGAATGGCAAGAGAGCTGTCCACATGTTCAACAGGACTACAGGACTAGGTAGCTCTGATGTTGCTTCATGGGTTTTCAGTTAGAACGTGAGGGGTTTTATACTAGTTCTCCCATTATACCCCTCCTGGGACTGTCCAGGGACACCAGGCCCACTCCTCCTGGACTTACCTGCATCGCTGTGGGCAGGGGAGGACACTGTTGATGGCGGGGTGGGGGTGGGGGCAGGAGCTACTGAGACTCCTGTGCCTCCGGGAAGACAGGCAGGGCCACTCAGTGGACAAAGTCCTGGCAGTCAGGGGTGGCATGGCAAAGGGGCCTCCTCATCAGCAGTGCCTAGCCCCGGTGGCACCAGATGCTTCAGGCCTGTGGGGCTCTCCCGGATGAGCTGCTGCTGCTGACGGGCCCATGGGTAGGGGCACTAGCATTGTGGCCCAGCCAACCCCACCCTGCAGGGCTGTTGGGACTGGGAGGAGGAGGAGCCAAGGATGGAGGCCAGATCACCAGGAAGCTTCTGATTGGTTTCAGTTGGGAAAGGAGGGAGGCCATAGGTTGGAGCCTGGGGGAGGGGCAGGAAGCTTCTGTAGGCAGCCCCTATAAAGGTGGGCCCGAGGGGCAGACCAGGAAGGAAGATACCTGTGCAGCTAGAGAAAGGCAGAGAGAGAGAGCAAGAGAGAAAGTGGCAGCGCAGCAGGGGAGAGAGGATCTGAGGGTGCTATAAATAACAACAACAACATTCGATTTATATACCGCCCTTCAGGATGACAACACCCACTCAGAGCAGTTGACAAAGTATGTTATTATTATCCCCACAACAAAATACCCTGTAAGGTGGGTAGGGCTGAGAGAGCTAGAAGCTGTGACTGACCCAAGGTCACCCAGCTGGCTTCAGGTGGAGGAGTGAGGAATCAAACCCAGTTCTCCAGATTAGAGTTCCACGCTCTTAACCACTACACCAAACTGGCTCCTTCATCCTCTATTTCTGAGGCCTGCCCAGCAGCCCACCTGAGCCAGTGGCCAATCTGGAGGACAAGCCCCCACCCAGGCTCTAACACCCCCCCACTGGAGTTTGACTGGAACATTAGAGGAAGACCTTGTTGCAGAGTAATATCTTTATATGGGGGCGGCATTTCTTTTAAAATTGATACATGGAAACTAGGAGTCTAGTTGTTTTAAAACAATGGTTTGCCTTTAGCCACTAAACCACAGACCTGTATTTAAGATAACTGTTCTCTTCAACAGCTTATCGCTTACATGTTAACAGCCTTCTGACTGAGAGATCAGAAGTTTATTTATTCCAGGTGTTAAATGAAAACCATGTATCCCAGCAAATGATCACTCATGATTATCTTTTATCACTTTTATTTAAAATCAATCTAATCAATCTTGAAATAGTCAAACATATAGAAGTCACAGAGGTACAAGTGACAATTCCTCATATAAATGAAATCAGAAGTAGATAGGCATACAAGTCATAATCCCATATCCTATATATCTTAGATCTAAAAAATAAAGTACAATTTTAAGGATTTTACCAAAGTGATTTCTGAAGAATCAGATAATCTCACATAACCGAAGTCTGAGAGATTCAAGTACCTTTGGGGAGTAAGATGGGCTTAATGATGTGAAACCCATATAACCATACCAAAATCCACCAATTTGTTACTTCTGACGACATGTCATGAGTTCCTCTCTGAGCTATAGCAGATGTTTCTCATGGGATAAATAAAACAAATTTCATTCTAGTTGAGATCAAGCTGCTAAGATTGGATTCTTGGCATCAATCCAACTCTTGTAACTTATCTCCAGGATGTACGGCAAGAACATAGCTGAGAAAAACATGTTTGTGAATATAAAACAAAAGCAATTGTTATGCTGCTTCCCTTGTTTTAATCCACACCTTATTGTCAGACAATAGTCTGCAACCATCTGATCCTGGAAGCACTTACGTTAGCATCTCACCTTCTGAAGACAAGCCAGAGGAAGGACGGTGTTATGCTATCAAGCGAACCTCCATTGGATAATAATGGCTTCTACACATATTACAGAATACACAGATTGGGGTGTAGTCAGCTGTAGAGCCTGTTGGGAAAACCCATGTGTATCCTAGGCTTTCTCAAATAGTCCCCTCCTGAGACTGTTAAAGATTGGGGAAATGGCACGTGGATGAGCTAAAGCCCCTTCTCCGTGTGTGCCATGGCCCTGATCCTAATTGGATACCAGATGCACTGGAATTGAGAAGAACCCACAACTCAGATACAATTGTACATTTTTCACCAACGTAGGCAGAGAATCTCTGGATATATTCTTAATACCAGCCTTCTTGGCACAATTTTATTGTTTTTTTTCCCTGTTAGGGTTAGAAAATAATATCTTCAATGTGTCTGTAAAAATGGGCACTGACAAAGTCAGAGATGAGTGTTTGGCTTGTAGCTGGTTTTTATAATGCCACCAACATCAACCTTTCCGTGTAGGTGAGCGAATTCTGAGAAGATGGCTGTCAGCTTGTAAGATCCAGGCTGAATTTCTCTTTTTTCAGATTCTTAAGTCCTGGGTGTAACCAGGGGTGTGAGGTGAAGGGTAAGAGCTAAAGAGATCTTGGCCTTCAGCTCTTAGCTTGAGGTTCATAGCCTAGAGCTGGCAGAAAGATCTGGCTGTAAGAGAGAGAGACAGAGACAGAGACAGAGACAGAGACAGAGACAGAGACAGAGAGGTCTGCTTTGCATTTAGAAGACTTCCTTGTTCTTTCATCCTCTTTATTTGTTTCTTCTGTACTGATGTTAAACTTTATTTTTTTGATCTATAAGCCACTTTGGATGCCCCTTAGGGAGAAAGATGAAACAAATGAATAAAATACATAAAACCTTGAGTAGACTTGGAATGCTGTGACTCTGTTCAGGACTGCAACTTTACTGTTGGCTCCTCCGGACTGTGTCTGGTAGCTAGGAGCTTGAACACTGACAGTTTCTAAAATTCTGGAATAAAGGCTTTCCAGGTATGCTGTAGGAATTATTCTGAATTTCTCGTCCCTGCAGTTTCAATCCACATTTTGATTTCATTTCCCCCCTGTGCAAAATGAATGTGTGATTCTTTATTTTCACATCGTTTTCTGTTTCCTTGCACCAAATTTCCCCCCCAAAGCACACACATTTTTCAATCTGGTTTGTAAAACAATAACTCAGAATTACACATAACTTATATATATAAATGATGTACTTTGTATATATAAATGCCACATAAATGGCATGAAAAGTCATGCAAGGCATACACATAATACAAACAAAACTACAAAATGAACAGTAAAAGTAGAGGAACTGAACCTCCTGACAAAAGGTAAGCAAATATAAAAAGAAACAAAATAGGGAACATTTATTCATCCCTTATATAGACTCATATTGTCCTGTTTTCAGACAAAATGTACTCAGTCAACTGATCAATTGATGGATGTGAATTAATGTGGCTCTTTCCATTAAGAAATGCAATTCTTTTGAATGTTATATTTTTAGGAATGCATTTTATACAAAGATGGTAAAAGTCAGTGATTGGAACTCAAGGCCATGGAGAGCTTGAGGTCATATGCCTCATTGCACATGTTGCCTGAAATGATTGGAAATCCATATCACTTGAAGACCATTGATTGATTTAAGGGAAAGCTGTGTGAAATACACAAAGCCCCCACCTGATGGAGGAGGGGGGACCCAGCAACGAATGCAATGGACGGGAACTCATAAGAGCCCTGATGTATCTGAACAAAGGGTCTATCTGCTTCAGCATACTGCGTCTCTTATTTACCAATTAGATTCTTCCACAAAGCCCACAAGAAGAGCATGAAGACAACAGACACACCTCCTCAACTGGAATGTAGAGATACTGTCCAGGCCAGCCCCGTGGTACAGCCTGGACTGTCCACAGCCCCTTTCTGACACTGCAACCAATCCTCTAGTTGGGTCGCTCAGCAGTCGGTGGCCAGAGGGGGCTGGAAGAGACAAATGCCATGAGGATGGCAGAGGAGGGGCCAGTGGGAACGATGATGCAGGGCTTGAGTCTGCCTGGAAGACAAGAGGCAGCCTCCCAGCAGCCTGGTGGCCTGCAAGGAAGGAGCCACAGCATCAAGGTCCCCCAGTGGCAGCGGCGGCTGTGCCTGCTGGAAGGCCAGAGACCCACCCTGTGGCCAGATGATGCCTGATGGTGGCTTGAAGGTGGCAGGAGGTTCTGGCCTGTATCAGGTGTCAGCGGGCCCAGTCCAGAGCCCCGGCAGGGCTGTGAAGATGGCAGAAGGAGCAGGATGCAGGAGAGCGGCCAGTCAAGGGTGGGGAAGAGCCCTTTGGCCACCCTTGGCTCAGGGGGTGAGCCTTACCTTGGGGGTGGGTTCCTGGGGAGCAGAGTGGGGGCTTCATTAGGGGAGGGGATTTATGAGGGGCAGAAACCCCCAGCCAGGGAGGAAAGTTGGAGGACTGTCCTTGCTGTAAGGGCAGATTCCCCGGCAGAGAGAGAGGTCAGGGGTTCCTCGCCTTGCTTTCTTTTTTGCTGTATCTGAGGCTATTGTAGAGGTTACCCCTCAGAGGTGAGTTGGGGCACAGGCTGATAGAAAGCAAGGACGTATAACTTCTGTTACGATCATAGGCACACCACCAAGCAACTCTGTGGGTCATTAATGCTCTGTCTGGGGATGGGGGAGTCTTTGGTCCCATCAGGGAGCTGTTAGGCTTGGGAGAGAGGTTGTTACCTATTTGGGCCACCATCACAAAGCTGACCTTCTTTAAGAGGTTACTGCCCCCTAAGAAACTGATTAGAAACATTCCAGAGAGAAGCCGTGGGGGAGGCATGGGTGGAATGGAGCAAATGAGATGGTTATTGTGGCTCCTGGTCTTTCACCAATTTGGGATTATTAGGGAAGAAAATGCCTCCCCCAGGACCCTGGACAGCCGGGAGCGGTGTTTCCCATTGGAAACAATGGCCAAATCTTCCCTAATAATCCCAAAGCGGTTTAATACCGAAGCTTTCCAAATCGGGCCCGATTTGGGTATTTTACTCGAATCGGATACCCGAAGCACACACCCCTAGTGCACACCCCTAGCAACCACTTCAGCCTTAGGGCATGTTCTGCTTTCCGTACATTCTGTACAAGGTCCCAACAGCAAGCAGCTGAAGAATCATTCAGCATTTTTCCAGACTGTGAGGAGAGAGACAGTTTCACATTAAAACAAAACCAGGTAACCCAGGATTCCAAAATGCAGGAGGAAAGGCAAACGTGGAGAAGTTTGGAAGTGTGTGCCATCCTATCACCACCCTATGAAGTGGAGGTTTGTATGGGAGTGGAAGCTGTCTAGCTTCAAAGCAAAGTCTGGAGATGCTTTTCTCAGATTCTCTCTCTTGAACATGAACACACATGCACACGTGCGCGTGCGCACGCACAGACACACGTAACCCTCTGTGATTTTTGGCGGATTTCTCCCAGAGATGTGAAACTGGTAAAGAACTGTTCCTCAAAGAACATCCTAGAGGGAAGCTGCAATGATTAAACTCACTAGTCTTAATGCTTCAGACTTGTCCCCAAAGAATAATTGTCATTTTGTAAAGATGCTGAGAAGTCTCTGCTGTGGATCTCTAGTCTTCGCTCAGAATCATAATTTGGCTTGTCGAGAAGGCATGTGGCAAAACAGGCATATTTGCAGGTGACCCTTAAGTGGGCTGCCACTGAGAACAGTGCTGCAATGCAAATGTAATTCCTGTAATGGCTTCAGTGATGAAGTATATTGGTCGAGCACAGTGGCTGCCATAAGGACAACACTGGGAACACCGGAGAGCTAAAGAAATGGCTTTGAAGCCAGATGCCTTCAGCACCTCCCTTTATCACTGAGACAAGAACTAGCAGTCACAGTTCATCTGGCTTGGGTGACAAGCCTTGTCAATCCAGGAGAGTGACAATTGGCAGCCCACTTCCTAGAGTGTTTCCCTTAGCACACAGGGCCAAGATAGACGTGATGAATTACACTTGAATGGCAAGTGAACAGACTCAAGTGTATTCCACTTGCATTCCACTTGCACTCCACTCGATCACGAATTACACTTGAATGGCAAGTGAACAGACTCACATGTATTCCTCCCTGTTCACTTGTGCTCCACTTGCACTCCACTCGATCACGAATTACACTTGAATGGCAGGTGAACAGACTCACGTGTATTCCTTCCTGTTCACTTGCGCTCCACTTGCACTTCACTCGATCATGAATTACACTTGGATGGCAAGTGAACAGACCCACGTGTATTCCTCCCTGTTCACTTGCACTCCACTTGTGGTGATTGAGTGGAGTGCAAGTGGAATGCAAGTGAACAGAGAGGAAAACAGGTTTGTCTGTTCACTTGCCATTCAAGTGTAATTTGTCACTTGTAGCTTGGCCCTAAGAGTGGCTCCCTGACCCCCATAAGAACACCAAAGACTGCACTGGGAACACCACTGATAGTCCAACTGGGAGCTATATTCCACCTGGCTAGGAATCCTTGCCAACTCGAGATAGTAACAACTAACAGCTCACTTCCTATAGCGGCTGTTTTCCTCTGGACAGAGAGTCTCTCTCAAGACATGAGCCAAGATCTATGCTCTATACGAAACCATATTTCTTGTATTTTAATTTACAGGCCATGTAGATTCTTCATCATAAGCACCTTGGAGATCTGTTGACCTTTTCAATAAAATAATAAACTAAAAAAAAAATCTTTTGCCTAGAATGGATTCAAAAAGCTCTTTTAAGTGATGTCTAAAAGCAGTCTAAGTTTGCAACAGCTTCTGTTGCGACGTCAGTTGCTCTCTGAGGCTGGCTAATAATTAAATTATGAGTGAGAGAGAATTAAATTATCTCTCTGACGTCTTTTCTGGGACTCCAGCTGTGTCTTCTAATGTTCTGTCTCTGGCATGTTATATTTTGTATCATTCCAGTATAAATGTTTAACCTTATTACGTCTCTTAGGATCACTGGCACATCTCTGTACAATTCTATGGATCATTAACGCTCTGTCTGGGGACAGTGGAGTCCCTGGTCCTGCCCATGGTCTGCCAGGGGCAGGAGAGCGGTTGCCACCTGTTTGGACCACTGCTGCAAAGCTAACTTCCTTTAAAAGATCCAGAGGAGTTAGCTGTGTTAGTCTGTAGTTGCAAAATGGTAGAGTCCAGTAGCACCTTTAAGACTAACCAACTTTATTGTAGCATAAGCTTTCAAGAACCATAGCTCTCTTCGTCAGATGCATCTGATTAGAAGCATCCCAGAGAGGCCATGGGGGTGGGGGGGGAAGGTATGGGTGGAATGGAGCAGCTGAGATGGCCACTCTGGCTCCCATTGTCTCGCAACGGGAGTAACTTGTTCTCTTGGGAGATTGGTAGTAGCCTTTGAGCATGAGTACAGTCTTTCAAAGGTCCTGGGGGAGCTGCCAAGATTTAGCTGTGCTTCTTCCTGGCTACCAACAGCCCTCCAGAACCATGAAAAAATATAAAATAGACTAATTTTCTCCCTGCAAAATGTATATTATTATGTATATTTATGTATACATAAAATATGTATATTTTATGTATTAATGGCATATCTTTTAGACATAAATACTGTATACAATGTGCATGAAAAAATGAATCATGTGTGTACACAACATGTGGATCTAGTTAGTTTGGTAAACAAAATGCAGGGAATGGAAAGGGTTGGGGATATGATAAACAAACATTTAAAAAGAAGGAATGTTCATTGATCGTCACAGGGGATCACGATAGCTTCCATACATTTATCTCTCTATCCAGCTTCTATTCATTTTAATTGAACTAGGCAGTCTGTTTTTCAGTAGATAGTACCCAGTTTCCCCTTTATTACTGACTGTGGTACAGAGTTTTCAAGTCTAAAACTTATAATTGAAGTCTAAAGCAATAATTTAAGACCTCCATTCTGCCTGATAGTGTATTGTAACCTATGTGCTATGTCAGACTGCGTTTCGGCTAATAAATCACACCAGAAACTGTTTGGGTTAGAAATGGCCACTATTGATTACAGCTGGATGGAGCATTGGCCTGGCATCTGGGCATGGATCCCCATTGGCATCGGAGGCCTGGCTGCCGACCGATGCATCACCCGCCAGCCTCCTGCTGGCACACCTCGGCACATGTTGTTCTGTCACCGGCCCTGCCTGGCAACCCTTGCTTCCAGATCCGTCAGGGTGAGCAGTCCCAAAGGCCCACTCACCCTGTTGGGATCCGGCCCAATGCCTCAAAACCGCCAAACCCATAAAGTTATGACAGTGCCCCCCTATAGTCCTTAGTCAGCGGAGGGTGGGAGGGTGACTTGCTGCTCCTGCGGATGCTCAGGTGGAAATTGCTCTGACCACCTGGCTGGACCAGCGCTGGATGGATGCTCTTCCTCCTACAAGTGTACCCGCCTCCACTGTGTCCTGCACCCGGTGCCAACCCAGCTTGCAGGTAAGTCATCAAGCTTCCTTTGTGGCAATGGGGAGGGAAGATAACATAGTTTAGCCTGATTTCATCAGATCTCGGAAGCGAAGCAGGGTCGGTGCTTGGATGGGAAGGCTCTGGAAGACTCAGCAGAGGAAGGCAATGGCAAGCCACCTCTGCTTCTCACTTGCCTTGAAAGTCTCTTGCTGAGGTCACCACAAGTTGGTTGCAACTTAACGGCACTTTACACACACATTGTGGCGATAACAAGCTCAATTTGAGAGTTCTGTGCTTAATCAGGACATATTTATCTACAAAAGTATCTGTTAGATCCAGGGCAAAAGTCAGACTGCTGAAACAACAACAAAAATAACCCTCATCTTATTTTTTCTTTTGAGGATAGCCCCTAGGCGTAGGGTTGACAACTATAGTTGGGAAATTCCTGGAGATTTGGTGGTGGAGCCTGGGGAGGGCAGGTTTTGGCTAAAGAAAGAGATCAGAATGGGGTATAATGCCGTGCAGTCCACCCTCTAGAGCAGCCATTTTCTCCAGGGGAACTGATCCCTGTAGTGCGGCAATCAGTTTAATTCTGGGAGATCTCTTGGCCCCACCTGGAGGTTGGCAAACCTGCCCAGATGTAAGAGTTTGTAGTGTTTAAGAGTTCCTGTGTGAAAAGTCTTCTAACCTACAAATCTTTCCTTTGATGGAAGCCATTCTTCCAGTGGAGGAAGAGCTGCTTCCATGGGATAAAGCCACTTTAGGCTGGAGGAAGGTTCAAAATTTGCTGAGTGGAGTGATATGGTGCAAGGCCCTTGTTGCATTGCGTTCTACTACCCTTTAATTCCAGTTTAACTTGGAGATTTTTTGGAACTGGAATATGTGCTGCTTACCTCAGTTCCTCTAACTCATTCACCTTCCCCTCCATCAACATTGCTGATGTTCACATGTACATTGATAAACCAGCTTCACCTCCCACCACAACAATCTTCATATGAATTAGAAATTCTATTTTGAGGGTGGGTTAGTGATGTGTACGTGCACTTCCGTGATGTGCAAAATCAGCCCCACAAAAACAATCTTGATACAATTGTGCAGACTATTACATCAAGTTGGTATTGTTTTTTGGTGTTCTACCAATGTGCACATTGTGCCCTGTTTGAGTTAGGCTATGTTCAGTATCTTATTCCAGGACACCAAAAGACTGGACAACACTTCCAACTACTTTGTCAGACTGCACAGGGAAGCCATTGAAATTCACAAGCGTAAGCAAAACTTCAACAGGAAAGAAGAAACCTTAAGAATGAACAGAGCATGGTTTCCAGTTCTGAAAAACACCAGGCTAACAAAACATTCTATCCCCGACAATAGCCCTGCAGAGAAGATTAGCACATCAAGCACCAATCCATATGCAAAAGAACCTCCTCAGGATACAGTGAAGCCTCCTGCCATTAGCATTCCACACCCTGGGAAACTCTTACAGGATGACTCAGCTCAACCCCACCCCTCCTGAGTAGATACAAATGACCTACATCTTTTCCACACTGTGACACTGAGAGATCTCTGCCTTTTGATGCTACACCTCTGAAGATGCCAGCCACAGCTGCTGGCGAAACGTCAGGAACTACAATGCCAAGACCACGGCAATACAGCCCGGAAAACCCACAACAGCCATCGTTCTCCAGCCGTGAAAGCCTTCGACAATACAAGAAAGTCACTGTCTCCCATGAAAATCCATGCATGGAAATGCTTTGGTGTATCGCCAAGGTCAGAAATGGGGAGTTTCGCTTTGAAGCCGTGTGTATACAAAATTCAGTAACATTTCTAGACCATATTGCTGATCTGCAGCCCAATCAATTCGCTGGATGGCTTAATACTGTTATTCTTTCCTGCTGTTGATTGATTGATGCCCTTTTTGAGGATGCTTCCCATTTGTTTGCAGATGGAATACTCACCCGACACCTGAACAACTACCAATTCGTCTAATCTTTTCATAAATTTTGATGGGTGCTTGTTTATTTCTTTCTCAGATAAAATTAGCAACTTGCATATTGATATCTGTGTATCTTGGGGAGGGGGAACAGAGGAGACTTCAAAGAAGGATAAATAAAACATGATGAAGACCTGGGTTGAGATGAAAGGGGAGGAAAAGTCTATAAATGTACTAATCTAAAGAAGAGCAGAGTGTGTGAAATTTTCAGGCATTGAGCCAGTCAGCTGTACAGTCTTACCGGTTTCAGAAATCTCCAGGAATGTACAAAGCATCAGTTTCCCCCAGTTTGGGGGGGGGGGGCTTTTCACCATCCCTGGTGAGTTTGAAATTGGCCTGTGGTTATTCGCTTAGTTATCAACATTGTGGAAGATTCTGGAACCCCTGTCCCATGATGCTTTGTGTCCACATTAAACCTGGCAAAGGGCCACAATAGATTCTTTAGAACAATTCAGCTAGCGGAGAGGCCAAGAGCAAGCAAGAAGACAGGCACAGACCAAGACAGTCAGTTTAAGTGATCTTTGATCAATAGTCTTTCTTGCAGTTGCTGGATTTGTTTATCCTTAATTCCTGGAGGTGTTTTACCACTTCAGTAGCTTTCAAACAGAAGTATGTGTGTGTGAGGGAATCCAATAATCTATTGAGAACTGCAAAAGACAAATAAAAGAGACACAATTATATAGACAGAATATGGGATTTTGACCATGGAGGAATGGATTGTTCCCCTTTTATTCCTGTATTGTTTCTGAATTGTACCACTTTGTTCTACTTCTGCTGAATTCCAGTCTAATGGAGAGAATCTCTAAAGTCTACTTTGGAACATACATAGATAGCCCCCACTTTGTATTCTTTAGTTTTGCTCCGTCGATGGTTCCATTTCACCTCTATGGATATTTCCTTTAGATCTGGAGGAAGATTTAGACCTATTCAGTGAGGAGACATACCTCAAAGATTGTTAGTGAAAATAACTAAAGGAAATCATCACCGTTCAAAGACAGTAAACCTCTGGATTCCAGTGACAGGAGGCAACATCACAGGAAGGCTTTGACCAGCTCAACCTGGACAGCTGGAAGGCCACTTTGTAAAAGAGGATTCTGGACAAGGTCTAATCCTTCAGGGCACCTCTTATATTGTGTCTGTCCCCATATCATTTGGGTGGCACACATAGGGTTGCCAGGTCCCTCTTCCCTCTCTACCAGGAGGGTAGGATACCTACCACTTACCTCATGTCGGGCACAAGGCTCTTCTTCACATGCATGCGAAGCACGTGTGCCTTGGGGCTGACACAGCGACATCACTTCTGGAAGCGATGTCACTGCGCCGGCCTCGTGAGAGCTCCCACGCTCCACCCAGGGCCAATTTGGTCCATTTGGGGTCCAACTCAGCCCCAAACAAAGGGCAAGAATGCTCCTGCTGTTGGCATAACAATGTCACTTCTGGAAGTGATGTTGCCATGCCCCCAGGGAGCACGCACATGGCACGTGTTCCCTGGGTGCCTGCCAGTGGCAAGCAACCTCGGGGGGGGGGGCTTTAATTACTATTTGCAACCTCCCGCCATCGCTAGGTGATCAGTGGGCAAGGGGGCAAATCCCTGGGAGTTTGCGCGCCACTGGCAGGCACCTGAGAACCCTAGGCACACACCATGAGGTTTGGACTGCAATATGGTGGATCATGGACTGACATTCTGTCCTTTCACCATCGTTGATTTGTATAGAGAATTAAAGCCATTCTAGCCAAGCGTTTGGCATAGAGCCAAGCTACAAGTGAGGAATGACTCTTGCCTGGCAAGTGAACAGACTCACGTGTATTCCTCCCTGTTCACTTGCCATTCACTTGCTCTCCACTTGATCAAGCGAACAGGGAGGAATACACGTGAGCCTGTTCACTTGCCAGGCAAGTGTCATTCCTCACTTGTAGCTTGGCTCATAGATTCCTGAGATCATTCTGGGTTGGGAAATCAGTGATACTGGACCTTCTGTCAGGTGTTCCTGAGGGATATCAGCACTTGTTGAATCGCTTGCTTTCCTTGGTAGGGAAACCTTGTAGGGGTGAGAAGCCACCCGACTCCTCCTTTTTATCTCGAGGTTTGTAGCTTCTAGCCCCCCCCCCAACATTCTTACCCTAGCAGTGCAATCCTAAGCAGAGTTACTCCAGTCTAAGCCCATTGACGTCAATTGGCCCAGATTGCAGTAACTGTGTTTAGGATTGCACTGTTAGAGCCTGATTTTAACCAAGCTGGTGAATCAGAAGTAGAGAGAATGATTTGATCTTGGTATATACCTAATATCTGCCCGCTATTTCCCCATAAAAGAAATGAGAGGCCAGATCGTTTCTGAACTTTACTAATCACTTTAATTACTATTTGCCAATGAATGGACTTACAGGATCAGGGCAAGGATATCAGGTGGGTGAGTAAAACCTGACGTTCTGTATATTTGCATCTTTGGTGCTAAGTGACACAGAGAAATAGCCTTCTACATAAGTCTGCAGTTCCTTATCTGTCTTCTTCAGATAGGCGACAGAATTAGTAGGGCTTTCCAAATTGCTAAGCACAAAGCAAAAACTGACAGTTGGGGGTAAATGCATCCCCCTCTGTGTGGCATTCAGGTGTTCTGGTTTAAGCTTTGCCATGTGAATTAGCCTCTCTGACACCACCATTCTGATCTCTTTCTTTAGCCAAATCTAAGGGCCAAGCTAGACGTGTGGGTTGTTAAAGAATTGGATCTGGGGTCTTCAGACCCAACTCGAGTTTACTGCAACTACACAACAGCTTTGGGGAATAGCTGATTTTTAAAAAAGGAGATCCTAAATGGTCTCAGAATGCCTCTGGGGAGGGAGGAGTGGCTCCTCCCCCCCCCTCAAGCCGTTTCCCCCGTCAGGAGAGGGAATTGCATGTGGCGTATTCTGTGCACGCGGGGCAGTAAAAACGGGAGGGGGGGCTCCTGCTATTGTGACTTGGGGAAATGGCTCGAGGGGGGAGGGAGGAGCCCCTCCTCCCTTTGCAGAGGCATTCTGAGGCCATTTGGGCTGTTTTATTTTTTAACAGCCATTTACTTTTAACTGCTGTATGGCTGCCGAGACTTGAGTTGGGTTTGGGGAACCCAGACCGAGCTCTTTAAAAACCTGCACATCTAGCTTGGCCCTAAGATTTCTCAGGGCACATATTCCCTTCCTGCCACTGCTGCATAATTTAATTCATATAAATAAAAAATAAGGTGTGGGGAGTCTTCAAAACAGCCCTATAATGACAGGGAAGGAGGTTAACTACAATGAAGCAAAAGGAGCCATAGGACATACTGCAGCTATCCCTGTTCACCAGGGAGTAGTCCCTATTTTCTTGTCCATGTCCCTGGGAAATTGCTGTCCCTAGTTTAGACTTCTGTGCATGTCTTGTTAAAACTTAGCCAGTAGGCTTTGCTCATGTTAACTGGTTGCTGCTCAGATGTCTGCAGAAACAGGATAACAAGGTATGCCAGTGGAAACGAGTCAATTAGGACAAAAGGTAGGGTCAAGGAGGAGGAAGGCTGAGATCTGCTCTTTTAAACAAAGCTGGGGTGGACCTGAGGAAAGCCATTCTCCCCATGGTCTGTCCCAGTCAGTCACAACTCTCCCCCCACCAAACCAGAAAATGGCAGCCATCCAGGTAAGGAAAGGAAAGGCAGGTAAGAGAACAATCCATTTAAACCACTAGTAGATTCAATAAAACAGTTACGATGGCTTTAAAGCACTAAAAGTAGCAACAGCCTACAAAAGAATTATAAAAGCCATAAAACAGCGAGGCTCAAAGGCAGAAGGTGAGTCCCATAAAACCAGAACAGGCAAGCCAGCTGCAGTAAGTAACTGCTCTAGTTCTTGATACGGAGCTACTTCGATGACAGCTGAGATTGAAGTTTCAGGTCCTCAAGGAACAAGCAAGCCAAAAAAATAGCTATCAGAAGGCAGATGGAATGATTCAACCAAATGTCGGAGAGGACAGATATGGGCCCTTTTCACACTGCTTACCGGGACTCGCGACAACACGGAACATCGCGCTAAAAACGTGGAAAATAGTGTTTTCTCGCGCGAGATTTGTGCGATGTCTGGGGACTTTTTGCATGCAACCTGGGACTTCTCGCATGCAAATCAGATGCCCTGCCAATAAGCCACAGCGCTTCCCTCTGCAACAGATGACCCCTTGGGAACAAAGGAGACGCTACACTTACTATCCCTGTAGCTTCTAATCCAGATGTTGCAGCCTAAGAGTCCCCTGCTTTCAAGCACAATGTAGGGGTGTCTGGATCCTTCTTGCCCTCCCTCAGATGGCCCTGCTGATCATGCTTGGAAGCTGGAGGGAGGGCTCCTCCACTAGAGTGGGATTTTGAAAATCACACATTGGTCCATACACTGCTGCAAATGCCCGTTCACCTCTGAAGTGTGTCAATTCTAGGAGCATTCGCTGCACCGGAGCATCTTCAGGCTTAAGGTCCTAAAACTCACAGTCATAAACAAAGGGCTGTGAATATTCAGCAGAAGCAGATGGCAGGCAGAGAGTATGCCGGGGATTCACACGACAGTTGGGCAGCGTTGCTGTGAGACCGAGCAGGAGATGTGTCAGAACTTCCAAGGATGAAATGTAATCTGCCAGATCTGAGTGCTTCCAGCTTGACGGAGGATGTCAGCCTTAGTAAGCTGCTCAAAACGCACACTTGAGCAGATGAAATGCAGAATCAGGGTGTGAGCTGGGAGCTTTCGGCTGACATGATATGACAAATAAGGCAGATCAGTGGCGACACAAACAGCTGTCTCCAGAGATGATAATGTTATAACAACACACATGCCATGAATGATCATCTGAAACTTCTAGATTTCATTCAGGATGCAGACTCTTCACCTTCATTACCCTTGAAAATGCATGTAAATAAGAGGGCTTGTAAGAAGATAAGGACATAGCCAAGAGGAAGAGATCTAAAAAGCAGGGACATCCCAACTAAGGAAGTAGCCCTTCTCCATCCCTCAGCCTCCACCGAGGCAGCCTCAGAAACGTCCACAGCACCACCATCCTCTACCAGTACAAGAGGTTCAGTTTTGTCACCATGACTGGCCCATTTAATGTCTAAGGTGTGATCTCCAAAAAGGTGGAGCATGAAGGACATACCTTCCTACAGAACACTCTCAAGTAGAAACTCAAAGGGACAAGGCTGCCACTGGCCAAAAGCACACTCCCAAATGCAAGTTCAACCCAGAGAAAGCCCAACAGAACCAAAATGAAGTCCCCTCCCAAACCCATGTGCACCCTTGAACAAGCCACCCCTGAACATTCCCTTTAGTGGGAATGTTAGAGAATCCTTCCCTGGATCTCTAGGATTCTGGAATTTTTGGGGATCCCTGAAACCCAGATAATCCAGATTTTTTTTTTTTGATGCACACCTGTACTTTGAACTGCCCTTTGGCTCCAGACGAGTATTGAAGCAACACTGTAAATGCAACACCAATTTCCTTTCTAAAGGAGTTAAGAAGATTTAATGCAGAGAAGCTGATGGAATTCGCCAGGATGGCGCATCAAAAAGGATCTGTGCATTTTTTTTTTTTGCTCTTCTTATTTTCTTTTTGATCTCCTGCTGTTGCTTTGACTCCCCTTTCCCCATTTTGATTTTGCTTCTCTCTTGGCTAAATCAAACTCATAAATGTTTACTTTTGAGCCATTTGTGGTTTCCTTGTGCAAGAAATGCCCTCTTGCCAATCGTGACCCACCCACTTGATCACAGAAAGTGCCCATCGAAATTTTTAAGGGAGGTCTTTGGTGGAACGCTTTAATCACCAAAAACCCAAATGTGAGTCTTCTTGAATTTGAAAACAAAATTGCCAAACTCAGCATTTTTTCATCCTACTCCCAAACTAGTTGAAGAAAACCCATTGAAGCCGAGGCAATAATTAAGTTGTGACGAGCTAACATTGTTGCTTTCAGGAGGACTTAGGGCACAGTTAGATAGGAGAGATAAAATGAGATAAAAACTATGTGATTAAAGAGGGACTAGGTTCTAGGAGACGCAGGTTCAAATTCCTGCCCTGTCATGGAAGTTCACTGGGTGACTTTTGAGTCTCAATATGTCTAACCCACCTCACACAGGTATCTTATTGTGAGGATAATATAGGAGGATGGAAGAATGAGGTTGTAAGCTGTTTTGGGTCTGCATTATGGACAAAAGGGAGGTATCACTAAATAAATGTGAAAGATACTGAATCAGTTTTTCCAGTGTCCTTGATTTTATTACAGGAGACAATTTTGATGTGGGCTGTGACTAGGGAGGGTAATTCTTCCTCTCCATCGTTCAAGAACTGAAATTGAGCTAATAGATGCTTGTTTGAGGTGGGGGGTCCATCTGTCTGCAAACGGCACAAAGAGTGTACTGTACAACATTATACCCCGCTGAGATCCCGCCGCTCCCCAAACCCCACCCTTCTCAGGCTCCACCCCTAAATCGCCTGGAATTTCTCAACCTGGAGTTGGCAACCCCATATCACATCTCAACTCATGACTCGCTGTAGCATGTCCAGGCTCCTTTATGTATTTAAATAACCCCCCTTGTACAACTGGGAAAGCTGGAAACATCTGCATTAGGAATATTAATCCAGGTTTAATTTTTGCAAGCAAAAAGTGTACTTGTTTAAGAGGAGTTTTTAAAAAGCACAAAACATTTGCACCTCTAATTCATTTTAGCTCTACTCTGCAACTCCAGTGAAACACTGCAATTTTTGCTTGAGTGCTTTGGTTTTGGGATTTCCCCCTTCTTTGCCTCCTTTGTTAAATAAATTCACAATGGTAAAGTGAATGACTGTGAGCAAGGCTGCTCAGCATCCAGCAGAAACATGCCTAAGGCAAGGAACAGGTTTTTATTTATTTAAAATTGGAGAGAAAGGGAGGAAAAGAGAAAGAGAAACAAGTTCCCTCTCTAGGGGATGTCCACCTCTGACTAAGCTGAATGCCATTAAATCATTGTGTTTGCAGCCCATGTATGCTGTAATCCTCCGTTGTTGGGATCAATCCTGCTATTTCTCCCTGTGAACAAATGGGGAGGAGAAACAGCTTGTTGGAATTAGGGATGCTACTGAATTTTGTAACTCCACAATTTCAGGGTGAAAACCCCTCAATGCAATTTTACATCTCTCTCATGCCAATCCAACCCATGAATATTTTTGTACCATTTCCTGGTTCCTCATGCTTAAACTTTCTCCATTAAACTTACCGAATTTCCACATTATTCTTGCATCGATTGCATAATAAATGTGCATTGCATAATAAATAAATAAATGCTTGAGAAACATACAAGCTGAGAACGCCAGCCATGGATATGGGTGCAGTTAACAGTGCCATCTTAAGCAGGGTTGAAGTCTGTTATGATGACACTGTAAAAGGCTGAAAGTGGCAACATGGAAGAACAAAAGGAAACGAAAGGGAGCATATTTGTACATCCTGCATTGGAGTGCATTGCCCTGTTTAGCAGGAGTGAGATGACAGGAGGCAACTACAGATGACAGTGACGCAAGAACTCTGGAGCAAGTGAAAAATGTTGCATGCGTCCAGTAGCTTTCACAGAGGCCTCTGACAGAATTTAGCTCCTGGTCTTGTCTAATTTTGTATATTTTCCCCTTTGTCTTTTCGTGTTACAATCCTTTGCATTGCTTTGCTTTGACTTTTCATGGCTTTTGCTGCAATGGTGATTTACAACGCAATCCTAAAGAGCGGGAGAGGGAGGGGGCTAGGGAAATAATGGTGTGACAACGGCATGATGTCAGTTCCACTGCAGACCTGGAACTGACATCACTGTATTGCTGTGATGCTCTAGGACCTGCCCAACACTCTATGGTTTTCCTGTGCCTTTCCTTCCAATCGCCCCCACCAGGTTGAGGTAGAGAGAGTGGGCAAACAGTGGGAAGTCTCCTGCCACCGTGGGAGAACTGGTAAATGTGAGTTACACCCTTCTAGGCCCATTTACTTCAGTGGATGAAACACTTTTTAGAATTGCACTGTTAGTTCCAGTCTCTTTTAAAAATACTATAATATTCATGTTCTTTTTGAATGGTTCCACTGCACAGTTAGATCACTATTTTAAGTGCTTTGCTTATTTGTTTGTGTTTGGGATTATTGTCAATGTGACTGACTATATTGTCATTGATGTTTTATCACTTAACTAAGCTGGAAGCCGCCTTGAGAACCAAACATTGCAGAGGGCAGGAAATGAGTGAATGAATAGAAGAATAGATAGTCTGTCTGACAGGACAATAATTCAGCAACGCCCCCCAATGCCTCCTTCCAGTTAATCAGGGGGGTTTGCATAAACTGTTCCCCCCCACCCCTATTGAAATTAAATCCTTCTGTTGAGTGCCATTAAAATGCCACCGCACTTCATGATTCTCACATTTAACTGCCATACAAATGGGGAGAGAGTGAAAAAGTAATGGGATGGAAAAGATCGCCATGTTGGCTTGCCGTGTTTGGGAAAGACGAAATTTAAAGGCAATTTGCGTCCTCCCAGCTTCTGCAGTGCTAGAAAACAAATTAACAGTTCATTTTATAATACTACCAATCAACAGCAATGGGGCCATTAGATTTAACAACAACCTTGCTTTCTGAAGAGGGTTACAGTGAAATCTCTTTGTATAAGGCCCATCATTTCATAACATCCCTCTGGCTTTTCATCTCTATTTTCTTTCTGCTGAATTTGTGGCTTCTTTGGAGGGGGTTGTCTTATAGTCATCACCAGGGCTTTTTTTTCTGGGAAAAGAGGTGGTGGAACTCAATGGGTTGCCCTCGGAGAAAATGGTCACATGGCTGGTGGCCCCGCCCCCTGATCTCCAGACAGATCTGGAGATCAGGGGGCGGGGCCACCAGCCATGTGACCATTTTCAAGCGGTTCTGGAACTCCATTCCCCCGTGTTCCAGCTGAAAAAAAAGCCCTGGTCATCACTGTTACTATGATTAATTAATTTCTTTTGATGGGTGACCTTCTGGAAGCTCAGATCAGAAAAGGACCGGCAACATTGCAGAATTCTTGGCGGGGGGGGACCCATCTCCTCTCAACTCACTGTCATTTGCTAGGTATTTGGAGAATCTCCCTACACAATACAAATTACACGAGGACACTCAAGTAGAGGGAGATGCAATGTTAGCCGAGAAGCCGAGTTTTAAAAGACAGTTTGGAAGGTTTCACCTCTCTAGAGCTGCAAAGATTGCTCCTCAGAAGGTTTATTACTCCTTCTCTGCCCCAAAGGGGAGGTGAATATGAAATAAACAAACCCTCTGAGGAGTGATCTTTGCCGGCTCTAGAGAGGTGAAACTGACAGAGCCTTCTGAGCTGTCTTTTTAACTACACTTCCCGGCTAACATTGCATGTCCCTTCACTTGAGCATCCTCGTGTAATTCCATCTCGTGTAGAGATTCTGAGGGAGCTCAACTACCTCCACCCTCTTCCTCTCCTGCCAACCACTGCCCAGTACCACCCTAATATATTTTCTATGGTTTCTAGAGTCCCAGAAGGTGCTGAAACAATATTTGAGATGCTAGATAGGTGTGCAGAGGATTCCATAGACAAGTGTGGTTCAATGGGGGGAGGAGGAGGAGAGCCATTGCGGCATACTGAATGTTTGACTAGGCCTTGGGAGGTCCGTATTCAAATCACATAGAACTCACTGGGTCGCCTTGGGCCAGTCACTCTCTGACACCCTAAGCTATCTATTATTTATTTTATTTATTTATTTATTTATTTATTTGAAATTTCTATTCCGCCCTCCCTGCGAGCGGGCTCAGGGTGGATAACAACACATCAAAATACAAAATACAATAAAAACAACATATTAAAATACAATAAAATCCATACACATTTAAAACAGGATGGTGGACACAGCCTTCACTGGGAGGGTTAAGATTTTATACACCCCTTTTTTCAGGCGGAACAACTCTGTCTTGCAGGCCCGGCAGAAGGATAGTAAGTCCTGCCGGGCCCTGATTTCAACAGGCAGAGTGTTCCACCAGGTGGGAGCCAGGACCAAAAAGGCCCTGGCTCTAGTCGAGGCTAGGTGGGCCTCCTTGGGGCCAGGGACCACCAACTTTGATGTGAGGACAAAATGGAATAGAGTTAGGCTTGTCTGCTCTGGGCTGTGAAATTCCTGGAGATTTGGGAGTGAAGCCTGGGGAAGGCAGGGTTTGGGGCGGGACCTCAGTGGAGTATAATGCTATAGAGTCAATAATCCAAAGTAGCCATTTTCTCCAGGAGAACTGATCTCTGTAGTCTGGAGATTAATTGCAATTCCAGGAGATCTCCAGTCCCCACCTGGAGGTTGGGAACATTAAGTAGAATGGTATGCCCTCATGAGCTCCTTTGAGGAATGCCAGGATAAAAATGGGATAGGTAGCTAGATAGGGAGGTGGAGAGAGAGAGAGAGAGAGAGAGAGAGAATATTGGTTAATTTACAATTAGAGTCCAAGATAAATTCATGGTTGCATTGCTGTCTTTGGTAGCCCTCCAGTCCAGCATCCAGTTCCCAATAGGTGCCAGCCAAATGACCCCTGGGAAGTCCAGAAGCATGACTCAAAGCACTGTTTCTTGCCTAGCAATTGGAACACCACCCTGAAAATGGAGGTTCCAGTTAGCTATCATAGTGCCACAGATAGACGCAGTCTCTACAAATTCACCTATAAGAACATGCTGGCTAAATCAACCAAAGGTCCATCTAAGCAGTCTGATACCAGAAGATGAACACATAAAGCTGCCTTCTAATGAATCTGGGTCAGTATTGTCTGCTCTGATTGGCAGCAGTTCCCCACAGTCTTAGCTCTTTTACATCAATAACTGCCTGATTCTTTTAACTGGAGATGCCAGGACTTGAAACTGGGAGTGGAAACAGAAAACAAATTATACGTGAAGAGCACAGGTTGGGTTGTGCAAGCTTCCCTGGGAGCAGTAGTTTCACCCTTCCCCCTCTCCAGGCTCCTGGAGAAAAACTGAACCAAGTGGATTTCTTACAAAGAACAGCCACTCTACTGGAGCGATTCTCTCATTCAAAAATCCAGTTGCTTTGGTTTTCCTTCAGGAGCTCAGAGATGGGGTGGGGAAGGGAGGGAATCTGTGTTGCGATTCCCTGCCAGGAGAAGACAAATGGGAGGGACTGGGTTTCTCTCTCGCTTGCAAAACACCTCGACTTTTTTCCTGCCTCTTGTTACATCATTCTCCACCCCCCCTCACCCTCATCCCAAGCTCCCAGAGGATTTTTGAAAGAGAGAGAGAGAGAGAGAGAGACAGGGTGTGTGTGTGTGTGTGTGTGAGAGAGAAAGTCCCTTCAGTTGCAATTCTCTCCAGCTAAGAATCACATTGAGCGGCTGGTTATTTTAAAGATTACATTTCCCAGGGATCCTTGCAGGATACGACATGTGCCTGTGTGTCTCGTGTGGTTCCACCCTGGGATATTCTGTATGAAAAAGAGATGCTAAACCACAAGCAAGGCAAGGAGTCGATGGACTCCCTAGCAATTGGTATTCAATGGCAGATTATCTCTGTACCCTGGAGATTCCTCTTAGCCATCACGGATAGACTGACTTTCCACAAATTTGTCTCATCCCTGTGTCCTCCTTTGGAAACAAATTCAGAATATAGTTGAATTAAGAATGATTTCTTCTGGTTTTGCTGATCTAAAGGAAAGGCCCTTTGCTATGTGGGAGGCTATTGTTCCTCCCTATCAAAGAAATATGCATGGCCGAGAGAATGTTTCCTATTCCACTTTGGTTTACAGTTGATTAATTTTTTTCTCCCCTTTTAGTTCTCCCCTTTTTGTAGATTTATCTGCATTGTGTAGTCATGATGACATACCTGTTGGAAAAACATGTGCATTTTTAACGGGAAAACTTTGTGTGAGGAAATGGAAAATGGCTTAAAAATACAGAATCATGACATAAACCAGTCCACGTGAAGAATGCAAAATTCAAAGTCACCTGTACGTTCTGGCTTCGGAGTTTTCAGCAGAGGTTGCTCATATGCTCTCAACCATTTGGCAAGTATATGAGTGAGAAACCTGTTTTTCATTTTTCAAAGGGAATTGTGCTTCTTATGAATCTGGATTCTGTACCCAGTGATCCTACAGTCTGTGTTTCCCGCCACCCCCTGCTCTCCTGCAGAATCCCAGTACCTTCTTTGCTCTGTTTTGAATATACTGATAGACATGATGCTAATTGCCGAGAACATTATGATGCCTGCCTTTTTCTGCAAAGGCCATTCGAAGGGAACAATCAATATTTCATAGGCTTGCTAAGGTGGTAATGAAAGATACATGAATCATGAAGCAAGCAAGTTGGAAGACACCGAAAGGCAACAAGGACAACAAACACTCTAAAGCAATGAGAATTGGCTCAAGAGTCATTCTTCACTATAGAGCTTCATGTGAAATTCTTCTCATCAGAATTTTTTTCTGGATTTTGGACCTCTGGATTAAATAAAACAGAATTAATGCATTCAACGTCCTCCATTGCTCCTTCTTTATTTCCAAATTTTATACAGAGCAGTGAACATGCATTGTGTGCCACAGCTTTAGTTGCATGCCACAGCTTGCATTGTTGCATTGTATGCCACAGCTTTAGTTGCATCATCATGTTTCCCTCCACTGCATTCTTGATGTGTACACACAGGGCTCATTTTGAGGAGGAATGCACAGTACGCAGTTCCAGCAGTTCCCCAAAGAGGTCACATGACAAGTGGCCCCGCCAACCTAACTCTCGGCCGTTTTGGCCCATTTCGGCCTGGATTGGGGCCAAAACAGCCCGGATCAGGCCTCTGATGGATGGTGGATCACCCTCCCGCTCAGCAGCGGCCCGATCGTGACCATTTTGGGCCCCTTTTCAGCCATTTTCAGCCTCTTTTTGCCATTTTGGGCCCAATTTCGGCTCTGAATGACCAGGATTCGGTCCAAAACAGCCAGAATAGGTGATGTCGGGGGGGTGGGGGGTGGCATATGCAAACCAGTTATACTAATGACACACTTCTGGTGATGGCAAGAGGCGTGGCATATGCTAATGAGTTATGCTAATGAGTTCCTCCAGCTCTTTTTCTACGAAATGACCCCTGTGTACACATAACACACGACAAAGCAATCCTGATATAATCTTTAGTATCACTGCAACCAGACTGTTTTTTATGCTGTGTTTCAGTGATGATTGCTTTTATGATCGTTTCTCTGTTGACAAAAGTCAGCTTTTCCACTTGGGCAATATTTTATTTGAAAGTGAGTGAAAAGTAGGGATGATTGTTCCCTAATGTTTATATTCTTCTAAATTTTTGGTAATGGTTTTGGTTCTCCACTTTCCGTAGTTGATTTTGTAGAAACATTTGTATTGGGTATGCCTGTTGTATGGTTTTGTATGTATAATATAGTTGATTGATATGTAGAGCAGACATTTAGTGTGTAAAGTTGATTTATGGGTGATAAGTAATGTTGAGAAATTTGTACATTTAGCAGAAAAATTGGCACCAGAAAAAAGAGGAAAAGACACAAAACTGACGAATCATAGATTTGATTTACAGAAATGAAATTAGGATTTTTTTTCTTTGAAACAGCATAGTGAAAAATTCCTAATGAAAAGTTTTGTTTTGTTTTTTAAAAAGACTAGGCTTCGCCACCAGAACCAGGAATTAACATTTTTGCTATTATCCCCACCTCTAACAATGCCCCTTGGTCTCTTCTGGAACATCACGAAAAAGCTGCCTGTGATGTTTTCATGATTTAAAGAATGTTTGTTTGAATCAGTCCGGGGTCATTTCGTAGAAAAAGAGCTGGAGGGACTCATTAGCATAACTCATTAGCACAACTCATTAGCATATGCCACGCCGTTTGACATTACCGGAAATGTGTCATTGGCATAACTGATTTGCATATGCCGCACCCCCTGACATCACCTATCCTGGCTGTTTTGAACCCAGTCCTGGCCATTTAGAGCTGAAGTTGGGCCCAAAATGGTAAAAAGAAGCTGAAAATGGCCAAAAAGGGGCCCCAAATGGTCAGGGTCAGGCCACTGCTGAGTGGGCGAGTGATCCACCACCCATCAGAGGCCTGATCCAGGCTGTTTCAGCCCCAATCCAGGCCAAAATGGGCCCAAAATGGCCGAGAGTCAGGTGGGCGGGGCTACCTGACATGTGACCTCTTTGGGGAACTACCGGAACTGCGTTCCTGCATGTTCCCTCTCAAAATGAGCCCTGAATCAGTCCTTTGTACAGAGCAAGAGTACTGCAGTACTTCTAAAGAATCTGAATATTGATTCATTTCAACCACTCTCTCTCCTTTGGGGAGAGTTTTTCTGAGGGTGCCAATGTGCAAACTGATAGTTCATTATGCAACAGGGATAAATCTAATTTTTAACTCATAGACAATAAACTGACAGTGTCCCAGAGAGATCTTTTTGTGACCATGGCCGTTTCCACACTACTCACCTTCATCCGGGATGCTGCGGAATGTCACAAAAAAACCACGGAAGATAGCATCTTCTTTGGCTTGCGCGAGAAGACACTATCTTCCGTGTTTTTTTCGCAACGTTCTGCAGTGTTCCGGATGAAGGTGAGTAGTGTGGAAACGGCCATGTGATAATTCTGACCAGGTATTAGAGACATGCGAAATGCAGCCCAGGCACAGAGATTAGAAATGGAGTTGCTGATCTGAGGGGGAAAAAAGTGCTGAGGAGCAGAACAGAGAGCTCAAAGTAGGAAATGATATATTTAAATCCTCCAAAATGGGGCACAGCAACAACCTGTCTATTTTGAGGATTGGTCTTATAGGCAAACCCATTCCGCTCCCCAGTTCATTCGTAATTGGGTTTGACAATCTGTGCTATTTTCCTCCCCAAACATAGAAAATAGTTCCGTGCTAATTAGGAAACCGATTGGACATTGCTGTGCTCTCAGTGACATTTTGTGGTTTCATTCCTGATGTCTGCTGTTCTCTTGATAGCATCAGTGTTTGCAAGTCACTGTCAGGGTAGTTCTAAGCAGAATTATACCCTTGTAGACCCATTGACTTAATTGACATTGTATTGGAATAGAAGTGACTTAGCATGCCTAAACACTTGAGAGGTGTTAGTTTCCCCTTTACATTAGCAGACTATATTTGTGTGATGCCTTTCTTTGACTGATCTGAAGGCTTCTGCCTCTCCTTCTCTGTCTGTGCCCTTTGTTCCTCTCTCTTGCTGGTCTTGTGAAGAGCAAGATGCTTTTTCAGAGCCCTCCTGTGCCCCGTGGCACAGAGTGGTAAGCTGCAGTACTGCAGCCCAAGCTCTGCTCATGACCTGAGTTCGATCCTGGTGGAAGCTGGGTTCCGATTGCCGGCTCAAGGTTGACTCAGCCTTCTATCTTTCTGAGGTTGGTAAAATGAGTACCCAGTTTCCTGGGGGGGAAGTGTAGATGACTGGGGAAGACAATGGCAAACCACCCTGTAAAAAGTCTGCTAAGAAAATGTCGTGATGTGACGTCCCCTCATGGGTCAGTAATTACTCGGTGCTTGCACAGGGGACTACCTTTACCTTTACCTGTGTCAGCATGCCAGAGGCACACCAATGCTTTTAGATTCCCACTCACATGCAACTGGATTAGCTGGCCACTTGTAATATGGAATAGTGTTATTTAGATTAGGTTTCCATTTTTCTTCTGCTACTACAAAAATGCAAGTGAATGTGAATCAGCTTCAATAAAAGTATGTTTTATCAATTGGGATATACTGGCTCCAAGAGTGTTTCACTTCACATGATCCCATTCTGCATGAACTAACTAATATGCCCAATACTTAGAAGAGTATAACTCTGTTTAGGATTGCACTGCATCTCTCAGGGCTCCTGCACTTGGGTCATTGCTGTAGTAGCGTAACACCAACCATAAATGGAATCCACTTGCAAAAATATATGGGAACATCAAAAGAAATGAAATAGGGAATATTCACCATCTTGAAATTTCTCTTCAATAGGAATTCCCAATGGAATATGGCATTATGATCTGAGTAGTCTATGATATACAATTGAAAGGTAGGCATATTCTTTTTACCTGTTTTCTGTTGAGATTTTCCATTGGTTTTGGAAGGATGCTTTCTGATGTGCATTTGGACACATAATGTCAGTCCCTGACAGGTAGACCCCTCCAGCCCATCCACAGTGAACACATGTTGGTTCCAGCAGAAGTAGCTTTATTAGAATCTATGCAGTTCAGATCTGTACCCCATCACGGGGTTTGGCAGAAGTGACAATTCAAATCAAGCAGTCTCTGTTATAGCTGATTTTCCCGCGCTCCAAATGACAGTTAAGGTTTTGGTGCGCAAGCCTACATGTGTTCTGTGAGAATCTATTTAGTTATGACTATGCATCAGGTATACAATAAAGTATTCCCAGCATTTGGGAAGAGTAGTGAAAGCTGGCATCTAGACACACCAAGGTCACGGTTATCTGAGACTCGCATATTTCTCTAAGATAACTGGGGAGGCCCGTTCTGGGTTCTAAGCAAGTAACATCTGCAGTATGGTTATGAATGATCAGAGAGAGTACACATCAAGGTAGCAATAAAGCAGTATAGCTTCAGCATATTGTGGCACAAACAATACAACAAACAGACAATCATGGCATGGCTGTACACAGACATGACGCATATCATTATGGAATTACACAACTTTAAAGCTGACAATGAGGAAACTTAAATTGTTCGAGATTTTCTATTCCTTGGCTCAATCATCAACCAAAAGGGAGACTGCAATGAAGGAATCAGAAGAAGATTGAGACTTGGAAAAGCAGCTGTGAGTGAGCTAGAGAAGTTCTTTAAAGATAAAGATATCTCTCTGGAGACCAGGATCAAGATAATCCAAATGATGGTATTCCCCATTACTATGTATGGATGTGAAAGCTGGACAGTGAAGAAAGCTGACAGGAAGAAAATGGATTCATTTGAAATGTGGTGCTGGAGGAGAGTTTTGTGGATACCATGGACAGCCAAAAAGACAAATAAGAAGGTAATAATAATATAATAATAACAATAACATTTGATTTATATACTGCCCTTCAGGATGACAACACCCGCTCAGAGCGGTTTACAAAGTATGTTATTATTATCCCCACAACAAACACCCTGTGAGGTGGATGGGGCTGAGAAATCTCCTAGAAGCTGTGACTGACCCAAGGTCACCCATCTGGCTTTAAGTGGAGGAGTGGGGAATCAAACCCAGTTCTCCAGATTAGAGTCCCGCGCTCTTAACTACTACACCAAACTGGCTCTCCAGTACTAGATCAAATCAAGCCTGAATTCTCCCTAGAAGCTAAAATGACAAAATTACGGCTATTGTCCTTTGGCCATATCATGCAAAGACAAGATTCTCTGGAAAAGTCAATAATGTTAGGAAAGGTGGATGGCAGTAGGAAAGGAGGAAGACCTAAAACAAGATGGCTTGATTCAATAAAAGAAGCCGCGTCCTCCAGTTTGCAGGATCTGAGCAAGTCTGTTGACGATAGGACATTTTGGAGGTCTTTCATCCATACAGTCACCAGAGGTTGGAGGCAACTTGATGGCACATAACATACACATTATGGAAGTACCATGGAGGAACATGTTGAAACCTCTACCTAATACAAACAATACATGTCCAGCAGGGGTGCGCACTGAGAAAACTTTCATTTCTGTTTTGAATCTGTGGTTTTGAATGAACAGTATTTCATTGTTTT